>NC_040894.2:11709307-12053890 GCF_900634795.4 Betta splendens | reverse complement strand
TTAGAAAAGTGTCTTCACTTAGTGAGATCACTTAGCAACTTTACATTTTGCGAATGTTCTCACTGAATACAGAAAATGAGAAATCATATTTTATTTATATTTAACACCATTGTTACAGTTTTTCCATCTGTTCTGTCAGTTTCCTTTGTTTATAACTTTTCCACTAAGGCCCCTGCTATCTCTCGTTTCTTTTGCCCCACAGCTCCTCCCACAGCGCGGTGTGGAGGGGGTGGATTGCTATGCTTTGTAGAGACCCCAATTAGCAGGACTAGCAGGCCTGCTGAAGGTCACACCCAGAGCTTTGGACTGGAGTCAAACGGAGGGCCGGGCCGGGCCGATCGGGGACGGCTCAGAGTAGAGTGACGGTGATTAGTCTGTCAGCCGGACCAAGGAGTTCTCGCACAATAACCACATTTCCAGTTTGCATACTGTGTTTTTTGCACTGCTCAATGTTGTCAAAACGTGGCCAAGGATTTTGTTAAAGGTCAAGGGTTTTCAGCAGATTGTCATAGTATACGGTGACCGTATCTGAGAGATCCATTTGTCATTAGCTCCAAAGTCCCCTACTTCATCAGCCTGTGTCTGGTCTCGGCTATCTCGGCCTGATTGATGGTTCTGTCCTTATTGCAGGGAATGGGGGTCGATGGCAAAAAATTTGCTGCTGGGTGCATTAATACTGTGTTCAGTGGCGTAGACCTTTGAGCATGGCTCATCAGTCTTGAATCATTGGATGGCCACAGGAGAGCTGCATGAGGGGCATGATGCAAGAAAGCAAGCGCGAGGGAGAGGGATGGGAAGAGAGGTTTTTATCAACTGTGCCAGCTCGCCTTCTCATATACTGTAAGTGTGCTCCTGGTGCAGGCTGGATGATAAGGCTGAATCGTTAAGCCTGATGATTTTCTCTATACTGATATCAATACAGCACACAAGCTCTAGCCACATTTTGATCAGTGCTAAAAAGTTTGGTGGTCTCATGCTGACCTGTCTACCTGAACCGAAAGTATATCTTTAGTTTATTGATTTTGATTTTTGGATAGTTTAATGTCTGATTCAAAGAAAGCTGTCGAATCAGTTTATTAAGCATGAAACAGTGCTGTGGTCGTTATGGGACACTTGGTTTGTTTGCTTTGTTATTGTAGATAGTTTTTGTATAATAAAGCAGTACCTGTGTGGGAGTAAAGTCTCCGGTGCCATGACAACACCAGTACACACCAGCCGTGCATGCAGGCTCTCAGACAGGCAGACGGGCTGCAAGCCTGAGAGGGCCAGATGTTCCCAAGCAGACACGGAGGTGAGATGTTTGCCATCCCGGGCTCGTGTTTGCCTGGCTCACCAGAGTCCCCGGCTGGCTGCCCGCCGCCTCTAGCCTGGGTCTTCAGGGAAGAGGGGGGTGGATGAAGAGCAGACCTCAAATGGCTCGTGTGCCGCCGGGGGCGAAGGGAACACATCTCACACAGTCCCGTCCAATGGAGAAAGATCTCTCTTTTTTTTTTTTTTTTTTCCGTCCGCTGCTGGTCCGTTGCTGCAGCGGGGACTCGTTAGGTCTCATCGGAGGCCGGAGTGAATGTCAGAGCTGCCACGGAGGCAGCTGACCTTACCGGCCCTCCATAGATGCGGGACGGAGACGGAGCCGCTTTCATCGGACACGTGCACGGCAGGGTCTGGAACCTGCAGGCAGCTATGAGCTTGTTTGATTTGTACGGCTGCACTTCCCAGTGCAGGAAGATACGCAGGCACCAGTCATAATTTAATATTATCACGAGTCATTTAAGATGTTAAGGTTTTTAAACTAATAGCCCCCAGCATTAAATAAGAAGATTAATGGGAGAGAATATTATGTTTCAGTGCAGAATAGTGAAAGACTGAAATGCATGAGGTCGGACCAGGCATACATCTAATTAGTTTTTTTGTCTGTTTGTGTGTGCTGGTTTATAAACAGCTCATACGGGAGAGAGGCCAGTTAGTATAATGGCATAGTGGATAAATCTCTCGCAGCAGGCCCGTGTAACACTGGAAGCTGTTTTTGTGCGTTAAGCCCTTTTAGGATGATTTGTGAGAGTCAGCGCTTGCACAGTTCTGCCTAGCAGAGCTGCTCTGACCTCCTCTTAAATCAGCTCAGCCACGCTCGCAAACAGGCCAGGCTGCTTAATGCTGGGTCAATAATATGGGTCTGGGTGGGACAAACACACAGAGGCTTAACTTTTTTCTCTGTTAAACACAGTGTACGTGTCAATAAGAAGGGAAATACTAGAGGAGGTCATTATTCCTGCAGGGGGAAATGTCTGGTGCGCATGTATATTTGCGTGTGTGCGCGTGTGTGCGTGTGTGCGTGTGTGCGTGTGTGTGTGTGTGTGTGTGTGAGTGAGAGAGGAATGGGGGAACAGCTGCATTGATTTGGTTTTGTTTGCTCAGTACTCAGACCAGAAATGTAAGCCGTGGGAACACCTGGAGAGACGGGAAAATGGAAGAAGATGTGGTGGTGGTGTCAGCTCTGCTGTTGGCTCTGAACCAAGTATACATGCATGGGCACACACACACACACACCTCTCCAATGCGTGAGGGCAGCCTGGGATCCCAATCAGCAGCACTTAACAAAGCTTTCCACTTTTCTGCCTTTAATCGCAGGCTCAATTTGTCACTGGGGTGTCCAATTTCTGATAAGCGCTTTGAGTGAGACGGGCAAGGTGGGTGCGGGGAAGAACACAAAATGGATGCACCTGCTAACAAATGAAATCAAACCACTCCGTCTTCATTTCCCCCTTTTTCCGCCAGCTGGAACAATGGTGCAGTGCTTTAGGTCCCAGCACATTGAGTTATTTCCCACTAACCAGGCACAGGGCCTGACTGACGTACAGTCAAATGGTTGGAGTCAAGTTTTAGACCATGAAGTAATTTAATGTAGCGGTCTATGTCCATAATTTCCTCTTGGCCACAGTATTTTCAGAACAGTAATTTTGAATGTAGGAATGTTTCATAATTTCCTCCTCCACAACAATGACTGAATTCACACAAACGCTGCCTTAAAGCGCTGCAGCCGTCCGGTGTCTCCGGGTCCACGAGGCTCCGACCGTTCCAGCGCCGAACTCGAGCCCGCAGACCCGACATCTGACACATTAGCATGTGACACTGTCGGGACATTGTTGTCCGGCGCGATGCGGGAATGGGCCGAGATGGCACAGATGCGGTGGCTCCACAGAGGAGATGAAAGGAGCGGGCGGCTCTCATATGTATGAGCGCTCAGGTCGGATTACAATGAAAGGCGTTTGATTCGTTATTCGGCGGGGGCCGAGGGGCCGAGCATCTGCAAAACTAAGTCCGTCGGCTCGACGCGCTGTACGCATGGACTCTTGGACCCTGACGCAAGGCTCCTCCAGCTACGGAGGCGGACTTCTTTTATTATTGCTCTAATTTAAGTTATAAAAAACCCATCATAAATCGAATTCAACCTGGAGCTGCCTTGGAGATCTTTTTCACCTAACGTCTGATTCTCTCATTGTGGAACCTCTTGTGGTTTAAGCCTGTCATGTCTGTGAGGCTGGCTCCCTCCTCACTGAGGCATGCCTGGGTTCTGGCTGCGCTCTGGATGGATTTGCAGCAGATAAATAAATAACTAGGCTGGCACCCCTCACTTTGGATCCCTTCTGTTTTGGCAGGCCATCCACACTGCATTTTCTATCAGGTGTAAACATGTCTGTCAGGAGGCGCGGCTAGAGGCCCCCCCCGGCGCTTTGGCATTCACGGCGCCACATGTGCGCCGGTGCCAGCTCTTTCTATCTGCCCATCCGACCTTGGCCGGACTTGACATGACTGAGCACACTTTGCTCCGCCGTCCACATTTGTAGAGCCCTTTAGGAGGCCGAGTGGGCTTAAGTGGCTGTTAGTGAAACTGACCCTGTGTTGAGGAATGGACCTTGGCCGACTGTCCACGTAATGATAATAACATATCTGTGGCAAACGCAGCCGGGGACGGGACATCTTCTCATTTGCCGCCGTCTCCTCCGCTATGAGCGGCTGAAGACGTGGTCCAGGAGGCCTGGGTTGAACAAAGGCCTGAGTTGACAATGGAGGTCAATCTGATAAGCGGAGGCCTGGTTATTTCACGAGCAGGCTCCCGCTGTACACGGCTCCTCTAAGAGCCCGCGTCGTCACTGTGAGACCGACTCTCCGTGTCTGACGTGTACGCAGGGACTCAGCCCGTCCATATCATGCATTATTCCGGGGGCACGCTGTCTCTCTCCGCTCCACACCCACCGCCTCACCTTAGGGAACTGTCACTTTTTCATCAGTTAGTTACTGAGCGTTCATGCAGCCTCGCGGTTCGCTCGCGGACCCCCTCCCTCCGAAGAAGCGGAGTCTCAGGCAGCTGCCTCTCTCTCTCTCTCTCTGCTGCTCTCTCTCTCGCCCGCCCTCGGCACCGCTTGGCTTTTATTTCACACCTTGCCTCGCAGATCGGGAACCTGCTTTTTACCCACTCGGCTTGCGCAAGAGTTCGACTGGCTTTGGTCGCATCCGGGACGACCCCCCCCCCGCTCTCTCGCCCCTTTCTCTCTCTTTGTGTCCGCTATCTCTGCTGACTGAAAAGCACACGGCGGCTCTGTAACAGCCCGGGATGTGCTGGAGTCATCAGGATGTATTGTGTGAGACCCTGAGCCGGGCTGTCATCGGCTAACGCGTTCATGGCCCTCTGCTGGCAGCAGCCCCCCCCCCCCTGTTTGTTGTTTGTTATTGTCTGATGGACTCGTGAAGGCCACACCAACATGTCATTTCTTCCTAACATGCTCAAGGCTTTATTCCCCTCTTTCATTTTCACAGAATGCTCTGACTTGGTATTAAAGGGTAAAAACCTGTTCTTTTCTTCCTGCTCCTTTTCATTCTTTGCCTTCTATTCAGAGGCCGCGGTTGCAAAGAAAAAGTAATTTCAATCTCTCCGTCCCTGAGAGAATCAACACGGTACGGTTGCATTGAATTTTTACTGCAACATTTTTCCTTGGCTCTATTTCAGACCCATAACCTGGGGGTAAACATGCAATTAAAATAACAGAAGCCCGCGTTCTCCTCCACTCTGCTCTTCTTCGGCCGTAAGCACCAGCAATGTATAACCAGGCCGCTTGGTTCCTCTAATTGCTGTTGTTTTTAATTGGTCGAGAGAAGCTGCTAATATTCACAGAGAATCCAAACGCACTTTTTTTTTATTGTATCTAATTAACTTGTTTTTGGTTTTCTCCTGCATTTACAGCTTTTGGATATTTTAATAGATGATTTCCTGTGCACTCAGCCAAATACAGTTCCCAGGTTTCAAACAAACACTGATCGCATTTGAGGAGGAGCGTGGTGATCGAAAGCATTCGCGCCATCAGCTGGTCTCGTTTCCTAATACGACTTCTTCTGTCCCGCTCCATTCTCTGTTCCATGCACTTTTTCCCTTTTCAGATGGCTTTCATTTTCTCTTTCCCCGCCGAGGAATGAAAAGAAAATATAGGTCAGCTTTTATTGGAGCAATTTGACACATGACACAAGCCATGCGCATCACTCACTCAAGTCGTGCTTTGTCTGCCCGCCTTCGTTTGTCTATGATGAAAGCCACACAGTTATTTGCACACGTTTCCAACGGCTCCATAAGCGGCTGGTGGAGACTCGCCGAGTCACGGGGGTCTCCTAATGCTCTGAGAACCCTGTGGTGTGTGTCTGCACGGGGCTGATAGTGTGGGACGCCTGGCTGAACTCCACCAGGCAAATCCCCCCGTCTCAGGCCTGCCCAGCTGGCTCGGCCCGGCCCGGCCCGGCCCGGCTCGGTTTCCAGCCGGGACACCGTCTGTGTGGAGCTCCTATTAGCCTCGATGGCCGCCGGGTCACGCCCTGGTCCAGATTGACCTGCACCCTCGCGAGCGCCGCCACCCGTCTGGACCTGACGCTCTGTCAGGTGTGAACGTCCTCCTCCTATAGTAACAACGGGCTAACGTGCTGAGGAGAAGCCTCTGTGGGGGTGTGCGCCTTTTGTAGACGGCAGCCAGCACACCGGAAGCTGCTGCGGCAGCGGCGCTGACGGGCGGGTCGGTCGACGCCGGGCTTCTATCTGTCGGGTCTCATCTCCTCCCGCTCTGCGCTGTGAAGCAGAGTGTCAGCTCGGGCATTACCATAGGCTGACCTTTGCCGCTACGCTCCCCACTGCACAGTTCTCTGACATTCAGGGGCACCGTGGGGGAGGCAGGAAGAGGCTGCGCTGATGGCCTGTTGGCTGTTTTTTGCCTGGTGTGTGTGTGTGTGTGTGTGTGTGTGTGTGTGTGTGTGTGTGTGTGTGTGTGTGTGTGTGTGTGTGTGTGTGTGTGTGTGTGTGTGTGTGTGTTCCTACAACAAATGAACTGACAGTTTATGCTTTTTTTCCCCCCTCTTTCATTCTTTTACTTTCCCCCCCTCACATCATATCACTCTCCTGCCACCGTTCTGTTTTTGAAACCCCCAGCAAAGACATTGTTATATTTTGATATTTGGTTTTCTTCCACCCCGAACCTGCCTGTTGTCAAAGAGATTGCTGTTATCTTTGTGTAAAATTTTGGCATCCTGAAAAATGAGAGCGACAGAGAGAGAGAGAGAGAGCTGGAAATTCTGCCTGCTGACATCAAGGCGCTATGTACCTTAAATCCTTCCAAGGCAGACAGAAAAGAATAACATATCAGGCCAATTAAAGTTAATGCATGGTGACACGCTGAATCGAGGGCAGGGATTGCTGCAATATGGCGGTCCAGGCTGTAAATCAGGAAGCCGGGGAGCGAGCGGGGGATGAAAGGAGAGGAGGGAGGCCGGTCGCGAGGAAGGGGCGACGCGGCGTCGGCGGCACCGATCGCCCCCAAAACACCTCGGATCTGTTTTAAGACTGCTACTCCGCCACCTGCAAGCCCCCCCACCCGCCTTTTACCCTTCCCCCCCCGCCTTCCGCCCAACCGCCCGCCCGCCCTGCGGCGCCCCGAGGTGCGGCGCTCTCAGGTACCTGTGTAGAACTGGCAGCTTCATTAAGCCTTGTTTTTTCTCCCCTCGCTGCGAGGATTTAAATGAGCTGTCATCCTGACCTTTTTGAGCTCCTGCTTTTAAAAAGCAAGTTCAGAACACCCCCCCCACCCCCCCCCACCCCAAACCTGCCACTCGTCTTTCTCCCCTTCCACCTTTCTCCCTCACTTTGTCACTCTCTCCTCCACTTGTCTCTTCTCGCTGCAGGGGGGAAGACACTTTTAAGCCGTCACCCTGCGGCAGACAGGCATGCCAAGGTTGTTGTGTGGGTAATTGCCTCTCTCATAGACGCTGTTTGTCTGCGCACGCTTGCCGCCCTCTTCTGATGCCACGCAGCAAAAAGGGGGAGGGCGCGGACTCTGTAGACTTAATTTGCTCCCTGGCTGTTCTTCAGTGCTGATTAAGCAAGCATCTGTGGTGTTTTGAATACAGCAGTAAGCCAAGTGGAGCATGGCTAACTCTCTCTCTCTCTCTCTCTCTCTCTCTCTCTCTCTCTCTCTCTCTCTCTCTCACACACACACATCAGGTTATTGCAGTGGCAGCCGTTTATTGCCGCTCTAACCCTGTTTATTCATTTCTCTTGGCCGCAGCCTGAGCCGCGGCTCCATTGTTTAATGTCCCCAAAAATAAAGGCCTCCTTGAGGCCTAGAGGACTGTGGGATCGATCAGAGACCTGCTGAATTGTCAGCGCTGGGACTCGTGACTGTGTTCTATTGGGGTCTACAGGAGTCATTACTTTCCAGCGCCGCGGTCCGGTTGGGCTAGCAGGGTCCAACTAGCTGGCTAACATGCAGGGGAAGGAGTCGGAGTCGATTTAAAGCTGCCAGCCCCTCGGGCCCCGTCTGCCCGTGTTACCTCAGCTGTTTGATGTTTAATTGAAGTTGTTATTGGCATCAAATGTCACCTTACCTGATGCTCCAGGTGTGAATCAGTTTCTAATTGAAAGGTAACTGTGTCTCCTTCAGCCCTGTGCCTCTGGGGATCGGCCACAGAGTTCTATTAGTCGGAGCCAGCCTCTGTATCACCACGCATCGTGTGCTGCCTCGCAGTTATGTCTGACTACTGACCTGCTCCCTGTCTGCCCCCCACCCTCCCCTCCCCTCCCCTCTCCCTCTCTCTCTGCAGTGTGAGGAGAAGTGTGCGTCCCATGTTGCATTAGTGTCTGTGTGAAATGCTGGCCTGTCTGCCAGGGCCAGGTGACCTCCCCCTCCAGCTTCTCCCCCACACGCAGATGAACACTGGACTTCAGAAATGTAAGTACTGATCTCACGCCACACACACACACGCACACGCTATTAACTACCACCACCATCCCACACAGCAAACCAAGCTGTTACGGTTCTGCTGCCCACCCCAAGATCCCCCATGCCAGCTCCAGCCTGGTTCTCAGCAAACCTGAGTTAAAAAAAAAAAAACAAATTCACAGAGAATTTTTTATTTTACTCCGCGACCACAGAAATGAACTGCGCCATTAATTTGCTGATGAAAAGTGATCTGGCTCCCTCCCCTTCCTCCGTCCCCCAAGGCTCTGCAGCCTTGTCTGCTTACTACGGCGCCGACACCGCGTTTATAAGTCAGATCTGACCATCTCGGCTCCTTATCGCCATCAGGAAGAGTCAGTCGCTGTCAGACTTGCGGACAGATTGCGGCCGAGCAGTTTTGCCCTGATGATCTTGTAAGACGAGTGAGTTAAAGACTCAAGCTGCTGCCCCGGTTTAGCGGCGGGCTAGTCAGAGCAAATGCAACACGTGTGAATCTCACAACCCGACTGCCGACAAACTTCAGTCCTCAGACTGAGGGGCAGCGGACTAATTGGCTCCGAGGACATCACTGCATGACAAGTTGATGAGCGAAATGGTAACTATAAGTCTGTGCTGCTTTCTTTCAGTTAAAGCTGCTTTAGCCTCAAGTGCAAATGATCATTTAGCAGTTTGTCCAGAAAAAATCAATCTATGCAAACATAAATGTTGTAGTGATGGTTCTGAGTGACTCCGGTTTAATCTGTTCCCGACTGCCGTCTCTGACAGTGACTTCTCTACCTCCTCAGTGTGTTTCAGAGTGTCATCACCTCTGTGCTTCATAACTTGAGACTCCAGATCGTTGTATTGGTCACATCAAGGTTTCCAATCTGCAGCTACCAAAGCTTTAACACTCAGATTCACCTCCACACTTTCCCACCCAGACATTGTTCTCTTTCCAAACACATATTTTGGTCCATCCAGCCTTTTTTAATTAATATACAGTCCTTTTACTCCTGCCTGTTTCTTCCTCGGTAGGAACTCGGTCCCATCCTGACCCATTTCTGCATCCGTTTTTTTTTTTTCCTGTAAAACGCTCCAGCTCATCAAGACTGTAATTTCAGAATCACAGTAATCAGCCAACCCCCAGGAGATCAGCGAGCGCGAGGGAGTCTGCTAAGTGCCAGCGTCTGTTGCCTCACTCCGGCAGGCTTCTGACATGGTGCAGCCATCAGCTAGAGTGTTCCTCTCTCCTTCCTTTATGTGGCACACTAAGAGACACCGGTGCACGAGGCACAACTGGAGTTCAATTTGTTTCTCCGCCCAGCGCCGCCATCCATTTTGGTGATGGAACGCGAGTCCCGCGGCCCCGGCCGTTGCTGGAGGCGTAATTTCAGTGGTTCCTTCCTCCTTTGTCCTTGTGCTCCTGTTATCACGCGTCTTTCTTTTCATCTGCTCTTTATTATACTGTTAACAGACACTGCTGCATTAGAAGCCGCATCCTTTTGCGTTTAGACTGAATAATTTTTATCAAAGAGCCCTTGGAAACAAAACAACAAAACAGGTTGCTTTAATAGTCGCGTGCTACGCTCTTATTCACCATGTGCCGACTGTGCAGTTATGATTTTAGGTAATAATTTCTCATCTTCTCCCACATTGCCATAAGTTAACACTGCTGTCCCACTCCTGTGTGTCTGCAGGACTCTGTGGAGCCCCATGCATTGGGAGATAATGTAAGACTAACCTAGTGAGAAATGCCACTTGAGCTATTACTCAGTACTTACAAATACCTTTTATATATAAATACATTTAAGCATTGAAGCACTGTGTGTTCCTTAGCTGCTCAGCGCTCCAGGTTACAATACACTGTGTTCTGTCCTGTGGGTAGATCTGTGCATAGCAGAGTCATTGAAAGTTAGGAGACTGAAAGTTGCTCTCGAAGGCGAGGCCAGAGCAGGTGCTCCATTCAGCAGACGATGGCAGTGAGTTGCACAGGCTGAAAGAAGGGCAGCACAGGTATGCTTAAAGAAACCGGGTCAAAACAGAGACGCAGCTTCTCCTCCAGGCAGGATGACTCAAGAGCCCCTGGTCCTCAGCTCTGAGAGGCAGAACAAACAGCGAGCACAGCTGGGCCACTCGGCGGACCCTCGCATCCGACGCTCCAGTGAGATCAAACCCGTCCGTCTTTTCTTCCGCTGCTTATCTGCCTTTTCAAAGGTCCTGCAGTATTGATCCGTCGGCGCGAGGCGCTCAGCTCAAAGGTCTGCGTCAACGCACAGAGGTGTTTTCAATGTAATAAAACCGAGTTTGCGTCCAATTTGCGTGTGTGTGTGCGTGCGTGTGTGTGTGAGCATGTGTGCGTGTGAATTGCAATGGACGGCGGCAGCGTGAGCCTCCTGCGCCACGCTGCTAAAACCCCGCTCAATAAAAACAGTAGTTTGAATAAAAGAAACCCTAATTAGTGCCTGCTGACTGTGCACTTGTGTTCCAGCTAGCTACTGTAGCTAGCGGCGGGGTAATTAGCGCTTCGCCAGGCCGGCCTCCTTCTCCCACTCCCTCTCTAGGAACGCGCTTAGCTGGAGATCTAAGACATGATCTACTCCCAGACACTAGCAGCCGCCCACAAACTCCACTCGTAGCCTAATTAACCCTTGCTCGATGCTTTGAGCTCCTCAGCTAAGCCCGGTTTTAGGCTAGGGCTGAACTGCTAATAAGCCACAGGCAGAAATGTTAAGCAGGTGTAAACAGCAAGACGCCAACGTCCACTATTATGGGGCACTAAGCATTAATTACCTGATTCCATTACACATTTTACAGGACTTCCCTAAACTCTGATTTATTTTGCCCTGAGCCCTGTTGTTGTTCTAGTCACTTGTCACACGCGGACATTTCTTTACAACTTCAGCATAAAACTCATTACACTTGTGCCACTAGCAAAGAAAAAATACTACATATAGTTAAACTCCTGTTGCTGTTTTCTCTTTGTCCCTAGAATTAAATATTTATATGGGGCTTAACTCCTATTAGTATGTACCTCATAACATGCTACAAGCCTTGAAACTGTGGTCTTTAATCTTCATGCACATGGTCCAAATTTGTGTTTTCATGAAATGGTAAATGTTTAATTCATTTAATTCACCTTCTCTGAATGCTTTCTACAGCTCTGACTAAAAATCCTACCTTTGATGGCAGAAGTAGCATGTATCAAAGGGTAGTTTTGCTCCGACTGGTACCTCTCCATTGTCTAGTTAATATCATGCACTAATAGCCTGGAGCTTGTTGGGGTAGTTGTTAAAATCCACCTGCCTTTGGATTTAGTGCCTCTCGGTGTCACTGTATGAGGCCCATTAAGCGTTACCTGCGGCCGCGTCTGCCTGTGCGTTGCGAGCCGCCACTTATCCGCGTTTGCTCATCCTGGCATTTATTCTGCGACAGACATGGGGCTTTAGCGGTGGCAGGTGTCAAGCTCCAGCTCCTTGGCCTAAACACCCTCGCATTAATGAGGCTCCCATCAGCAGGCTGAGCGCCGCGTCACAGCAGCTCCTCCGTGTGCCGCCACATGCCGGGCCCCGCACATTACTGCCCATTGTTTTCTATTCACAAATAAAGTGGGAATTAATTAGCCAGTTGGCACAGCCGCCGGTGCCACTGTGCCAGCGCTCGCAGTTCAGCTCGGTGCCTCATCCCTCAAGCCCAATCTGCCTACTGTGAGACTGAGCAGAACAGCCATGGCCGCATGAAGCCGCAGACCTCTGCCAGCAATTCATACATTTCAAATTACTGTTCGCCCAACAACCGAGAGAAGAAGTTGTGGTGACGTCTATTTTACCAGGAGTGAAAAGTGGCGTCCTCTGACAAAGGGATATAAATGGAGATGAGCTTCATGTCCGTCAGCCTGAGAGCCGGGCTTTAATTAGGTCAGGCTTATGGGAGAGGTGATCAGAGTGGTCGGGTACTAAAAAGCAGGACCTGAGAGTCCCATTAAAAAATGAAACGCGTCCGACCCAGACTAAAGTGGGAACATTGTGTACAAGATGCTGACACCTGCGTGATCTCGTAAATGAATCGCGCTCGTCTCGTGTTAAATTTAGCCCGAGCGCCCAGCGGGCGCGGCGAACGGCGGCGAGCCGAGGCCCGGGAGGCGTTCCCGCGGATCACAGGCGCTGCCGCCGCGTCCGATCGCTCGTCTGCCGTCACGGAGTCCTGCTCGCCCCGTCTACCCGCTTCTTGCCCGCTCCCCGGAGCAGCCGCGGGGGACCATTACGGCCTCAATCATTCTTTGTTTAGTTTGGGATTCAGTAGCAAGCGGCGGCGCTGCCCGTCAGCTGCGTACATATTGTTTGCCTGCGCGCTGTGTCAATTAAGGCCACTAAAAGCCCCTGACCTCAAAGTCACAGGCGCTTCCACAAAATTGGATTTCAGATTGGGGCTGTGTCAGCCCCAATAGTTCAGCCTTTGAATGAGATCAGAAATCTCCCTCTCTGTCCCTCTGTGGCCTCATGACACGGGATCCGAGAGGGATTTAGAAGAAAAACATTAAAGTGTGGAATATGAGAGTGCTGTTCAAATCAGGTTCCTCTCAGCCTCTCAGATTACCGCCAATGTGATTTTTTGTGCCACATGCACGTCTACCTGGATTAAATTGTCTCTTTGTGCCTCGCTCCCCCATTTACCATCCCTGTCTCTTCCTGTTTTCTGGCTCACTTCTGACCTCTCCTGTCCTCCACCCCAGGGGACACCACGCAAAGGATGAGATCCGCTCCGTTTCCAACGCCTGCAGAATTGGACGCGTATGCTAAGAAGGTTGCCAACAACCCGCTCACCATCAAAATCTTCCCCAACAGCGTCAAGGTCCCCCAGCGGAACCACGTGCGCCGCACTGTCAACGGGTTGGACACGTCGGGCCAGCGCTACAGCCCGTACCCTTCGTTGCAGGCCACCGCCAAAACGGGCCTCCTCGCCATCGTCAAGGTCCCCACGGTGAAAGGCATCCTGAAAGATTTTGACGGCAGCCGAGCTCGCCTGCACCCTGAAGTGATCATGAACCCTCCCACGGGACCCTACCAGGTGGCTTCGACAAGCACTTTAAACCACCACCCACCTCTCCCAAACCTACCCCGGCCCCTGCAGAACTTGCCCATTCAGCAACAGAACCCACCTCAGACTATTCAGATCGCTCTCTCTCAGCAGCAGGGTCACACTCAGAGCCTCAGACACCCTCCCCCCATGGCCCAGCACCCTCAGGGCCCACCCAGACACCAGACTCTGTCTCAGCACCCGGCCCTCGGACACCCACAGGGACCCCCAACTGTCATGCTTCAGCAGCAGCATCTCCAGCAGCAGCCCCCGCCCGGCCTGCAGGGGGCCCGAAAGCTGCCGGATGGTGATGCGCCACCCAATGTTACCGTCTCTACCTCAACCATTCCTCTCTCCATGGCCGCCGGGCTGCACCAGGGTCGCCAAGCTGACCTGAGCACCATTGTGCATCAGATCAACCAGTTCTGCCAAGCTCGAGCCCAGGGCGCAGGAGCCACCTCAATGTGCGAGGGCCAGATCGCCAACCCCAGCCCCATCAGCCGCAATCTGCTTATCAGCGCCTGCTCCAGGGTGTCCATGCACAGCAACCCCGCCACCCCAGGCTTCCCCCCGCCCAACTGCATTATCGGCCCTCAAGAGAAGGCCGCAGCCGGGGCCCACCCGCCGCCCGGCGTGGCTGCTCTGAACCACTTGCCTTCCAGCCACGCCGATCTCAAGCAGCAACACCAACTGCAGCAGCATCTGCATCTGCATCAACAGGCGACTCAGCACCAGATGCAGCACGACGCGCAGCAGCAGAAGATGCTCTCTTGGAATCAGCACCAGATGGCTCACGTGCCCAACATTCAGAACGGTGGGAGCCACCTCTGCAAGCAGCCCTCCAGGGACCCCGCCTTCCATTTTAAGAGTATGAGCTACCCTGCAGAGGTGTGTGTGGGTCAGCCTTACACATTGAAGCCTCCTGTGGAAAGGCCCACCCCCTCTCCCCCAGTCAACAACTGCAGTGGCATGCCCGGTCACATGTCCCACTACACTAATGGGCACTACATTCAGTCCCACATCTGGAACAACAACATCCTCCCCACGCCCAACAGTGACAGCTCCGGGTCTCAGGACATCGCCTTGCCATTCCATGGTGCGGGCCCAGCGGTGGGCACCACACTTGACTGTGGGCCCCCTGGGGCCCCCCATTACAGGCTGGGAGTGAGCTCCTCCACCTCCTCCTCCGCCCAGACTTCTCTGATGCAAACAGCAGATTACTTGGGCGGGGACTTCCAGACGCCCTACTTCCGCGATCAGAATCTAGGGTTGATGGGCAAAATGCACAGGCCCCCTCTGAGGGTAGGTCCAGAGGTCGGAGACGGCAGAACCACTCTCATTCAGCACCCAGGGTACAGATAAGCTATGGCCTTGTCTACATGACAATTATTAAACCAATTTGTTTAGTCTTAAAAGAGGAAACACATGATTACAACAAAATTCTTAACTTAAACAAATGACCGCTAATGTTAAAGAGGGTAAATTAATATATTTAATGAAGAACAGTAATTTTTTTTAGTTCTTTATTTAATCAATCTTGCAAGTGATCAATGCTGCTTTCATTTCTGTTAAGTGCGTTCACCTGTCACTTTAGGGATGCTTCTCATTTGTTTTTGACAGATCTGGTATTAACTGTTCCTCAGACAACCAATAAAAATCTGCATGTGAAGAGAAACTGATTACTGAAAAAAAACAGCTAATAGATGTTTTTTACATGGGTCAGGGATTTTCTGTTTAGTCTTAAGGGAAGGATTTTTGGTTTTATTAAGACAGGTGTTTCATTTTTATTCTGGCCTATAAAGATAAAACCCAATCACTTGAAGACAGAATAGAGAGTAATGTGCAAAATGGGAAAAAAAAAACTCCTTAGGCACTGGAGGATGCAGGTCCAGTTACAGAAATGGTGAATGCATATGGAGACCTGTGTTTTTTTTTCTTAATTATTTATTTGTATAATAGTTGCAATCAAACACTGATCAGTTAAGGACGCATGTAATGATGATGTTTGTGCATTAGGGAGAAAAAGGCAATGCTCTGTTCTACAACTAATTCAGGTGTTTTGTTTAAAAAAAATCCAACCCAGGAAACTTTGGCAACAAGACTGTGAAATGTTGTGATCTGTCAAACTTTGGCCAAAGTTGCATCACCACAAAAGACACTGTTATGACAATGTGCCATTTTATTCATGTTTTCCTTTTTCCTGACATGACAAATGTATTACTTGAATGTTGAGATTATTTGTGTTGCAGGTATTGAAGGTTAAGTCACACGGACAAAACTCTGGAGAATAAAAATGAGTGTCGCTAACGTCGCGTAGAATCTCAACGACGAGCCTCAGCAGAGTTTTGATCCTGACGGCGCCGCCGTAGTTGCTACTGAACCCGACGTGAGGTCGGCTCCAAAAGACCAAATTGATCACTTGCAAGATTCGAAGACTGACTTTTTGAGTTTAAAGTGAAACAGCAAATGCATTGTTTATTTTCTTGTACACTGGCTTACCTACTAGACTACTGTAACTTTAAAGTTTAACGATTGTGTGCGAGCGTTGCCTGCCGCTGTGGGCACAGTTAAGGGTGTGTGTGTGTGTGGGGGGGGGGGCACAGTGTGCATGTGTAGATACACAACGATGCCCATGTTTAGTTCACATAACTCCCTAACAGCCCTTAAAAAGCCTTAAGTGTTTGGTCCTTGGACTTTCCTTTGAAAATGCGCATGGTTTTAATCAAAACCCCAAACAATAAGGAGAACGGTGACGTGAGGATACGCAGAAATAGCATTTTCTGTTTTCTTTCTGGTCAGTTTGTTTTAATGAAGTTTTGTTAAATAGATGAGCAATTCCTTAGAGATTCTTTATTATGGAAAGCAAGAAAAGGAGTAATATTTTGTAATTATATATTTTAGCAATGTGTAGTTTTGGAGCTGTAACTCTTTTTTTTCCCTCAATTTTCAAAGCTTCAGTTTGCAGTTGTGACTATTTATAAAACTTGATTTGCTTGTTATTTAAATTTTATTTTCTCCTTTGTTTCTCGTATTATTGCTGTGAAATGGAAGAAGGTCCATGAGCCTTTTCGTTTGTGTCATCTGTACGACAGAGAAGAGGACAAGCGTGAGAGTTGTGCTACTCTTTTTGTAATATTGTAATAATAAAATAAAGTTCTAATTTATGCTTTGAAATGTGTGAGAGCTGTAGCTTCGGATGATCTGAATGAACACGTCTGAACATTTATCATGATATTTAGAGTTCACACAAGCTTGGGTTCAATAGCTCCTCTATAGGGGGGTTCCCGTGAGACTCTTGGCTTACTTTATCCTCCTAACAAGGAGGTTAATGGTCCAGAAGGTCCCCGTGAACCGCATCATTTGTATGTGTGTCTTCATGCCACTTATCTGAGCCTCCCTTGGCCAAACAGATACAGGAAGGAGCGCAGACAAAGTGAGCTGTGAAATCTGCAGGACTATCTGGCCGCAGCAGATCCAGCTTGGCTGCCTGTGTGGGGCAGGATCGGAGCCTCTCTGATAAGTGTTACTGCGATGTCTGAGGTGCCAGCAGGTTGTAGCCCTTTGTTCAGAGAGGATGTGCTTCCTGTTCAGGGGCTGGGGGTAACTTCTGCACAGCACTCCGGATGAACGCTTCTTCTTCACAGGCGCCACTTCATTGAATTTAAGCAGCACTAATTGATAAGGTGTCAGTCACATAGATATCCACAGTGTATTTGTCATATTTCTTCTAAGGCTACGTTCCAAATCAACCTGACACTGTTTTCAGTCAGTCACACTGGCTGTTCATCGCTGTCTGGAGGTCTGAATGCCTCATTGCTCAGGTCAGTGGGGCTCTGTTGTCTCTTCACACTGGTGTGGTGCTCATAGGAGTCATCTCTGTGGACTCTGCCTGCTGTCGCCTCCTGCTCTCTGTGAACAGACCTCTCCAGCTCCTCCCTGTGGATAAAGCGGGAAACACCACTTATTCAACTGCTCTCCCAGAAGTGACTAGTGCAGTACCCGAGTCGGCCCCATCTCCGAGCACCTCTCTGTGGTCTGCTCCTGTCCGAGTCGGGATTTTGGCTGTAATCGCAGCAGCCGGGGTCCTCGTTGATTTTGCCCTGGTTCGTGTTCCACTGGTTCCAGTTGACTTCCTCCACTCTGAGAAGACAAAAGGACACGTGCTCCACTAACCGTCTGCCGTGTGACACATCAATAAGCTGTCAGTGAACAACATGGTGTACTGCACATCAGTATCTTAAGCCTAAGCCTTTTATCTCTGCTTTATTATTGCTGTATCAGCCACCGGTTGTTTGATCTAAACCGAAAGAAGCAAACCTGAAGCACCGTCGTCGATCGGCTCCGAGAGCAGTGTAGAGGGTTTTATCCACCCCACAGCGGAACGCCTTCCTCAGACACCTGGGCAGCCTCTTCTCCATGTCCAGGATGGTGATGGCCCTCTGAAAGCAGCCGCGGAGCTCTATTACCGGTGCCGTTATTTAATCCTCCCACTCCCAGCGCACCCTGAACGCCTCACTCACCTGCAGCTTCCAGATGGTGGTGCTCTCCATGGTGATGTTCTCCACGGTGCGGTTCATGAGGGCGATGAGCATGTTGAACAGCAGGATGTAGGTGAGGATGATGTAGCCGATGAGCAGCATGTAGAACACCTCCTTGTACTTGTAGTCCTCGGTGAACTCCATGTCGCCCATGCCGATGGTGAACTTGAAGAGCTCCAGCGTGGTGTAGGAGATGTTCCTGAAGGTGGGTTTGACGCACTGATCCTCGGGGCCAGTGGCTGTAAACAGGGAATCGCGGGGCTGCCGGTTCACCGTGTTGTTTTTCACTGGGGGCTCTATGAGCAGGGTGACCACCGCTGCAATAGGAGACAGAGATAACACACAGTAAACAATGATGATCCAGAGGAAGTATTCTATTTAAAACTGTGGGGAAGATACCTGCAGAAAATCCAAAGAGGAAGACGACGTAAACAAACAGGAAGCGCAGGATGTCACTGAGGATCATCTGCAGAGACAAGAAGCTTCGCGGATGACATCATCGGTCATGTTGCAGGCTATGGTGCCCCCCCCAATGCGGTACCTTCTGTATCATGACGCTGTAGATGCCCATGTGTTCGAGGCCCCTGGAGTAGTAGAGCAGGTTGATCCAGCTGAGAGCCAGACACGTCACCAGGAAGCCCAGGTACTCGTACCTCCCGCCCCAGTACAGTGCGGCTGAGATGAGGAAGAGGCTCCCCTGCACAAAACTGTGGAGCGCAGAGACATCGCCGTGGTTACACACACGCTTTAACAGCTGGGTTCTGCCACTAGCTGCTCAGTGAGGACAGCAGGTGGCAGTAATATGCCGAGACACAAATGATCCAACAGGAGTTTATTACTTACAAAAGAATCTCATAATACCCATCAATCATCATAGTCTGGAGTTTTGGATGCTTCCTCCTCATGTCTATGATCTAAAAGTTTAGATAAATCAGGATTTAGTTCTTTTGCCCACAATGTGTTAATATTAGCTATTTATTTATTTATTTGTTACTTACCCCTACCACAAAGAAATAGATGTTTGCCACTGTTGTCGCCAGCAGGCCTACAGCATACAGGATGTCTGCTGTGGTGTTTTCTATGGGGAACGGTGGCTGTGGGGCAGAGAACCATAATGGAGGTCAGCATCCTCTGTGCACAGGGACGTGCACGCGGATCGGATCGGCTCGGCTCACCTCTGTGTCCTTCTTGTTGTACGCCACCACAGTGAAGAGGATCAGGTACAGGAAGTAGACCAGGAAGTGGAAGCCGAACATCTGACCCGCGAACTTGGTCCACTTCTCCTCCAGCAGCCGGTTCAGAGGCTCCTTCTGGAGCATCTCGTGGCGGTTCTGGGAAGAAGCAGGGAAGACGTCGGCGTTACGGCGCGGCGTCAGTTGGGTTCGTGGCCTGACGGCGCCCGTGCTGACGCCACTCACGGGGATCTCGCAGCTGTAGATCAGAATCTCCATGACCGAGTTGTCCTCGTGTGAATCCACGGAGGCCAGGTCGTAAAGGAAGCAGTGGACGGGCCCGTAGACCCACTCGGTGAACTTGCGGGACAAGTGTTTAGTGCCGTTGTCCAGAAACTCCCGTTTGAGGATGTGAGAAAATATCTGCAGGTATTAAAAGTGAAAAGCCAGGCCAGGGGTCAAGTGGGTCATTAAAATGCCTGAAACTGGTTTCCAGAGGTTCTTCTCGTCTTAGTGTGTCTGCACTGACCCCTATCTTGCCCGTCTTGGCGGCCAGCTTGAGCGGCGTGAGGCCCATGTGGTTCTCGCCGTCCTCCAGCTTCACCTTCGGGTACAGCCGCGCCGCCGTCGTCAGCACGCGGTCGTACATGCTGGTGACGAACGCCGTGTTCTCCTCGGAGTTGTCGGCCAGCACCACCAGCGCGTGCAGCACCGTGTTGTTCTGGGAGTCCACCAGCTTCGGGTTGGCCCGCTGGTACTCGTTGTCCAGCAGGAAGTCCACGATGTCGGACTGGTTGGTGCAGGCGGCCAGAGACAGAGGCAGCTCGCCTGAGGACCACGCACACGGAGACTGGGGTCATCAGAGGTCACAACATTACCAGGGTGAACAGCCCACAGAGCATCTGCTTTGGTTAAACCAGTCAATGGTTGATGTGGGAGTTTCCTGGGCTTCAGGCACTCAGTCAGTATCTTTCAGAAGTCTAAAAGTCTAATGATGCAACACTGTTAATGGCATCACCGTGATTGATTTCCCCACTTTGTGTTAAAAGCTGGCAGCCGTGTGGGATCAGATGCCTTATGAGTCCATCTGTTTCCTGCACAGGGCCCCAGTCAGCAGCAGCTGATGCAGATGTATGATAACACCAGTTACCCACCGTGGAGCTTCACCAACAGGGACCGCGTTGTCTGACTCACGGGCAGCAACCAACAACCCACCCGGTCACGTTACTCCTCTTTTCCACTTCACGGGACTCACCAAAGTAGAAGCTGGGGCCGTCATGTTGCTGGAAGAATGTCCCGCAGGCTCGGGCGTGAATGTCGGCCCCCTTGCTGACCAGCAGCTTCACGTAGCGGAGGCTCCGCCTTTCAATGGCGATGTGAAGCGCCGTTTGGCCTGTGAGCGGCACAAAGACGCATGTAGGTCAGAAAGTCCAACTGACCGACAAACGTTTCTGTAAAACTACATGTAGTACAGTAGAAAAAACGGAGGGAAAGTAGCGCATGGCGATAAGTGGAAGACGGGTCCAGTGAGCGAGGCCCCCAAGGTGACTCCATCTAAAAACATTAGCAGCTCCTGCAGATCAAAGCTTAGTGGCTGAGTGGGAAAAAGTGAAAGCTTCATTTAAAACCTTGGCTGGAATTTACCAGAAGGTGAGTGGAAGAGTCTGACAGCTCCTGGAAATAGGTTTCTGTGGTCTGATGAGACCAAATGCGTTAGACTGAGCTTCAGTTAGATTTGGTTTCCCCAACAGGAAGCAACAGCAGCAGCATCGCTCAGCCATTGAAGGACATTAGAAACATACACACACTGATTTAATTTTTATATGAACTTTACCAGACTCAGCTTTACCTTTGTAATAGACGCTGGTGTAGGCCGCGTTCACGAACTCCTGTATGTCTCCCAACTTCTCGGAGATGTCGATCAACAGGTCCACGGTCGGGTTGGTGCTGGTGTTGGTGTTGGTGTCCTTTTTGAGATGCAGCAGCGCTTTCATCAGGGCCGTTTTGCCGTAAGACTGATCTGGGGCCACAGACAGACGCAGCGGGCGTTCAGGCTCAGGTCACAGGGGTCACAGGTTACGGGTCAGCCGTGTCACACTCACATAAGCTGTCGGAGAGCTTCTTCATGTTCTGGTGCAGGTACTGGTGCAGGCCGTCCAGGCGCCTCACGTCCCCGCTGGCCACCGCCTCAAACAGCCTGTCGATGTCAAACCTCCTGCTGTCGGCCTTCGCGTCGGTCTGCGCTTTACCTCGAATCCCTCTGCAGACACGGAATAAGCACGTGGGTCCGGAGATAATGAGCTTTAATGAGTATTTAAATTGGCCACAATCGTATTATCGCTGCATGGGGAAGCTCACTTGTCAAAGTTGAGGTTGAATCTGATTTGAGGCTTGGTCGCCTCCATTTCTTCCTGGTAATCCGTGTCCATGGGGGCCTTCGGGGCCTCCTGCCCCCGACTGAAACCGGACGTCTTCGCCTTTTGCCGTGATCTCTCCTCCTCCGTCCTGTCGTCCGTCTCCAGGGAGAAGCCAAACATCTCTGACTTCGCCATCTTTGCCTCTGGATCCACGGATCTGAGTGGAAAAAATGACACAACTGCACAAGATTTAGCCAAAAACCATCGGACCCAGTGGAGCAACAGCCCCAAACTACTTCAGTGGTCGTTCAGCGTTGATCCACAACATTAATTCACTATTAATTCCTGGCTGGGTGTGATTAACCCAGACCCCAGTGCTTCACAGTGACTGGCCTTAAAATACACAGACTTAGTTTTTTAACATGTGATGTTTCATCGTCAATGACTAACAAAGTCGCGTATTTAGACGAAGATCTCCATGACAGCACAACAAGCGCTGCTTCAGCTTCTAGCCACTTCCTGACAATACACGCTCGCTTGCTCATGCCATGTGTGATGTAGAAACACAATCCTAAATATGTGAAGTGAAAACAGTTTTTGCTGATGACAGTGAAATGGTTTCTAGGATATTTATGATATTTTGAAGCTAAGGAAAATGAGGAAACCTGCAGCAATTTTTAGCTTATCCTTCCCCTTTCCAGTCAGACAATGGGGAATTAGTGACTGCAGCTTCATCATAATCACATGGAGACCGATGTATAGCACAGAAAGAAACAGCTGGAAAATCTTAGTTACTTCATTGTTTTCACTCGCCCTCCTCTAAATATTGACTTTATCTGCTTTATCTATGACAAGACAAACACGTATCTCTGCAGGCTTTCCTTAAAGACTACAAAATGTCTGCATGTTCAAACATACAACTGTAATTTAATAGCTGGAAGACGCATTTCTAATTTTGCACCAAGATGCAGAGCGTGATCTGAAGCAACCTGACCCTCCGAGCAGAGATACATCAGATTGCTGCACTCACCGGACAACGTCCAGATTGTTCCTTCGATTAAAAATGTGATCTTCATGTAAAAACACACACGGCAGAACACGGAGCACCCAGCCGCGTGAATTCTTTTGTTCTATGTCCTATGACACTTGCAAACATACAGTAACAAGAGAGGAGCGTGAGGCCAGAAGGAGATAGGCTGACCCACCCAAGAGGATGGCAAAGAACATGAGTGGAGCCCTGAGTGCTTGAGAGGATGCTGTAATGACCACGTCCGCTCATGCACCGACATGAGAAACCCCCCACGTACAGCATGTGTGAACGGATTATACAGCAGGCAGCGTTAAGAAAATTACTGTGCAATCAATGGAGTTTAGAACGTTACTGAAGTGCTTAGCTGAAAAGAAAATTTAGATAACATGAAATGAGACATGCTCGTGTATGTAAATAAACAATGAGAAAACGTGGAAATGCTTACTTCTCCTTGCTCCAGGTCACTTGTGTAAAAATCTTCTTAAGCGAGCGTCGCTTTTAGCCCCATAGTGCTGCTCATGTGCTTCCTGTGTCTTCTGCAGAGTTTCGCTTCTTTGTGTGTGTGTGTGTGTGTGTGTGTGTGTGTGTGTGTGTGTGTGTGTGTGCGTGTGTGTGCGTGTGCTTGCGTGCGTGCGTGCGTGGGGTGTTTCAGTGCTGCTGTGGTCCTGTGACTGTCTGTTGGCACAGCTTCTGCCTGCAAGACGAACGACGTGCCTTCATGAGATCATGCGATTTCCTTTCCTTTCGTGACTTCCTTTTTTTAAAAACAGGCGTGCACCCTTTCACATACAGTACCCACGTGGTTTCTATGGGCACCAATGACCTTACTTACAGCTGCCAGGCCAAAACTTAATCTGTGGCAATCATTACAGTTTCAGAATAAAGGCCCAAATCACATACTTAATATTTAACTAATGCTAATTTATTGCATATGAATTCCCTCCAAAATGATACGTCAAAGCTAACCAGACTAAAACAGCATTAAATTAAAAAAACTCAGATACATACACATTTTAAAATAATATTTATTTGTTATTACAATTATTACATAACTTTAGGTGTGAACTGAAGCAAACTCCCATAAACAGTAAAGCTGTAAAAATGAAGTAAAATTAAAGTCCTTTATTACTTACAGTAATATTTTAGCACAGTAGTAGTTGAATAGTATATGAACCTCTGAATCCTTATTAGTTGTTAGAGAGTAATCAAACAACACATCAGAATCTCAATTTAAATTAAATGAAGAATGATTTGTAGCTGCACTTAGCAACCGGTCTGAATCAAAATGTCATTGTGTGATTTAACACTATGAACCATTCAAATCCATTCAAAGTCTGTCACAGAGGACCAGGGCCACGCCAGCGGCAGAGTCTGCGTTCTGTCCGTACACCACCGGCAGCGGGAACGCCTTCTCCGCCTCCCGCCTCAGCACCTCGTTCCGAGCGAGCGCGCTCCCGGTGCCCACGATCCTGGTGACGCCCGCCCGCTGCAGGGATTCTGCAGGCATCATGGAGGCGATGTTGTCCACGACGCCGCGGCACAGCGCCCGGGTCACGTGGCCCAGGGACAGATTGGAGGCGGAGATGTTGGTCACCTGACCGAGGGCGAGAGGGTTGTGTCTCTCCCCCAGGATGGTGGGAGTCACCCTCAGGTCACCGGCTCCTTGGTTCAGGGCACAAATAATCAGCTTCTCGTATATATGTGAATCACTCAGCTCTGCACCTGCGGGAGGGAATGTTCCGATGAAACTGTGATTTATCCATTCTGTTCACTGACTGATGAAATTCAAAATCTCAATTTTCACTGTACTTATTTATATTTCACATCAACACTTCCCACTCTGCCTTTTACAGGTGTTTTTGTGGTCAATCTGCCACTGTCGGTTTCCTCCATAGAGCTATGCAAACTTAGACACAGCTGTTAAACGGCAGCGATACACAAAACAAACGCTCACCGAGCTCCTTCATCCAGGAAGCGAGCGTCTCCACGAAAGTGGCCAGAACGTTGCCTCCATTGAGAGATGCCGCCACCGCCAAGTATGATGAAAAGGGGTAGGGAAAGTAGGGAAAGTAGGCGATGGAGGATGCAGGCTGAGGAGAATGTGGAGGTTCGAAGCCAGGGGGCATGGCATACGTGAGCTGGGCCGAGGTGCTGATATTAAGAACTGCAAAGTCAGGAGGAGATGACATCAATTTAAAGAACAGCAACAAAAGACACATAATGTAGAGATGACACTTACACCTTTGTAACTGCTGTATCTGCTATTTTTAGGAAGCACAGTATGAGTAAAATGTGTCTTAAATGTCCAATCAGGTCTAAAAACATGTTTTTTAAAAAACAACAGAAGCATTATTAGTAGTGCATTATCAGAGCAGCGCTAATGGAACATGTTATTAAGAAGCAACCACAGGATATAATGGCTTCTGAGCGTAGAATGGCTGCATTTAGTGCGATCCCATCCTGGGAGAGACGCCCGGACTTCCCGCTTTACCTGCATCTGTCGGCAAACGCGTGCAGGAGTAGACGGAGCACTGGAAATCTCCCAGGGCGGCCCCCACTAGCGTACCAGCAGGGATGTCGTGCCAGTCGGCCCGCGTCCGTCCCACCAACTCACCAGATGGCACACACCCAGGAAGCAGGTGCAAAGGGAAGCCGGCCCCCTTCAAACTAGTGCATGCACACACGTAGTGGCCTGTTATTTAACGCCTGTATGTGCTGATGCACAAATGTTAGGTGAATGCACCACCAGCAAACGTGCACAGACAATCAAATACTATACACACGTTTCTATATTCCACTGGTTGCAGGAAGTGTTGAAGAAGCCCCAGCTGGCTGCGTTCTGGGGCGTCATCACACACCCCTCCAAACCACACAGCATAGAAACCACATAATCCTGGATGGTTCCTGCCACTGTGAAGTCTTCAAGGAACTTGGGCCTGTAGTGGAAAAACACACATACACACCATTAGATTTGTCAAAAAAGGGGCTTTGGTAACATCAGTACAGGCCATGCTCACCTGTTTCTCATGTACCAGAAGATCGTTGCGCAGCCGAACCCTGTAGCTACACTGAGATGCGAGTCTGCCGTTGGAAGCGAGGACAGAAAGTCACTGCTGCAGCGTCCATCCTGCCAGGTAATCAGCTGACTGGTGTCTCTGGCTGTGAAGACCCCACTGGACCAATCACAACCTATGAAGAGACACATGTTAAAAGAACAGCTGTGCTTACTTTCTTTGGCTTTGCTTCAATATAGAAAATTATATCTCTTGAAATTTGAAATCGAAGCTTTAAAATCAAAATCACTGCAATCTTGCACATTTTAGGAACCCACTCTTAGACAGGCCACTTGTTCAGCAATTAAACCACACGTGTAGTGGGGAAATACTCGTACCACTCTTTGCTCTCCAGAATAAAACCCCGTGCATCTGTCCGGACACACCAATTCTGACAACATGCTGTAGTTTGTCTCTGGGCAAGAGGTCGATGCACCGGTTCAGTGTATCAATGATCCGGACAGTATCTTGCTCCTTCGCCTTTGGGACACACGCGGAACAAACGCACTGTCAACAGCGTTAATGTCAACGAGCTGCAGGGTGAATAGATGTGCTCACCTTTATCCCGCTGCTGTCGATTATGTCGGACTCCGTGGGCAAGGTGTGACTCGCAAACAACGATTTGGAGCCGGTTTCTAATAAAACTACTTTTACCGAAGTGGTGCCCACGTCTACACCCAGGATAAAAGAGGACATGTCTGGAGATAACGCTGAATGCTCAGCTGTACGACATCACTACGGGGAAGCAAAGTCAACATTGTTGCGTTTGTCTGCAGGGAAAGACTGGGAAGTCTTATAGTACGCAAGTTGTTCCTCCGTCATTCAGTCCATTAAACCACTATTATCCGTAAGGCATTCGAGTAAAAATATACCCAGATAAAAAAATATGAATTGAGTCGGCCTGATACCACCGCATTAAAAATGTCTAACCAAACAGGCTTACTAAAATGTATTATAATGCCACAAAGACATGGTAGAATTTAAGCCAATCAAAATAGTCAATCATACGTACAATATAAACAAAGCCCGTGCTTTATACAGATGTAGTGGCAACCGCTGTGAATTGATCTGGGGGTGGGCTGGATGGGATCCAGTAAAATGAAGCCTGATGTTCATACTAAATAAATCGTTTCTTGTACGACGTGAGATCCTACTTTTTACTTGGCGAACCGAACGCATCACGTTTTGCTTCCTGTTTGAGAAATACTCGGGACCCACAATGCACTGCGGAGGAGCATGGCAGAATTTAGTTTAGGAGTGTCATCAAAAAGAATGAAAGTGTTGTACTCGTTGACATTTCTTTGAAGACTATTAACACTCAATCCTGTTACAGACTTCTTACAGATTATGTTTTTGTAATCACATTGGAAGAAGACAACGAGTCCCTGTGTTTATCTCCGGTGAGAACCTTTTTTTTGCTACCGCCCGTGAGCAAGCTGGAGAGCTAGTAGTGCTAGTTGCCATGCTAAATAGTCAAGTGTATGTTAATTAACAGTTTAGTCACGTGCAGCTAATTATTGTTACTGACTAATGTTGGGCCAAAGGTTATTAATTTCCATGCTGTGTTTATCACCGTTGGCTTACAACGACAGGTTGCTTTATTGTGCTTGTAGCTATGCTAATGTCGAACAATGCTAACTGACAGCTTTACATCGTTGCTGCATAGTAGGTACCGTTAACTATGTTAAGACATGGAAAGCATTTACATGTTGAGGTTTGCATAGTTCATATATTAAATAACATACTAAACTGCATCAGCAGTTAAGTAAAATACTGACGATAAAACCAAAATTCCACGTTGTACTACTAGCAATTGCTAAGCAGCAGTCGTCCTTCACACAGTTATAGGCTTACGTTGCATTATGGGCATTTCCTAAAGGTTTGTAATCATATTGTTTATTACATATCGTCTTCTGTTAGTGCTGTACTGTCCTGTGAAAGCCAACCAGAGCCGGCATGGCTGGAGTGGGAGCAAAGCGAGAGGGACCACAGTTCATCAGTGAAGTGTCCGTGAGGGGTAACGCCGCCGTGCTGGACTACTGTCGCACCTCAGTGTCCGCCCTGTCCGGAGCAACAGCAGGCATCCTCGGTCTGACGGGACTGTATGGCTTCATTTTTTACTTCCTGTCCTCGTTTCTGCTCTCTCTGCTGCTCATACTCAAGGCCGGACGGCGGTGGAGCAAATGCTTCAAGTCACGGAGGCCACTGTTCACCGGGGGCCTCGTCGGAGGTCTTTTTACTTATGTCCTGTTCTGGACTTTCCTTTACGGAATGGTGCACGTTTACTAAAAAGACACACTTCAAATAAAACCTTAGCTGTCTATTACTACACAGACCAGTAATATTGTTTGCCCTGCTGTTTGTAGATAGATTATTAATGAAACTTGATTCTTCCAGGATTTTCTGTTCATATTTGATAAGATGTTAATGCTTACCGTATACTGCATTTCCAGCCTACATTTTATGTGATTATGAACTTATTTAACTTTAACATCTTTATATTTTGTATGATCCATCCCAGAGTAGGAGTCACAGTTGTTAGAAAGTAGGTTAAAATGTAACGGACAAAAAACATGTGGCATTGCATTTCATGTAGTTACTATAATAGAAACTTAACAAATGTGATAAATGATTTAAAAATACTAATACAAGTTTATTAATTTTTACTGTTACTCATTATTCACTACAGCTATGCTGCCATAAAGGACATCAAGACAAACCTGACATTTGTTTGCAAAAAAATAAAACTATGAATAAACAGTTACAGGAACAACAAATGGAAAGAGTCCTTGCACCTTAGCATTCATTCATTTACGGTCACTCCTTAAATCAGCAGTGGTGGCAACAAACCAGTTGTCCACTCACAGGAGGCTCACAGCACGCGACAGACTGCATTCCACAGATTTACATGTATTGTAAATATGACTGTGCTGTAGCAATGCATGACAGATATGAAAGTCACAATAAATTCAACATGCAGTAGGAAACACTGCAGCAGTTTAACAATAGGTAGGTACAGGATGTGCCAATTTTAATTTAAAAGGAAATGTTTGCATCACGCTGTAGTCTGCACAATGAAAAACAAACTGATTTATTCTTAAACTTTTCAGATTTTAATATCTCTTCGAAATGTAAATACACCACTGGAAGTTACTCCTAATTCATCTACTCAACAGCCAGCTAGTACTGATTACATGAGCAGTAGGTGACTGCTCAGTCATTTTGTTGTACACTTAAAAAACAATGGTATCATTTATTAAAAATCCACCTGTCAATCTTCCCCGGGTTCATTCTTTGTTCCTGACCCAGCAACTCCACAAATCGTGTATCTGTACACCAGTGTCCTGGCCCACTTATACAGTACCGAATATGCACATCTGTAACAAAACCTCTCCAAGGCAGGCCAGCATCACTTTTATGACATGCCAGCAGTCCTGCTAGTAAGTTTTCTTTGGTCTAAAATAGCCACAACAGTTCTCATATGCTGAGAGACGAAGACAACAAAGCACAACAATCTACAACTTTGTTTTGCTTGCAAGGGAAGCCCGCCTGAGGTCTTGGCGTTGTAAGCGCTTCACCCAGAAACTGCCCACTCGGACTCCGGCAAGCTCACCTAGGTGCAAGCTTTTTATTACAAAATGGGACACGCCTTGAAGTTGCATGATATGGGCGTATGGTATGGTATGATTACAATGAATACATGAATATCGTACTAGGTAACTCCTTTCAGCTTTATCCCGTCAGGGATCGCCACAGTGAACGACTTGCATGATAGATTTGGCAAGTTTTTACGTCAGATTCCCTTCCCCTTTGAGAGGGATTGAACCCACGACCTGGCGACAGGCTAAAACTTTAACATAACGATAACTTTCCAGATCCAGTCTTTAACCAGTGTTGTCGACCATCTCTTGGTCCAGTTTCGGTGCCGCCCATCATGACGTTCCCCTGTTAGGATTCCTTCCTAATAGAGAAAAAAGAACATCATAACTGTGCAGATCACAGCCATAAGTTTTAACCTTGGCGCCATAGCTGGGAGAGGGGATCAGTTGGTTTCTTCAGCAATCAAAGATTTCGATACCGGTCGACTTCCACCCCTACTTTGCAGTGACTCTGGTGAATCCACTGCGCCATGGCCGGGGCGCATGAAGATCATACTACAGAGAAAATAATTCCATACAAGGATAAAACACTTGATTGATTTGCTGCATAGGCGTATATCATAACGAACTATTCAACCCTAAGACTGCTAACCTTTTTCTGGCCTTTCGGTTAACCCAGCAAAAGTCAGCAGCCTCAACCACTTTCTGTTTCTATGTCTGTGTGCAGGGTGCAGCTTCAACAAAGTATAACATGTTCCTGTTACTGACAGGTGTAATGGTAAATTGTTTCTTCCATAATCTATGCTTGATTTATGACTTATGTTCTGCAATTAATATCTTGTGTTTTGTCTTACTTCTGTTTTATGTATTCAACATTTCACCTAGATTGTTCAATAGTTTTCTCTGCCTGATAGACTCTGGACTCTAGCTCCCAACCCCAACACAAGAGTTGTGTGTCTCTGTCTGTTGAGACTTAGTGCTCCTTGCTCTCTGATAGTCAGACGCTAGCGATGCAGGTGTGAGAATGTAAACATCTCCACACACAGAGCGACAGGGATGAGATGGTGCATGCAGTCTGATTGGGCCACACAGACATTCCACTGTAGTCGGACAGAGGGGTTAAAAGGCAGAAGCAACTTGAGGACTGTGGGCTCTTTGTATTATACCTCCGTGGTATGTGCACTGATCTCCACAGCTGGTTTTTGGTTTGTTGATGTGCACGATCAACATCCATGCTTTTGATTTGCTTTCCCCATTATTTTTCTTTTTCCTTATTTATATAATTAATCATACAAAGGACAACTCCCTCATCTGGTTGTTTATGGGAAATTTCCACCACACAGGACTGAAACATTAAACACATATATCCTTCATAATGACAATAAGTAATAAACAAATCAGCCTTGTGAGTGATGTAACATCATAATTAGAAAATCATAAATCAGTCAGTAAATCATATTTACTCTAACAGGTTTCACCCCTTGCAGCATGACTGAAACTGCTGGGGTTATACTTTAGGAGTCTACCTGCATATTTAATTTTGTGACGAGAAAGTGATATGAGGCCTCTGCTCTGCACTCTGGGGGTAGAGAATGGCTGAGTATCGCTGTCCTGTGTTGCGAGGAATGGTTGGACCACGGTCAATCTGCCTAAGTGCTATAGGAGCAGACGCCCCAGCAGCTTGATGTTCTTCTTGCTTGTTGACAGAGTTACCGACATCTTTCTCTGCAGCTTGTTTCTTGGATTTTCTGCGTCCCACCTTCCCGTCCTTGGGTTTGGTCCGGTCTTTCCTGTTAGACAAAATATGGGAGTGCTCTGCAGATCAATGTGACAATCAATGGTTGGAGAGAGATTCATTTAATTAAAACTCAAACAATTATGAAAGTACACTAAGTCATACTTAAAATTGATGATTTCAAACTTTCTCTCTCGATAAAAGGAGCTTGTGTTCATCATGTACAGTAGTATCATGTCACAGGCAAAGGCCCCCTGAAAGAAAAGAAGTCACCCTGATGCAGAGTATCAATACTTTTTTTCAATTTGTGGTCACCCAGTGTCCTTTAGTAACAAGAAATGCGAGCATACAGTTACTAAATACACACTATGTATCTACCGAACACATTGGTTTGAAATTACTCACCGCACCCAGCAGAGCAATACCTGAACCAATGGCAATGATTGTAGGAATAATACTGAATTTTCCAGCCTGCACAACAATAAAACACATTAAGTACAAGTCTATTACTAGAATCGTAAACTTGTCTGCACATATAACTGCTGTACCTGGCCGTTAATCATTATGTCTACACGAATCCCATACACTTTATATAAAGTGCGATATGTTTCACCGACTTCATCCTTGTAATACCTGGCATATCTGTGTTAAGTGTAAAAGATGGCAATCAAACACAGAAAGCAGAGTGGCACAGTCAGTGGACAGATGTTTTTGCTTAAGGATGTACCTTGTGTTGTATCCAGATGTGATAGAGTTGTTTACGCTCATGTCTAAACGGGTGAAACTGTATTGTGGATTACAGTGAGACGAGTCCTTATCCAGGTCACAGTTCCACTCAATATGGACACCGATAGACCCACCCTAATTTAGAAAAACAAACAAAAGTTCATATTTAAACACATCCTTTAAATATATTGTCATATATTACTATTCGAAAACTAGAAAACTAATAATAATGAAAATATTGTAAATATATATATATATATATATATATATATATATATATATATATATATATATATATATATATATATATATATATATATATATATGATAAAAACAAGATCTGACAGGTTAGATTTTACTGTTATGAGAATTTGTTGTAGTCCCGTGACTTAAGTTGCTCACATTCGCTGTTGTATGTTGTTGTGTTGCACAAGTCATTTTCACTGCATGAAAATAATTCCATTATAGGAACATAACAAATCGATTTGTTCAGATGAGAGTCAAGGTTTGGCCATCTATGGTTCTTCTTGTAATCATCACCCTAACTTCTAAAGGTCTCCTTGGCTTATTATCAAATGACTGAGGAAGCCTGACACACACACACCATGATAACTCCCACATTATTACGCGTGTACCTTTACAGCCATATCTTGAAAATCGTGTCCAGTCCAGCCGACCAGATCTCCAAGGCGGAAGATAGGGCAGTAAGGATGGTGCTCTTTGTCATAGGAGCACCTCTTCAGGTAGTTGCTGTCCGAGGTTTCCAGGACATTTGCTCTATGACGTGAATAATGTAGCAAATATGAGATCTTTAGCAGAAAATGTGGAATCCAGTCATAGAAAGTCCCCACACCCCAGATACATATTACATACATACTAATATCTACCCTTGACTTATTATAGTTGCTGCTGGACAGTGTATAGAGTACGAAATTCAGGACATTTTAAAATTCCACCTCAAGTAGCGCCCATCAAGAAAGATCTCTATGACCTGCTGTCTCCCATCGAACTCAAGTATCATACAAGCTGAAATAGGATATAACTGTAATTATTATGAGCTCATGACGGATAAATTAGCAGCAACTTGTGGCACGCCTGTGCTTTCTCACAGGACTTCATCAGACAAGAGAAAGAAGGGCAGCCCCTCGAAACTGATCTGACACCTGTCCAGGGTGAGACCTGCTCTCAAGGACGTCTCAGATGACTGTTTCAGTGTCTCGCTGAGCGCAGTGCACAGCCTGGTATAAATAGAAGGTCCTCTACACCCTAAAGCTATTTAAAGGAGCCCGCGGAACATGTCTGTCCTTTGGCTTGCTCAGCGATCTCTGTCCCGATGCCTCTAAACTCATTTGCAATTAGTAGCACTTACTTAGAGAATTCAAACTTTGGAAACCTGACAAAGTTCTTTATGTAGATGGTGAAGTTTTCTGCTTCACTCAGTAAGGTCCCTCTGGAAGCGAAAGAAACAGGCAGCCGTGTGAGAAGCAAACAAACAAACAAATGAAGCTGACCGACTCGATTAGCAATAAATAGAACCTGTGAAATATCTGGGAACCTGAGGGATCAGAGTGAGCGTGAATGGAGCAGCACAAAAGAGAAGAGGGATTCTCACGTGGGTTTTATGCTGCATTCAACAGGACACCAGGCATGAATCTCACAGGTCCCAGTGCTGTTTAAACACAGGCCAGTCTTGATTCCTAGTGCAGGGAGCAAAGACTTGTGATGAGAAGATCATTAACAATTGTTAAAACCAAAATGTTAGCAGTAAGTTTCAACTTAAACCTTACAAACCTGAGGACACGTCACTGAGCTTAAATCTATTCAGGTTTTGGTGCCAGGTTTTCAAATGAGTCTAGTGCCTTGAATGGTCCTCACCATTTCCAGCTATCACGGGCTCCCCCTTCACACAGTCGTCATCAGTTTCACACTGTCCATTTAGCACCTTGGAACTCTGTGGGAAGGAGGATTAAATAGGATTATTATTATATGTAACTGTGTGACCTGCACTTATTTCTATTGTTATACAAAAATGCTGCAGTTAAAATCACTGATTGGTGAAGATTTTCCTCGTAAACTGACCTCAGCACAGAATCCCAGTCTCTGATTGGGGGTCTCTATGTAGTTTGTTATTATGAAGAACACCTGCTCACCCTACGAAATAAAATAGGTGCAGACAGTAAGAACAAGAGGCAAAAGGTTAAACAAATTACACAAACCAGTTTTGTTAAATCTGTCCTGACAGATGCTGAGATGCACAGAGTTCGACACTCAGTCGCCTCTTAATCTGTCCTGACAGGAGCTCTGAATGGATGGATGGATGGATGGATGGATGGATGGATGCATGGACGGACGGATGAACGGGGGGATGGATGCATGGATGGATAGATGGATGGACGGACGGTTGGACAGTTGGACTGACGGGTGGGTGGATGAATGGACGGGTTGAAGGGTGGGTGGATGAATGGACGGGTTGAATGGTGTATGGACAGACGGAGGGACGGGCAAATGGATGGATGGACGGATGACTGTGCTCACGTTTGGTGGTATGACGTAATCCTCAGCACTCCACAGGTAGAGGCCGGTCTCAGAGCTGTTGGTCAACGTGACGCCTTTGAGCTTGGTGATGACTGAGGTCTGAATGGCCTCCTCCCTCTCCTGGTAGCCCTTCTTCACCACAAACACCCACCTGAGACATTTATCAAAACGTCATGATTGTCTGTATGAGGTCATTCTTGTTTTGATTGTACAGGTTTTTAGCAGTCCAAACATTATAACTTCCACTAATGTGCTCACCAGCACATGGCTGATATAGTTTTGATTTCTTCCCCACTGAAGCCCAGGGCTGAAACTACATTGCAAACGCACTTTTAAATTAAAGCATGTGAAAATAGGCCCTGCCACTAAGAGTCTGTTTGTGTGACAATGCATTTAAATAAGATGTGTCCTTATTTTGTCACCTTATGACTTATTATAAACAAGTAGGGCCAAACCATAGAGTTCCATCCAACTGAATACTAATATAGTAATAATAATAAACTCCACTTTCCATACACAAACGTCTTTAATAAACAGCTGACAAACCGTGTCGTACTATCACTTTAACACCAGTAAAATAAAAAACTTGGACAAGCTTTAACTATTTTTAACTTCGTGAATCACTGTATAAAATGACACGCGCTCTGTCTTACCCGATGATGTAGCCCAGCACTGCCAGCTGGTACAACCTAAACAATATTCCGATCCTCTTATTTTCGGCGATGACATATTTCTCAGTCTTGTAGTTGAGGAGAGAAAAGAAGAAGCCTCCCCAGCCTGCCATTCCTCCTCCTGCACGGTGACCCGAGTAAGAGAGCAGCTCACCCGCTGCAGGCTTATATACGCAGCTGCTTGACTTGTCACACAACAGACGAGCTCGGCGAGAGAGTGGCTGCCAAGCGCCAACACCGTTACCTCTGCAACACACGACTGTTAAGACACAGGTTAATCATTCTCCGATTGTTAAATGTTTTGTTCTTGTTTATTAAAATACTTCTGAACTACCTTTAATTCACTTTGCACAGTTCTTTGTAGGGGAAATCCTCACTGTTCACTTTTGTAATTCATTTTGCTATTTGTGCATGTTAAAACACAGATCCTACATTGCCCATAATGCACCGGGATAGAGTTCAGTATGCTAGTAGAACGCAATAAAAAAACCATAGAACGTTATATTTTTATTTATTGTTTCACACTAAAAAAGACTTACACAAACATTATGCCAACTATTGTTTTGATAGTTGTGTTTTATGTACTATTTATAACCACTGACTAAATACAAGTGTATAATTTATTTATCAGAAGTGTAAATGTGTAGCTGTTTATATATATTGGAAAAACACGAGCAAGGTCTACCCAAAAACAACAGAACAATACGATCTGAAACATGATGAGAATGATTTATTTTAAAACAACAAATTTCCACCCAGCTAATCGGCTTACATAGGCCATTACAGTGTACATTTGATACATCTCATACAGAAATGGTTTGTACTGCCTGTATTTGGTTACTAGTGTATTCACTAATTATAAAAATAATGAGTAATAATTTGTTTAATTTATTTTACAGCAGCACTTACTTTTAGTATTTGTATATTCTTGTCAAGACGTGATGTTCATATTTGATTTATGAATATATTATGAATTACACTAATTATTGTGGTTAAAATCAGAACAGTTCTTGTACTTAATTGTAAAGAGTAAAGGGTGCTTCTGCTTGTATTCTTCTGCCTGATTGGTGAGTGACCTCTGCTGACCATAAATTTTATTTTGCCCTTCATGTAAAGTGTGTCACTGAAATTTCCCTCAAAAGGTTATTTACAAGTTCGATAGAAAATTTTACTTCAGGACAGCTGTTCCCTGTACACACAATCTGTCACTACATAGAACCATGTATTGCATACATCAACTCAAATTATTTTATTATTAGAATTAACCACCTACAAACCTTGCTATGCTCCACTTATTTGCCAACATGGAAGCATCATCAATCCTAAAATATTTAAACAGTTTAATACAGTAAAGAAATTTGCTTTATTGTACATTAAGACTAAATAAAGGAATGGATCAAATAAGAATTTTGTATTTACTTACTAAATAAAAGCTTGAATCCATCCTTGCTAATGGAACCTTTAATTAAAATACAAAAACTCTGAAAACTTCGGTAACTCGATTTTAATGGTTGTAACAAACATTCGTTTTTGAGGTACTAGATCATGGACACGAGAAAACTCAGTTTAATCTCATGTTTTATTGAGTTAGGTTGTCATGTAAACGACAAGCAAACATCATTTACTGCCCACCCCGGAGACGCAGCACAAGGTGGAGGGTGGACTCCTTCTGGATGTTGTAGTCAGACAGGGTGCGGCCATCTTCTAGCTGCTTGCCAGCAAAGATCAGCCTCTGCTGGTCTGGGGGAATGCCTTCCTTGTCCTGGATCTTGGCCTTGACATTCTCAATGGTGTCACTGGGCTCAACCTCCAGGGTGATGGTCTTACCAGTGAGGGTTTTGACAAAGATCTGCATGCCACCCCTGAGACGCAGGACAAGGTGGAGGGTGGACTCCTTCTGGATGTTGTAGTCAGACAAGGTGCGGCCATCTTCCAGCTGCTTGCCAGCAAAGATCAGCCTCTGCTGGTCTGGGGGAATGCCTTCCTTGTCCTGGATCTTGGCCTTGACATTCTCAATGGTGTCACTGGGCTCAACCTCCAGGGTGATGGTCTTACCAGTGAGGGTTTTGACAAAGATTTGCATGCCACCCCTGAGACGCAGGACAAGGTGGAGGGTGGACTCCTTCTGGATGTTGTAGTCAGACAGGGTGCGGCCATCTTCCAGCTGCTTGCCAGCAAAGATCAGCCTCTGCTGGTCAGGGGGAATGCCTTCCTTGTCCTGGATCTTGGCCTTGACATTTTCAATAGTGTCACTGGGCTCAACCTCCAGGGTGATGGTCTTACCAGTGAGGGTCTTGACAAAGATCTGCATGTTTGCACCTGTAGGAAATTACCACATTATGTAAAACTGACTAATGTAATCAGCCACATGACGTACTAGCTTGTACTGTTTAGATGTAGACCAAAATAATATCAAATATACTGCTACTAATTATTTAGCGTTTTTCACATTTATTTAAACATTATCTATTGAGAATTGCACATGCTTAGCAAAGCATTATTACAAAATCTGTTTAAAGAGTCATTTGTGTTTCACAAATATTATCTTTGGATCGCTTGTAAAAGGAAAACGGGAAGCAAAGTAGTTAAGTTATACTGTATGACATTAATAAAAGATATTCACAATAAATAGGCGAATCATTCCACAAGCGCCATTTTGAACATAAGCTATTGTTGTTTGCCTTCGCTTGTTCGGCTAACCTAACCGAGTAATGGACGATTCGGCTAGAAATGACGTACAGTTGTTGATATTTAACAGAAGCAACGGTCTTTCACCTTAGTGGATAAAGTAAGTAGGCGAACGGGTCAATTGGAGATAAATATAACGTCTATTCTAGTAGTTACGCTGTTTTTGTTTAAAAATCGGCGCTTTTGATGTTAGCTAATATTAGCCTGTACAGTCATTGATTACTAAATTAAGAGCTGCTCAAAAAGTGCAAGACAATGCGACAAAAAAATCATGTGTAAACAATAAATTAGCTGGAGACATGTAGTGATATGGTAGAAACCAAGAAAATTTTAAGAAAAATTGTACTTACAGCTTTTTGACAACTTGTCGTATTTAACAGCGGGGAAAAACCTTTTTGACTGCAGTTACCAACGACGACCTAATCTTTTATACTGAACACGTCATCATGCTATATCCATCCGCACTTATAAATAGTCCCTTGTTTGAGCCTTTATTCAACCCTTTTGAACACTCGTTTGCTCGAACGTATCTAAGCAAAATACAAAAATGTGAATGATTTAAATAAAATTACCAGAACAATAGAAATTTTGTCATAATTTATTAAGATTTATGTGGCGGAAGAAAAATCACCGACAGAAAGCTGCTATGCATGGTGTGTCATGTTAAATGTGGTGTATATTGTATTCTTACATGAATATACGTATTAAAATAAACTACACAGACTAAGTACATTGAATAGATTGTTCTGGAAAGTTTCTTTAATTAAATATTCAAGGAGATACTATGAATGATGCTGATGCGGCGAGTGTTCTAACATGGCTGATATGCAGTTAGACAATCAGAACACTGGGCAAACATGACCGTAACATCACTAGCAGTAAATGTATCAGCTAGAAGCCTTTATACCACATTATCAGAGAGACAACAAAAAGCTTTAACCTATGATTTCTATTTGAGTCAGAAAAGCGCCACTAAATGTGCGTTCAGCTAACAAAGTAGTTGTTAAACCGGTTTAATGAGCCGATGACAGTGTTTATAAGTTATGTGCGCGAGAAACAGGCCGGACAAACCAGAAGCCTATTATTTCATGAGAAAAAAAGAATTTACCCTTTATGTAATTGTGACAATGTTGGCAAAACCACTGTATTAAAAGCACAAACTGATCTACTTTGTTTGGATTATGTTATGATTAATAGTACAATCATTGTTTCACGCATTCATGTGGTGCCATAGGCAACCTGATTTCTTACATTTATATGTGAAAAGGTTGCAAGCCAGTGTGTTTAGTAGATATGGGCACACTGCATATATTTCACATGTAAGAAATGTTCGCCATTAATTGGGATTTGTAATGCATGAATGAACTTTTAATTATTCAATGTAATTACAAGCTTAGGTTGAATTAACATGATCTTAGGAAAACACTTTTCCCAAAGCAAAACCTTCCACAAAAATGTTTGTGTAATTTGCAAAGCTAAAATGTTTTTACTCATTTGTACCTAATTTACTTCTGTGTTCGCCTCAAAGCTTTTTTTCCCCCAGTATTTCAATCACTATAAATCTAGTCAACCCTGTTTTCCAAAGTCTGGCCTCAGCTTTATACATCACATGAAATAAACTGTACGAATGAGCAGAGAGCTTCCCATTTAAAAAAAAAAAAAAAAAAAAAAAAATCAATGCTATATGAATTATTTGCAAGACAACAAAACACTACCAGTATTTTTGTAATATTGACGTTGTGTACCATACTTAAATTTGTGAACACTGGATGTTAGATGGTCTTCCACTTGTTGAAAAGTCAGATCTGCAAAAATTCTTGCATTAAAAAACCAACATAGGTAATCCTGAGACAGAACCTTCCAAACCTATTGCAACATTTGAAATGATGACACAAAAAAAAAAATCACTTTAAATCTTTATTAGGTCATTAACATCAAACTTTTGGTCACTTAGAAGGTAAAGGTTATAGCCAACTCTGTAACAGCATAGATCATGCAAAACTGCACATTAACTTTAAGTAAATAAGGTCAAAGGCATGGAATATGCAACATTACTGCCCACCCCGGAGACGCAGGACAAGGTGGAGGGTGGACTCCTTCTGGATGTTGTAGTCAGACAAGGTGCGGCCATCTTCCAGCTGCTTGCCAGCAAAGATCAGCCTCTGCTGGTCTGGGGGAATGCCTTCCTTGTCCTGGATCTTGGCTTTGACATTCTCAATGGTGTCACTGGGCTCAACCTCCAGGGTGATGGTCTTACCAGTGAGGGTTTTGACAAAGATTTGCATGCCACCCCTGAGACGCAGGACAAGGTGGAGGGTGGACTCCTTCTGGATGTTGTAGTCAGACAGGGTGCGGCCATCTTCCAGCTGCTTGCCAGCAAAGATCAGCCTCTGCTGGTCTGGGGGAATGCCTTCCTTGTCCTGGATCTTGGCTTTGACATTCTCAATGGTGTCACTGGGCTCAACCTCCAGGGTGATGGTCTTACCAGTGAGGGTTTTGACAAAGATTTGCATGCCACCCCTGAGACGCAGGACAAGGTGGAGGGTGGACTCCTTCTGGATGTTGTAGTCAGACAGGGTGCGGCCATCTTCCAGCTGCTTGCCAGCAAAGATCAGCCTCTGCTGGTCTGGGGGAATGCCTTCCTTGTCCTGGATCTTGGCTTTGACATTCTCAATGGTGTCACTGGGCTCAACCTCCAGGGTGATGGTCTTACCAGTAAGGGTTTTGACAAAGATTTGCATGCCACCCCTGAGACGCAGGACAAGGTGGAGGGTGGACTCCTTCTGGATGTTGTAGTCAGACAGGGTGCGGCCATCTTCCAGCTGCTTGCCAGCAAAGATCAGCCTCTGCTGGTCTGGGGGAATGCCTTCCTTGTCCTGGATCTTGGCCTTGACATTCTCAATGGTGTCACTGGGCTCAACCTCCAGGGTGATGGTCTTACCAGTGAGGGTTTTGACAAAGATCTGCATGCCACCCCTGAGACGCAGGACAAGGTGGAGGGTGGACTCCTTCTGGATGTTGTAGTCAGACAGGGTGCGGCCATCTTCCAGCTGCTTGCCAGCAAAGATCAGCCTCTGCTGGTCTGGGGGAATGCCTTCCTTATCCTGGATCTTGGCCTTGACATTCTCAATGGTGTCACTGGGCTCAACCTCCAGGGTGATGGTCTTACCAGTGAGGGTTTTGACAAAGATCTGCATGCCACCCCTGAGACGCAGGACAAGGTGGAGGGTGGACTCCTTCTGGATGTTGTAGTCAGACAGAGTGCGGCCATCTTCCAGCTGCTTGCCAGCAAAGATCAGCCTCTGCTGGTCTGGGGGAATGCCTTCCTTGTCCTGGATCTTGGCCTTGACATTCTCAATGGTGTCACTGGGCTCAACCTCAAGGGTGATGGTCTTACCGGTGAGGGTCTTGACAAAGATCTGCATGTTTATGCCTATGAGGAAATTAGACGGGTTATCTCAACATAACAGAAGTATTGCTACTACTACTAAATAATAAAGAAAGACAGACAATCCCATACAATACACCTCATTAGTATATATTAATATCAAACGCTAGTGAATGAGTGAGTAAGCACAATCGAAAATTAATTAAAAAAAATGCCATCGATAGTGTATATAAACGCGTTGCGTGAATTTTTAAACACGGCATATTTATATGCTACAGCAACTGAACCAAAGCCACAATAAAGCTCTAATATAGCAGCTAAGCTAGGCCAAGCGCCATTTTGAGATCGTGTTGACCTTCCCTTTGTTCAGCTAACGTCGCTCGCTAATGGACGATTCGGGAAACGTTGAGTCATTGCCGTTACTAGCATTAGCTAACTACGACTGTGACGACTGTACTCGTAAACGCTCACGACAAACAACTGTATAACATGACGTTAATTAAGGCATTAAATTTCAGAGCACCTAATATAAAACAGTATTTTAAACGTTTGGCAAACAAGTTTTAAACGCTTTCATTGTTAAGCTTAGAGACATCTTGTGATTTTCTAGGGTGATATGAAAAATTAAACAACAATCAATCACACAAAAGGAATTTGTACTTACTATCAAAAACGCAGCAAAAAAAAAACTTGAACACGTATTCACGTAGAAAAGATCTGCTTCGTTCGTCAACGAAAACCTGCCGCAGTTTGGCCGAACACAGTTTTATATACCAGAGTCTATACGTCATGCGGTCATATCCGTCCGCGCCCAAAACTAGGTCCTATCGCACTGAAGTACGTTGATCGAGCATATTGCGGTCTGTCGTTGTGTTGCTTCTTATTTACTTATATACGTATACGTTCGAACATAACCACCATCTTTAACGGTAATAGTAAAATAACATATTTCTATAGCGGAAGGATATGCTACACTACGGCTCTTCGTCCAGAATTTGCTGGAAGTCCCGTGGTAACAGGAACCTACCTCGAGTTCTGATTGGATGGTGTAATTGTTTGTTTGACCAACGATTGGTTGCCCTGTAACAGTAAGTAACGTTTGATGACGAACGTCTCTTTATGAGTGGGATTAAACGCTTCTGGGTTTTACGCTTATAAAGTTTTCGTTAGCTTTTTTGTAGGATACAAAATGTCACACACATGATCACTTTAGGAATTAATCAAGGATGATCTATACTGTTTTCGTATATGTTAAAGCTCACCGAATAGAGCGATTAGAAAAACTGACTGATCATCATGAAACGTGCAAGTCAACAGATGGAAAGTTGCTTGGTAAACTCAAAACCAGGTGTTGTGACAACAGGATCAACTATTTTTAGGCAGGGCAGTCTGTCAGACACATCATCAGCTGTGGCTATAAACTGCATGGTCATGACCTTAATCATGAAACAACTTACTTCTAGTAGCCCATATTTAGCTGGACAGCCGTGGCCTGGGTGACCTCGTACTAAATTGAATGTCCTTGTGCAAATTGGGACTTTTTTAAACCTTGGTTGGAATCTAGGCAAATGTGTAAATGGCATTGATTCTGTCTGATCTTGTTTCTGTGTGTCCCGGTTTCTTTATTATACTCTCCATATGTTTTTTTCTTGTGTATAGAGAGAAATTATGTACGTGACCAGATAAATTCCAGTTCTCACATTCAAGACTCCCTTAAGTTATAGTTTTCATAGACTTCTTTGTTAACACTGTCATTAATCTAATATGATAAACTGGGGATGATAAGCTGCTATGTTTGTTCCGTCACAGTAACAGGAAAATGCTGGATTATGTTGCAATGATCACGATCCAAGTTCACCTGGTGCAGCGTCACCAGGTGATACTGGAATGTTCCAGGTTACACACTAGTTAGAGATTTAAAGAACTGCAGGGCAGCTTATCTTTAAAGTTCGTCACACACATGCTGCCAGGCGCTATGTTAGAGATTGTAAATGCTGTATTTCATTTTGTGTGTTCTCTTGGTGTTTTTAGTGCTGTTTTAGTATGGATTACCAGGAACCAGCATAGAGGCCAAGCAAACCATTCTTTTCTCATAATTAAAGATCTGTGTCAGTGTAAACTGAAATAAATCAAGAGCACTCCTCAGATGGGGGTCTGTGGCTGCACGGGTTTCTATTCTCGGGTTATGATATGATACAGCTTCTCAAGTTTTTTTTTATTGTATCTGGGTCACAACATTTCCATATCCCACCCCTTCAGCACCCTGTCATATGACTCCCAACTTGTGATCCACTTAGTCACAGTCTTCCAACACACACACACACACATAGCTGGATGAACTAGTTCAGTCACTGAGGAATGTGTTTGTGCAAGTCTGCTGTACTTTGCCCTGCCCTATGCTTAGAATCACTGGCTCTCACACTGTTCCAGGAAAAAGTAGCCTTTCAGTAAAGAGACTTTGTTGAGTACTGTGAAAGCTGTTATCACATGAAATAAAACTGTCTGTGGATCAGGGCAACAACCTTGAAACAGGCTGATCTTGTCAGGGATACCCACATTTGAATTCAAATGCCTTTTTCCACCATGACACTGATACAATAGGCATGCGTGACCAAAGGTGTTGTTTAAGGCGGAGGTTCAACATGTCAATGTGAGTCTTTATCAGTGGACTTTGGTTCATTACACTGTTTTCGTCAGCAGGGTGGTTGGAACCGCTTTGGGTGGGACGTGCAATTCTACGTAAGCACCTTTCACAAGAAACACATGACACCGGTTTAACTGCAAAGAGTCGGGTAAATACATTCCTGTTGCTTCTTCATTTATAGCGACTGAAGTAAGGCTGTACATTAAATCATTTATCTAATGCGTGGCTAATTCTTCTTTTAATATTTACAGAATGGATGTTGTCAAACATACAGGTGGCTGCCACTGTGGAGCCGTGAGGTTCGAAGTCTGGTGTAGCCAAGACCTCCATGTTTTTCACTGCGAGTATGCAGTTACCAGTATTTTTTTAGCAATTACTATAAAATGACAATTAGTTGTATAAATATAAACCTGTTTATGTTCATCCCCCCAGCTGTAGCATTTGCACAAAGAAACAAAACCATCACTTCATTGTTCCAAAGAATAACTTCACACTCTTACAGGTAGGAAACTAATGCTTTGTAAATTAACTTTGTTGATTTAGGTTCAATCTAAGTATTTTAAGCGAGCATCGACTTTTGCCTTCTTTCACAGGGTTTGGATAATCTAACTACATACAGTTTTAACACACACATTGCTAAACACACCTTCTGTAAAACCTGTGGGGTTCAAAGTTTCTACACGCCACGCTCCAACCCTGATGGATATGGTACGAAGTCCAAGCCACAGATGCAGATCAATCACAGTTATGATACTGGTTGTTAGTATGGAACTGTACTAATCAATTAATTGTCTCTTCTTTCTCCGCAGGCATTGCTCCACACTGTCTGGATCCAGGTACTGTGCGTAGTGTCACAGTGGAGACATTTTGTGGGAAGAAGTGGGAAGAAAGCATGAAAGCTCACAAAAGCATCAGAGACATGTCTCAGCCTGCAGGAGAAACACACTAACACCGAATAAAAGATATAAGAAACATATTAATAAGAACAGCATTGAACATATCTTTAAACCAAAACATTAAAAAACAAGCAACTCCCCAACAAAGATAACCCTCAGTGCTGTTTAATCCAGTGTAATGACTAACACTAATAAAAACAGTTGTACAACTAAAACACACAAAATTAAATGACTGTCAGTTTTACATCTGCAAGGTGCTTAGAGGAAAAGAAAAGATCCAGTGAAAAACTCCCCCGTGTAATCATTTGCATCAGGACGGACTACATTTTCAATAGATCTTCAGATTCTTTGGTCCTTGTGAGATCAGTTCAAAGGTATTTACGAACATGTAGCGTGAGAAGACGATGTAGAGATAACGAAACCACAGAAGTTGGGTGCGATGACAAAGCATAGCAGCCTGACAACAAAACAAATAATACAGAACCTTTATATCTTAGCCTAAATGTATTTATTATGAAATAACATCCAAACTGAATTCTAATAGATTTTATTATTAATATATGCAGTGATATGTTGTGCACATGTACCAAAATGTCTTTTTCAAAGCTTACTTTGGCTTGACTGTAGCCCTGTGAACCTGTAATGAAGCAGAGATGTGAGGGCAGCAGCCAACTGATGGGAAGCTCCAGGAAGGAGAAGTACTTCCTGAGGAGGCCAACAGTCACCAGGGAGAGCAAAGAGCAGTCTGGGAGAACAGAGAGAGACACAGATAGATACAGGCCGTTAAATAGGCCGTTACCCAGACAGCACACAAGCTGGTTATCCTGTGCATCTGTGTGAAAGTTGCCGGTTGAGAGAAGAACAAGTACAACTGGATAGTTTATTACAGTAATTTATGCAAATACATTTCAAAGCACTGACTGTCACTGTACAGGGGGAACATTCTCATAACCTCAGAGAACCTCAATGTCTTGTTGTATAGCCAGGCCAATAGGCTGTCTTGCCAAGAGCCAACACCAAAAAGCAAAGTGTCTGGTAATGAGTAATAAGTAATAATGTGTGTGATTAATGGGGCATTAGCTGGTTGAGACTGACATCGGGCACTGTTGGTTGATGAAAGCAAGGCAGACGGGAATAATCTTGTCCTAAATCAAACAGCCGGGATGATTGTGCCACAGTTCACATCTCGCCATTACCCACATGAGCTTGTAATGGCTTCTTTCCTCTGCCGAGAAGCTCAGAAGGCAGCTACTCATCCTGCTCTACCATGTTTCCATTTAGGAAATGTCCTATTGGTATCAAGAGAAGACCTTTTGGAGGCAGTTGAATATGCAAAATATGGTTTCAAGGGGGAATAGAAAATAAATAAAGATGTTAAAACACACACAGCTGCAACTGGTGTTGCTACCACACAGCTGACTCAGAGGAAGCAGCTCTTAAGCACTTTGAGCACAAGGGGGCGCTGCACATTAACAAAATGCACAGTCTGAGTCAGTGTTTACAGTACTTTCCAGAGTTCTCAATGTGAAAAATGCAGAATAGGGAGGTGGTGCATGTCATGCGAGGAAGTCATTTGTGTGTTGGCTGATGCTGTCTGTAAATTAAAGGCATACTTAAAGCTCAGTAATTAATACATAGGTTCATATGTACTCAGTGCCCTCATACGTCACATATGTAGTGAAAACCTCTATCCATTCAGCTAGTAATCGTAACAATACTAGAAATTCCTTGTTATTAACTCTGTGGCGAACCTACCATTGGGTACTTGTCCAGTATAAGCCAGGTGACTGTAGGTGGAGAAAAAAAAAATAATTAATCAATGAGTTTCAGGGATTCAACCAGCATCATTTCTACGTAAATGTATGTATCTATGATTAGAGGTTTAACTGCAACACAAATGTGGAAGTCAGGGACTGAGAGCTCAAAAAGGCCGCACTGCTGCATATCCATTAAGTGTGTTTTTGGGTCATGCTGTATTGAATAATAGAGGCTTCTGTTCAGTGCAGCAACAACATCATCCTTTTTAAATTACTCTGTCTAGAACAACTTGCCTTGTCCTTTTGGAAACCCAGTCATCTATATATTGCACAATTTCTATACACAAAATAAAACAAAAAAAAATTGAGATTTGAAGCACAGGGTCTGGGTTTGAGCCTGATGGGAATCATGATCACATCATGTGATTCTGTGGGCTCACATCCTATTAACAGATGAGGCTCACAGAGTGATAGAAAGCTATAAAGGCTTAGTGAGGTAAACCAGTGTAACATGGGGACAGCGAAATACACTTCAGAGTGCAAAACACATTTTCTTTAAACCAACAGTCTGATGCAACTTGCTTGGTCGGCCATTCCAAGCCAGAGCGACCCTCCCACCTCACCACTTCAGGGACAGGATTTACTGCAGCTCTCTGGGAGCAGAGCCGAGTGCCTCTGAGGACTCTGTTTGGATGACCTCTCAGCTATGTAACAGACCAATTCTGAAAAACATGCTGTGTGTCTTTGTGGGGAATCGTTTGGAGACATGGATGTTGATGTGGGTCCCAGTGTTTTGCATTTTCCTGGATAGTGCTTTATGACTGTGGAGGGGGTTGTTTTCAATGTGCATGTGCAGGCTACGTAAAACTCTTAACTAGGGCTAGCAATTCTAAACGATTCACAAAGGTATATACTGTTCTGATGGCAAAGCCACACATTTCATTCTGTACCTCACAGCTTTATGGATGGCTATGTGATTGGCATGGCCACTCACTCCTCTTCCATCGAAGGTCAGCACCTAAAACGACAAACTATCTCAGTGTGGGTTGAAAAAAAGCCAGGCTTGGTATCTAACAGGGAATTTAAATAAAGTAAAAAAACAAGGGCAGAGATTTTACTTGGGTTAGTGTAAAGGTTTCTGTGTCTGACTGTGGAGCCATTTGGCAGCTGACAACTGATATTTAAAAAGCCTTTTTCAGTGTGCATGCTTGCACACCAGAGGAAGCGATTGGAAAAAAAAAGGAATCAGGTCAAAGGGAAAGAGAAACGTGCTCAACTAAAGACTTGGCATTTGCGACGTTCAGCCATATTCTATCATGACTGTATATTTGCAATCACAGATTAAAACCTAACTCTAACTGCATGTTTTATAGGTAACGTTTTAACTTTTAACTCTTTACATGGCGTAGAAGACAAACAGCTTGGTGTTAGACCAGGAGAAATATTATCCAGTAATTTAGGTAATTTTCTCTAATTATTACTTATCTTTTGTCTTGTTACAAGCATGTGAGTCTTTGTGGTTGACATAATGGGCAAAAACAGAATACCCCCATTCCCATTAGCTAATATTGCTGAACAGCACTGGGTCAGATAGGAATCTCTGCACAAACACGGAAACTGGATCAACCCCCCAGCTGTATTTTGAGGGAGGCTGGAAATACAATGTGCGCTGGACAAAGGGAGATGGTGGCTGACGAGATCATTACATAGACCACAGTGGAACTAGGATAATGAGCTAGGAAGCTGTGGTGCCAAAACACATGGCATAAACAAAACAACACAAGACAATACAATACACAAATTTCTTACCTAGACTGACGGGAAAACTGTGTAGCAACACCAAACAGGAAATCACAAAAAAAGCCACTGCCTTGAAAAGCAAGAAAGCTGCACGTACCATGTTGAAGGAATGGGCTCTCATGTGCTTCACGATTACAGCAGAGACCAAAGAGACGCTCCACTCGGCTTTAGGATCGTCTGGAAGATTTCTGGGGAGCAAAGGAAACGGTGGTGGTCACAAACACCTTGTCTGCAGAGCAACTTCACACACTGCAGTGTAGCTGAAAGCCAGGAGCATTCTACACAACACCAGCCTTTTGTTAGGGTAGAACTTTTAATACCTGTCCACGGTTTCTGCACAAAAAAAACCCATCAGTATAAACAAATACAGCTGGGTTTCTCTTTTTCTAAATCTAAAGGAAAGAACATACTGTAAGGGAAGATGGGACGTTTGAGGTCAAAAGGTCCTCAAAATCATTTTCATCTGAAAGTGGAGTCTATGGAACATACACATCAGACATGACACCCAGCCTAGAATAGTTAACCAGGCTCATTTATTGACAGAAATAAACCCAGACCCCCTCACTGCAGCGTGACGGTTTCGCTTTTTAAGGGGAAAGATCAATGTTGTTGTGTTATATTGTTATACTCTTGGGGTGGCGGGCTGACATTACACACAGGTCTATGTGCATGCGTACAAAGTGGGGGTAGATGTGGGGGCGTGTCAGTGGTTGTTCCCCTCTTCTTTGTTGCCAACAATGAGCCTGGACAGTTGAGCCAGAAGAGGGAAGTGATGAATTAGGTCACAAATCCATTGGCTGCCAGTGATGTGAGGGCAAAGCTTTGGTGTAAGGGTGGCAGGTCAGCGATGTCACAGAGGAAAAGGTGGGGTGGGGTGGGGTACTTGGGGGTTCAGAGATAGTTTAAAACTGTCACGGAGTGAATGCACCCCTGTGACACTGATACAAGTGACCTAGATATCATAAAGGCAGTGTGCGAGTGAGATTTTTTATTTTGGAAAGTCCTGTGAAACAGAATCCTGTCACAGTTTAATGCTGCCTACATTAACAAAGCCCTCGTCTAAAGTCAGATTTTTGTCTGCTTCAGACTTCTGAAGTTTGTGAGGATGCGGCCTAAGTGCTTGAATATTAAGTATCATAACATCACTGCGTTTACAGCTTGGCTTCACCAAACCATATCTGTGTTGGATTTATTCACTTATTATTGCACACATTATGCCTTAGAGCTTGGCAACCGTAGCTAAGCACACGCCTGTAAAGGGAGGAGGGAGAAAGAAAAATGAACAAAGGATATAAGCCTCCTGACCTTTCTCAACCAAGATGGAGGCTGAGTGTCACCTTTACCATGGTAACAGAACAAAATGTCCTAAAGTAACCTCACCAACTCCCTTTTGTAGCTTTGCATGTGGATGTTTAATTGCTTACAGGCATCTGTATGCAGCCATTGAACTTTGGCCCAGTAAGAGTAAGTACTTACACTGTGTGTGTGTGTGTGTGTGTGTGTGTGTGTGTGTGTGTGTGTGTGTGTGTGTGTGTGTGTGTGTGTGTGTGTGTGTGTGTGTGTGTGTGTGTGTGTGTGTGTGTGTGTGTGTGTGTGTGTGTGTAGAGCTTGTTTAGTCTGGTCACATGGACCATAGGTCTGTAAAACTGCCAGACTCCTGTCCACACAGTCAGAATACATCTCCTGCAGGGAACAACTAGGATGCCACTACAGGCCTGCAGTATTACCACAATTTCCTTGTCTAATGGGGCAGTTACAAGTTTAGTAAAGGCACCAATAGACGTCTTATCGCACAATGATTTACCGACATTTGTGGTTACAGGTTTGCCAATATTCAGTCATGTTGAAGTAATAAACCATCATGAAAGTAACTACAGAAACAGAGACATTAACTGTGGAAAATAGACTTAGTGTTGTTTTAAAAGTGAGTTCAGCAGCAAAGGAATATTCTAACAAAATAACTGTTTGTGGGATTTAGAAAGATAGAAAGGTAACTGTTTTTACCATGCAAAGGCCAGTGTGTGGCATTAACAAATATATGCAAGACAAATGCACAGCTAGAGATCAGTGGCAGGGCTGATCACCTCTCCCTACAATGCAGGGCACCCTGCCACGTGCTTATAAATCAGCAAGAGACATTGTTAACCACTGATCGATATTGATTTACACTTTGTGTGTGGATTGGGTGTGAATGTAGTAAATATGACTTTCCTTTTCACAAAGTTATGTCAACAGAGAGACACCTTTTCTACAGATGATAGAAAACAGAAAACAGCCTCAAAATTGCGATTCAGTTCCAGATGATATTTAATCATGGACAGGGGAGATGTGATGAGTAAATGAGAGCGAAGGGCTTCCATTTAGACTGATGGGTAATGTAATGAAGAAGTAGGTTGGTTTGATGTGTGGACTGAGCAGCTACATAATCAAGTATAGGGAGCAGACAGAGGTCAACCTAGTGCAAGTAGAGAGGCAATAGACCGTGCTCAGATTGAGCTTGATCACAAAGGCCCAACGTGCACCAGGGCCCCAGATACTGTCAACACAGCTGTCCTATTCAGTGAGCATTAAATGGAAAATCCTATTTTAGCCTTGAATCCGTGTTATTTCTGTCATTTTGGAGAACTTGGCTATAGTTATACTTCAAAACACTGTCCAATTGAGCTATACTGATGAATGAGATGATTGTACTGAACATAGACAATAGTGTAGAAAAAGCATCCCAATCTTCAGCTAGTCTGGCACTGACAAACATACTTTTACTACAGCCCTACCACGTTCGCCGAGATCCTTCCAACTGGGTAAGGTTAATGCTGCGAAGATATGAATGGCTGTTCTTATCAAAATATCATGTGGCTGAATGAGTGCAGAGTGAATCGAAAATCCAATATTGTTACCAAACGGGGCTGTGCTCTACTAGCTAACAGATCCGTTCATGTGGACCTTGAATCTTTCTTACACAACAATCAGCCAACTCTATAGTGGCCTTGTTATATGGGTAACGACACAAAAATAGTCCCATTACATCAGTAGTCTGGAGGAGATGTAACTGTGGTATTTTAAACCACTCACTCTGTGTTTAGCATTTATTTTTCCATCCACAGTGTTTAAGTGTGGGGAGAAAAAAAGACCATTGAATACTACTGAAATAATAATATAAATTTTGTGTCGTGCTTTTGGGTTGTAAGTATAAAAAATGCACTTGCATCCTTTTCTTATTTTGTAAATTTACATTATTATTAGCAAAAAAATAGTAAAGAAGTCAAGTTAAAGATGGAAATCTGTACATATCTGGCTAGAGAAGGATAAGAGCAAAGCCAAAGCTAGGCTGGCCATGTAGAAACACAAAGTGAAAAACAGTTCGGAATGACCTACATTAGCACTGATCAGTGTTGCCAAAAAGTATCCCACAGACCTTGGCAGTTGACTCCAGCAGACATGGACAAGAGAAGGAGGGGTGAACAGAGGGAAAGAGCAGAGGGGGAGAGAGGGCTGAACCTCTCAAAGTGCTGATTAGGTGTGTGTTTTGGGCAAACAACAGAATACACAGAAAGGGAAATTGGGCTGCAATCCAGTTCAGCAGACGTGCAGACAGTACCAAGATCAAAGTTCAGCGACACTCCGTGTGCTCAAGATGATAAAACTGGAAAGTCTGTGCTTGTGAGTTTAACACACACAAATAATGTCCTCTAGGGCAAAAAACCTGGGCTTGCTGCCAGCCTATTACTTTCAGTTCCAGGTTAGTGTCAGAGTTCAAACAGCTCTCTGGTGAGCCAACATGCAGACTCACATGTAGGCAGTCCTAACTTTCTTAGAAACTCTAAACATTTTCAAGGAAATCTGCAGGGTTATTCCAAAGGAACATCCCCTCCCCATATTTTTTACATTTTACCACTACTTTCTCTGTAACCGGAACCTTTCCAATAACCAGAGCCAGGGGACTGAAAGTCTTACAGCTGCATCAACAGGAAAACAAAATACAGAAGAAAACAGAAGAGCAGTGAGTTCTGCAAGAGTTTGGAATCTGCTTTGAATCTGACATGACCATGGTTACACACAAAGTCTGTTTTAATTTGACAGAGGTTACTGCAGAGAAATGCTTAAAGAATTAAAGTTCTTCTATATGATTTATGGAAGCCCATGAAATACAATAGCATATGTGAAGTGATGCTTTTCATTTGCAGAAAAAAAGTACTATCATACTATGAGAGTAATAAGGAACAGCAAATAAAAGACAGATTTTTTTCCTTTGTCATGCTCCTGCAACGCAAATGGGATATGCAGCTTGCGTCTTTACACTAGTTTTGCAGAATGGCACTAATTTTATATGTCTGTAGAAACAGATACGTACAAAAGGTTTCCAAAACAAAAAAACATGTGACATTTAGGTCAACTTTGACAAACATTGCAAATTAAAAACATCTCCTAAAATCTAAGCTTCATTTTTCATAAACATGTAATAAAGAGAATTAGAGCCGCACTAATTCAGTTCAAAAATGAAGTAAAAGCTATGTTAAGCAGCTCTACAGTAATTCAAATATACCCATTTTCCCGTTTAGGATCGCTGGCGATGACTAATTTATTGTGCATATTAAAACAGATTTATTGCTCAAAACATAGAGGCCGAGGCTCCAGGATGGCCACATGGCCACCAAAGATAGTGAGTGAGTATACATTCAGCTTAGTGGTACAAACAACATAACTTTAAATAAATAGGCAAGTCTTTCCAATCTAAACGATTTGACAGATAGAGAATTGAAAGTTTTGAATTTTGAAGCTTTTGAACAGGCTCTGTGTCCAGTGGGGAAAACAAAGCAGACTACTATGTTTGGATGTGCCTAATATTTTCCTTGTGACACAAAGAGGTGACACATTGAAACAGCTTAAATCAGCTCCATGAGGGCAAAATACATAGCTGTGCTTGGATGAACATTGGGTGGCAGGAAGGATACAGAGCCATTTAAAAATAGACAATCCTAGACTTGAACCGTCCACTGAAGGTAGTATGATTATATTTTTTGTAGTGCATTTAAAAAAATTAATTAAATAGAATGATTCTAAAACCTTGTTCAACATCAGCCATGGGTATGTACAGTATAAATGTTTACCATACAAGCTGAAATATTCAACAGGATACATTTTGACACTCCAACATTATAACATTGGAAACAGTGAAATGGAATGTGCTAATATGTATTCTGTGTATTTAATGCCACAGGTTACTTACTTATGGTCTACTATGGTGACTCTGGAGGTTGGTATCCCCAGCACAGCACAGCTGTTGAGAAGCTCTTTTTGGCGATCAGGCCCTTGATTGTAGTAGTTTCCTGTAAAACATTAGAATAAGGCCAAATTTGATTATACCATAGCTAGTATAAAACTAAAACTAAAACTAAAGTGTAGATTATTGAGTTACTCTGAAGTAAAAATCTGACATTGTTGGTTATGTAAAACAAGCTTGTTGATATGGAATACCATTTAAGTCAAAAATTTATTCTATATTTGTAATTTTGTCTGTTTTTCTTTGACATTATAAAAGTTTCTCCAAATTTCGGTTAATTGCAATTATAAGCTTCTACCGGAGTTTTGACAGTGAAGGATGCAAATAACTACAGATACCAAAAGTAAAGTGTCAAAAAGTGATGTACTACGTAAAACAGAAAAAAATGTCTGCTACTAGGTCTGATATATCTGTACAAGACATATGAACAGATATATTAAAGTACACCAAAACATTCAACACGTTTTCTATTAATTTAAATGACTATTTCACGTCGTAACTTAAATAACTTTAATGTTTTCTTACTTAATGACTGCTGCTTTTCTTCAACTTTTACTTGAGGGAAGTAATGATTTTTTGCCTGTCATTTTCAAAAACTAGCTAACGCTACAAAGGAAGCGTTAAACGTACATAAAGGTAACAACGTTACTTATGCAAACAGTGTATTGCGGGCTTACCATACCTTCTGATAAACACAGCAAATGAACGCTGACATTTAGCTCAGAGAGTCGTATAATCGTCGGCGCGAAGAACATGCATTCATCATCTGGATGCGCAGTTACGATCAAAGCTTTGATTCCAGAATTGTTCGTTTCGTTGATCGATGAAACGTTTATTGCTCGTTTCAACGACTTCACCAACGTTCGCCGGTGCCGACAGTAGATGCATTTTATCCAGACCAAATAGGACACAAGTATAGAGAAAAGCAGATAAATACTCATTATTTTTGACCGTTACCAAAAACAATCCGTGTAAAAACACAGCTGTGCCGGATAACTAGTTCCGGAGGCAAACAACTCCAATAATCTGCCTACTATTTCTGACGTTAGGACTATTGTAAGTGATGCAAATATATATTTTTCAACACCGAATGCAACAATAGCTATTATGTTTTGAGTTCTTAATAGCGCGTTATACTCATGATTAGCGTGACTGATTTACTGTTATTTTTTTATAATTTGTTTAATTAGTAGGGGACTTCATAAGTAAATATTATAAACAAGAATATCCTGGCATATTTATATGAGTACGTTGTTTAACGTTTAGAACAAAGTTTAAGAGCCAATTATGTTTTCGAAAATGAAAATTACAAAATCATATTTTGTATGTTGGTGTTTGAGGGAATGCTTTAAACGACACGCAGCAATATCCTAGCAGGTAAATAAAAGTTCATATCGACCTATTTAACTCGTTCTTAAGCTAAATAATTATATTCAGCGTTATTAATAATTAGGCATATTAAGATCTTTGCTGTATATGCTCATTTGTCAGAGATTTTTTATAGCCAAAATATACAACCGCGTGGGGAAAATATATTTTATCCTGTCAGGACATCGACCGACAAATGCGGTGCAGCCTTCAGTCTGCCCAGTCGTCCACAGTCCTTAACCCGCGGATTTGCAGTTCACAAGTGACACATATTTCTGCCCTGGGATATTTTTCTCTACCATCGCTACATTTTCTAAATATGAGGTTAGTACATATTGCTATTATCAAGCATGGCACGCTGTCTAATTAGCACGCTATTTAAGCGCCCCGGTCTACGCCAAAAATTTGCCTTGCAAGATGGCGACGTGGTTGTGAATTCAAAGGTGAATTATAGGCTAAGTTAGCTAGCTAGCGATAACAACAACAGCTTCTTAAAGGTCGCCCTACTACTCTGGAGTGGGGAAAAGCGTATAATTGTAAGTTGACGTATATTGTTGTACATGTTTTGGTGCATTTCCGGAAAAGCTCTCTGCTGTATAGATAGACCCATCCCCCAAGATAAGCTACAATCCCAATTGCGTTTATATGACTGTGGCGATAAACACAACAACAACAAGACGCCGTAGCAATATTTCTAATTACTAATTTGTGCGTATGGCAACAACGATTAGCATGGCTCCTGTAAAATAATCTGAACGCTTACTGTAAATGTTTTCTAAAACTGTATGTACGAACTTCACCAGGAAACGACAAACATCACAGCTGCCCAGAGTAACAATATTTCTGTCACCTGAAAATTGCAAATGTTTTAATCAACGTCAGAAATTGCAGCTAAACCCTATCAAATGGAAATGATAGGTGTAAAGGAAACACTAACGAACGACTGCAAAGTACCTACGTATCTTCTTTAAACTTATCTAAATTTCATGAGTGAATTGGAAAAAAAGCATGTGGTTAAAATTGTAAGTACTGCTGAGAAACAATGGAAAAAATATAGTCAAGTTACTAATAAAGACTATAATCGCTAAATTGCATTCAAGTAAAGTTATTGTACATACTCTGACTGAAGATGCACAGACTTAATGTCTTATTTAATACAGTGTGAGCACATAGAAAATTACCCAAGCTGTGTATTTTTTTTCTCATAATTGAGAGCACAGACAATCGGTGACCCACCAAAACAATAAAATAACAACCTCCCGCTATGTTTTGGTGGCAGTGACAGGTGACATGAGAATGGCTGATGATTGTTTGCATGATTTGTCAGGTTAAAGAGTGTAGCTGCACAGCAGAATTTAAATCTTGAGTTTTTCTGTGGCTAAAACCAGTTCCTTTAAATAAACAACAGATTGATCAGGAATTTTACTGGGCCGCCAACAATTGATAAAGATACTAGTAATATCTATAATAGATTTGGAGATTCTATCATATCTGTATTCTTATTTGATTTATAGTGAAGGAGGGTTTAGGGTTGCACTTCAAACAGTAAAACAAGAATGGAGGCTTGGTTTAAAACTACCTTGACAACCTTTGCAGTCTTAGTGTTTAGTCTTCAGAAGAAGTAGTTGATGATCTTGACAGCTGATTGATGTGAATTGTTTGATTGTTCAGTGTTCTTTAGCTGCAGATTGTCACAGAGCGATCTCAATAACATTAGCAAGCAGTAATCAGCTAGGCATTTTGTCTAAAATAGATGACTTGGTTACCGTGGATACTCTTCATAGAAGTGGGTACCTATCCAAAATCCCTCCGAGGGCACAACATAGAATGCTCAGTAAGGTGAAAATGAACCAAAGAGATACAGCTAAATACAAAGGAAAATATCAGCATGGCTGTCACCCAGCTGAAGCCTAATAGACTTTGTGTGAAGCCACAGGAAAGTGACCCTGAACATCAAAGTAAACCTGCTTCAGAGTGTCTTTGGAGAAACAAAATTCGCCTTTCTCATTTCAGAGCCAGGATTTTTACCCATTAGAGATGCTGTGGAACAACTTAAAAAGAGCTATTCACATCAGATGTCCTACTAATGTGATTAAGCAAAGCAGTTTTTATAAGGGAAATGGTCCAAACGTCCTCCTAAAGGTTGCACAGGTTTAATCAGCTACAGTTATTGTTTCAAAAGGTGTTTAACCTCCACTACTATGTATATTTAGAAGGACTGTTAAGTTACTAACAAGAAAGCTTACTACTGCTTATACCTATTCATTATAGTTGTTGTTTGATTATGGTAAAAGTCAGATTCCATTTTTTTTATTTTATGTGGACAACTAGAAAATTGCAAATGGTGTCTTTTAGTTTTTCTTGACAACTTTTAAAGTACTTTGTTTAAAAGTGTTTAATTTACTGCAACTAATTCATTAGATACTATTTCATTTTATAGATTGTATGCATTTGCTTTTTTTAATTTACTTGTTTTTGATTTGAAGCCTTGACCTCAGTTAACACCCCTACAGGGTGAGGTACTTGCATGCTGTAGAGTTGACTCTGACATTGTTAGTTATACTAGCAACAAAAGGTGACCTGAGCAGGTAGTGTACTGGGTCAAAGATCATTGAGATCAGGAAACACTTGAATAAACCTCCTTGGCTCGTATATTGTTAGTCTTTTGATCTTATCTTTTTTCTCACACAATGTCTTTTAATGTCTGAAATTTGAATTTCTCTCTCTGTTGGTGCAGGTGGTTTGTGTCTCCAAACATGGTGTAGTTGAAATCCCTTATTTGTGAAGTAGCAGCTGCCCGCTAGCACTGAGCCACGATGTCCAGTAGCTCGGGCTACCCTCCCAGCCAAGGGAGCTTCAGTAGTGAGCAAAGCAGATACCCACCACATTCTGTTCAGTACACCTTCACGGGCACACGCCACCAACAGGTAAAACCATATCTCTTCATTGACGTGCTAAGCTATTAGTCATGTTGGTTGTAATGAGTCTGTGACTTAAATTTAAATGGATAAAAGAAGAGGATAAGTTCTCATCTGTCTAAGAACCTGGCAGGTTTTCAATTCCAGGCTCACCTACAGCATTACTGATGATTGCTTTGACACTAAGTCTGTTGCAGTAAAAGTGCAATGACAACCCTCTAAAAAAAAAATGAAGCTAGGACACAGTCCTAATCAAATGCATTGCAATGGGAAGGCTGAGTCGTTTGTCTGTGGGGTACACTTGGCTTTAAGGGCGAATGAGGAAAAGGGTTTTGATCTTTTATGTGATAGTTGCATTAAACATAGCACCTTTTTTAATGAAATGTTGTAAATGGTAAGGAAGCACAACTGTTGTAACATGTCAGTTAAGGTTGCTCCACCTTTACAGCTACTACTGTGGAGCAATATAGAGATGGTATGTTAATATACGCTTGCTTGGTCGCTCCTTCTATGTTGTCAATTTTTTTTTGATACAATAATTCATGATTACACATTACTGTGTAGAAATAAATAAACCTGAAATGACATCCAAATTCAATACTTGAGAGGTAAAAGTGGAAAGTCAGTCAGTACCCAAAATGTCTCGCTACTAAATATGCATATCACTTCATCCTATACATAGTAAATTCAAGTGACCAGTGACCACAGTGCTTTTAATGTTGTGTAGGCACTGCATGGGTTTGGCAAGTGTCAGAGCACATTGCAGCTTACTGCCACCAGCAGGTGGTGTTAATGTTGTGGCTGGTCAATGGTTTCCTAGAAGGGCACTTTCACAGAAAATCATCAATGACTACCTTTCTGAGCTGTCAGACTGTTTGCTTGAATCTGGGACAAAGCTGGAGTTTGGAAAGATTTCCTGTAACTGATATTGCTTGTTCAAGTTTGTTTGGAGGACAGACTGTGCTGATAACATTTGACATATTTAATCATAGACTTTAGATCGTATTGTTTGATTTTATCATGTCTGCCCGTCATCTTGCCCATCTAGACAGGACTTGTCCATGAGCATCACTAGTTTACTCCACTTGTGAAGTGCAGCATATGAATTTAATTTGCATGCACCACAAGATGTTTTCATTTGTTGTGCCTTTAATATGCCTGTCCATTGTTTTACACAGGTTATGCTTGATTAATGCTGGCATGAACTTGTTCATATTGTTTAATTAAGTTGTTTGTGCCATGTATTTCTTTCCCCCAGGATTTCACTGTCCCAGACTATCGGACTCATATGCAAGATCCGCAAGGTCGGAGAAGGCCGTCTTTATTGTCTGAATTTCACCCTGGAACTGAAAGGTAAGAACTTCAAAACCTGTTAATGTTATACTTTATATTTATTAGCTGTTTCTGCCTACTTGAAGGAAGCTATTCATTCCCATTAGGATTGCATAGTGTTACAATAACCTGCCACCTATCAATGGTTAACTTATTAAAAAATTCTGCTCTATGTAAAAGAAGGTATTATTGCCAATTTGAAGAAATACACTTTCTTCTTTATTGCACAGGTCATTTCAGACATGTCACTTCATGAAATAAAGGCAGACACATACACAACATTGTGTATCTAATTTTGGCAGGTGGAACAAACTTTGACGGTTTCTAGCTGCTAATGACTGCTAATTATACACAACAGCACAGCTGTTGAACCTTTTCTAAGGCAGTTGGTGTTGTTATGGTAGACTTTTAAAGGTTTTGGAATTGGATATCAAACAGCCTATTCTTCACAGATTGCAGTTTCATAGTCATCCATTCAAATAGACAGATGTGGCTTCTGATCTATCTGTGTGTTTGTTTGTTTGCTTATGTTCTTCAGGCCTCCAGAGAGGCGCCATGGTTATGAACAGCAGTTTCATTCTGTAGCAGCTCATCCTGAGCATGAGGCCTTGGAGGCAAAACGCCCTCGCATGGAGACTGTTGCTGAGGCCCATATGACCCGCACAGCTCCTGTTGCAGGGAGTGTTGTCCTTCCCGTGCCCCATAGTGTTCAAGACAGTCTAAGAGCCACTGTGGAAGTCAAAAAGGTGGGCCTTCATTCCATAGCTTATGTTTATTTACAAAGACATTTCACTTTTTAGCAGAGTCAGTCTCATTTGGGTATTTTAAGTCAAGTCTGCTTTTAGTGCTGATCCTTTGTACATGATGTAAATACATGCAAATTTCATATCAACATGTGTTTATTCCATATAGTATCATAAATATAAAGTTGGACCTTTTCTAATAATTGTAGGAGCTTCAATTTAATATATACACATTTAGGACGCAACTTTTTTTCTTTTCAGACAGAACTAATTCTGCTGTGTTTGACGAGCTCAGTGACCTTTTTTGTGTTCTCTTGCCAGGAGTCTCAGTTCACTGTCAAAGTGGAGTCCCATTCCCCAGGTGGACCTGTACTACACATTGGGGATGAGCAGGACACATCTCCTTCCAAGCTGTCAAAGGAGGAACTCATCCAGAGTATGGACCGTGTGGACCGAGAGATTGCAAAAGTGGAACAGCAGATTTTCAAGTTGAAGAAAAAGCAGGTCGGCTATGCAGGGAGCCCTTTAGTCTCAGTGTGTGTTTTTATATGTATGCATTTGTAGTAGAAGTTTATATTTATAATTTGTTTTTGTTTATTTGTTAAGTACATTGCCTTCTTAGCTGTTACACTGGTATTAACATTTACATTTTGGAATAAACATGCCTGTCTTAAGCAAGCCCGTACAGAGTAATCTGATGGTACCTGCATGGGCCTCTGATATCAGAAACTAGGATCAGCTCAGTTTAGATGGATTTGTGTGTCCCAATATTTGTTTCGAGAGAAAATGAATGTAGATTAAAACAATATGAAACATTTAATTGGGTCATGAAATGGAGAATGGAAACTCCCAGTGCTCACGCTGTTACTTTATGTAATTTGTTTCATTTTATTGTGTGCCATTGGTTAAGATGTTCTGTGGTGCTGTTGTCTCTTAGCAACAACTGGAGGAAGAAGCAGCAAAGCCAGTGGAGCCAGAAAAGCCAGTGACCCCACCCCCAGTGGAGCACAAGCACCGCAGCATAGTCCAGATCATCTATGATGAAAACAGGGTTGGTACAAAGACAAGCTGACAGCCAGCATTAGTTCTTATCAGTTCTTGTTCTTAATGATGCATTTTTTCATTTATCAAAAACTGCAGCCTAGAAACAGGAAAAGTTAGTTTTGTTTATCCACTGGTTCTGGTTAGGCTTTTAAATCCAAGCAGTGAACAGCAGTAAATTTTGACTGCGTCCTCACAGCAGGAGCTGCCCATGACAACCACAGCCAGCCACTAACAGACTCCTGTCTCAAAATGAAACATCTTGTACTAAACTAAGGGCTAAACATTTGCCTTTATGCCCTTCTGTTTTCAGCTCGCAGTATTTTTGGACTGTCTGATTCTAAATGGTGTAGAAGTTAAATGTATTCCCATGTGTCTCTTTGCACTAAATATCAGCCCTATTTTATACCTTACTGGTGGAAACGGGACAGATTCTACTGCTGCTTTACTTTGAACTGATAAATCTCTGGAAGCTGTGGATCTGATATTGACAAAGACCATGTTTTTTGTTGTATGGTTAGTGTTATATTAAAAGGAGTGACACAATGTTTTGTTTTGCCTTCTAACAGTTCTCAAAGTTCTCAATTTTTTTTTATTACTAGAAAAAAGCAGAGGAGGCCCATAAAATACTGGAAGGTCTAGGTCCCAAGGTTGAGCTGGTATGTGATGTTATGTTTTTACTTTAATCCTTCTTCTAAATTTGACACACAGGAAAAAAAATCAAAGCTTAATTAATGAGCCATTCCTTTTCTCTCTCTTTTTTTTTTAGCCATTATATAATCAGCCTTCAGACACAAAGGTGTACCATGACAACATTAAGACGTGAGTGTCTATATTTGTTCTGATGAGTCACTTCATAGACATCTGTTGGATTTGAAACATGCAAATCTCACCACAATTACAGAATACAAATTGTTTTAGGATTGCGAGGCAATGCTGATCTCACCACCGTCAACCCATCTGTCAATTATATTATACTAGTTTTGCACTGGGATGTTGTCTGCTGACTTAATAGGTTCAGTGTAGTTGTATTGTTTGGTAAATATATCAATTCTATTGATGAAATGTTTTAAATCATCTATTTTTGTTCTGTTTCAGAAACCAAGTCATGAGGAAGAAGCTGATTTTGTTTTTTAAGAGGAGGAACCATGCTCGGAAACAAAGAGTAAGTGTTTCTGTTGCAAGTAGATCATAAAGAAAGTTCAAGGACTTGAACTCAACTGGCTGCCCTTAAAAGACAGGCAAAGATCAGTCGGTATTGACAAAAGGCCAATAGCTTGTTTTATTTCCAGTAGTTGTACAGGTATTGCAGTGTCAACCAAACCAATGGACTGAATAGTCAAGTAGCATGGTTTTTAAAACAATGTTCTGTGGTTTTCCTGTTCATTCTGCTTGTTGAGAATGTTGTACACACCAATAGCTTATTTTATAACATGCATTAATATGATTCAACATAAAGGACACATATTGAGAATATTTATATTAGGGATTTAAATATTTCAAAATTTGTTTAAAAAGGTGCTCCTCTGGATCAGTGGGTCCACCTTTCTCAGGCTGTTGCCTGTGGGTCAGACAGCCCTTTAAACCCTAAACAATGGCACATGGCCACATGCCAAGAGGAAGGTGAATTATTTGTCTCTTGCTGCATAGAGTGGAAAACAGGACAGCATTGTTCCCCAAACCCCCAAAACAAGAGTGTTGTATCATCATTACTCATTTTAACTGTTACAAGTCTGGCAATCCAATTTGCAGTGTTCTGTGGTTTGTACACAGGAGCAGAAGATCTGCCAGCGCTACGATCAGCTGATGGAAGCATGGGAGAAGAAGGTAGAGCGAATGGAAAACAACCCCAGACGCAAAGCCAAGGAGAGCAGAACGCGGGAGTACTATGAAAGACAATTTCCTGAAATTCGCAAACAAAGAGAGCAGCAGGAACGCTTCCAGAGGTAACAGTCTTAACCTTTGAACAGTCAGCACAATGACTGCTGCAATAGGTTAGTCGTTTTGAAGCACAATGGTTCAATGTGTACATTTCTTTGAATTTGTGGTGATGAGGTTTTAAGTTGTTTCTGATAAAATAAAAACGTAAAAGCCACACAAGAATTTCCTTTTAAAATCCAAATTTAAGTGAGATTGCATGATCTTTAAATTTTCTCTATGTATGAAGTTAATGAACTAAGTTATTAGCAATTGTCAAGAACTGCAGCCCCTGTGCTGTCAAATTAGTCCTTTAAGAGGTGTCTGTTCAGTTTTCACCTAAAAAAGAGGCATTCGGTCGTATGCATTGGTGTTTTTGCGTAGAAATTTGCTTCCTGTGTGGTTCTGGAAAGGGCAGACAGCTTGATCATTGGGGAAGGAAAGTAAAAACTGGGCAGAGACCTTTGTTCACTTATAATAGATACAGCGATTCTGCTAATGTTGTTTCAGATGCTAACAGATTGACTGATTTTTATTGAAAAAGACAGAATGTAGAAAAAAACTGGAAAATGAATTTCCTTCAAAAGGAATGTTAGAGTTTATCTCACCACAAAACTACTTCAATACATTACAAAATAAAATGTGTAACCTAATCATTCCTGATTTCCACAGGGTTGGGCAAAGAGGAACTGGCCTTTCTGCAACAATAGCAAGAAGTGAGCATGAAATTTCTGAAATCATAGATGGCCTTTCTGAGCAAGAGGTGAGTCATTTTATTATACACTTAGTAGATGTGAGACTACACTAATAGTCTGGGTACTTCTTCACTAGTTAACCTGGCTTTAGCATAGTAGAAGTCAAATTGGCACAAATGTTTTTATTGTTTCACAGAACAATGAGAAGCAGATGAGACAGCTATCAGTCATTCCTCCCATGATGTACGACTCAGAGCAGCGGCGGGTAAAGTTTATTAACATGAACGGCCTGATGGATGACCCAATGAAGGTGTACAAAGCCCGACAGTTCATGAATGTTTGGACTGAGCATGAAAAAGAGATCTTTAAGGAGAAGTGAGTACTTACAACTTTCTAGACAATCTAACTCCACTTGGTCCTAGTTAGTTCCTCTGGGTTAGCTGCTATGGTTTGTACACACTAATGACGATTTTTGAATAAGGGAGATACTACTGATACAGCTGGCTTTGAATAATTAATAACAACTTGCATCTCTTTGCAGATTTGTCCAACACCCCAAGAATTTTGGCCTGATTGCCTCCTATCTAGAGAGAAAGGTAAGCTGATTTTCTTTTCACACCGGTTTTACAGGAATAAAAATATAACTTTGTTCAAATGTTTGATCAGGTAAATGAAGGTTGCCCTTTTTAAATCCAGCTAAACACATTTGTTGGAAAATCAATTTTATAGTTTAGTCGAAAGATATATATTGTTAATACATAATTAAGGCTAGAAAGTTAAGGTTTATTCCTGGACATTTTCTTTTGCTTATGTTGTGATTGTTGTCTTTCAGTGCGTTGCAGACTGTGTCCTATACTACTACTTGACTAAGAAGAATCACAACTATAAGACATTAGTACGGCGCAACTATGGAAGGCGACGAGGAAGGAATCAGGTAAATCCTAAAATTCAGTTTTTCCTTGTTGTAGTTAACAAAATGATCTCTTCCTGTCAGTCCGGTGTTTTTAAACTTACATGGAAAAGAAAATAAATAAAACATAAATATCACATAGATTGTTAGTAAGCATTCAGTTTAACTTTAATTTAAGAAGAATATATAAGTTTCTGACCTTTTACACGAGCAAACCTTGTTTCCCCACATCTGTTTCATTTCACCTCATGTTTTTCTCGCACACATAGTAAGCTATGGTTTCTGGTTTTGACAGCAACAATATCTGTCCCTGATTATGGATCATATTGCACCTGCTCAAACAAAAATTTGCTGTGCTGTACAGGGTTACACTGTTTTGCATGGTGTTCGGACATTAAGAATGAAATGGTATTAATTGACTAGTATATAAATATGATTGAAGATGTGTTGTTGTGGACGGAATTTTGTTCAGACCTTGTTTATACCGTTGTTGTTTTTGCATCCGAATCGGATACTAGAACATGCAGAACCTCCTAATCCTGCACTGGGGGGAAGTTAAGTGATTTTATTTATTTTTTTATCCCCTCACCCATTCTGTTGGAGGTTTTCTCTGTTCTGGCGTTTTAATTTAAAATGCAGGTCTGTTTCTAAACCAGTTTGTGGTTGTTCAGATTCTTGTGAAGCCGTATGTTTTATTTTTTGTTGTTGGTTGCAGTAATGCACATCAAGTTGTTGTGGATTTCCAAGCTAGTGGCATGACTTAGCAACTGCAGTTTGAATGAGTCCTCAGACAGGGAAGGAAGACTACAGTGTGAGCAAAAGCAGAAACTTTGGAAAGTAGGAGAAAGGAGAAAGGCTCAGCAAAACAGTTAGTGGTGGCATTAATCTGCGTCAGTGTGTAGTAGTGTTCTATTCTATTCCTCTTTTCTTACAATTCTGTGAGAGGTGGATTGGCAGAAAGAGGGAGTTCCCCCCTGCATGAAATGGCTGAGTTGGTACAGCCCAGCCATCTGACAGGCCCAAAAAACTCACTGTGCTGCTGTGAGTGCCAATCAAAGAGGAGTGCACGACGGGGATTACCTTGTGTGACCCTGCATAGATTAGTACGTGCATGTGAGATGGACAATTCTTTGGGCAGCTTAAGCGGCCTGATGACACGTTTTCCTGGAATATGTGCAGTACCCGGCAGCCCTTCTAAGGAGCTCTGCTATGGCGCTGTCCTGCCCCTCTACTGCTATCGTTGCCACCGCTATGGAAGTACGGGAGGGTAAACTCACATTTGCAACACCAGCAAGCTGTGGCTCACAGCAGAGCAGAGGGGTTTTTATGATCAGCAAATGAGCTTGCAGGTATGTTGCTAGACTTGAAATCAGATATTCCACAGACTTTTCTGTGTCCTGTATCTTATTTTCCGACTGTTGTTTTTTTACTTGAGAAATTTGTTTCTTAGCCTGCATACTTTTTTTTACTTGACGATTACATTATTGATATTACATTTCAGCTATTTTAGGGTGTAGGACATGTGCAGATGTGATTTAGTTTATTCATAGAAACCAGGCTATGTGGACATGCAAGTGTAGAACAGGTTTTCACTTTCGTTCAGAAAAGTAGTTTTTTCATGAAATAAAAAGTATTTGAAAGCTACACGGTGACAGCTTTTTAAAACATTAAGAGAAAATGTTCCCTAAACCATTGAAGCATTTGTGTCCCCCTGCCAACTGAACATTACTGATTGTACACCCAATCTTCATGAATGTTTTGAATTGATATATGAAGGCATTAAAATAAATAAAATCAACACTATTACTCACAGTAAACATGCTTGAGTAAGCCTTCACAGTCCTCCCCCCCCCCCACAGGCTCTGCAACAATTTTATTGGCTGATATTAAAACTAGAACTTGCGTCTTAAAGGAGCAATGTGTAGCACTGACACCAAGCGATTAGAATTGGTACTGCAGTCTAAATTCAAACATTTGATGGAGCTCCCATCTCACCTCTCACCCTGTTTCCCCACACGTAAAGCTCATGCCACTTGCCAGGCAAAGCACGCTGCATGTAGATGAGCATATAGATGAGGGAACCATTAATATTTATATTAAGGTACCAGTTTCATTAAGATGTTTTGGGTGAGTTAAATCAATAAAACCATATTGACAGTAAGTGTTTTAATGTCTGGCAGATCAATTTTAATTTTTCAGTTATCAGTGCAAATACTTCTGCAACAATGTGACTTCTGCAAAAATGTGACGTCCCTCACATCCTTTTTGAACTAATGAAGCTTACATTATGATGCTTTGTGGGAGTTATTTCAGTAGCTTTTTCATATGCTGAACAATTAACACAAATATTTTAAAGAGTAACCACAAAAGGCCTCAAAAGGCCAGGGGTTGGCTGGGAGCGGTGTGGAGAACACTTAAGAGGATATATGTAATTTATTAATTAGTCTGCACTCATAACGCAGTCTTTGCTTGGGTACATCCTTACTAGTTTTTCCTGACTGGACTAGTCTTGACCAGTATCCCTGGCCCGCTGCCAAGATCCTCATAGCATGACAAACTGCTACCTATGATTTTTAGCAAGTGATGAGCTGCATCTGTTCTCCAGACATACTGATTTTCTGACTAGTTGAACTAGTTTGTATGACAATACACTCCTTTTTTTTCAATTTTAAGTAGTATTGTACCAGGCCTACTGAAACCTTTTTACTTTTTGGATAGAATCAAATCAATTTGTTAAATATAATAATTTAAATAAGACATTTGGATTCTACAATTCCTTACACTGACATCCTCCAGTGATTTAGTCAAAGAGTTGTATACATCAACTTAAAATTTGATAATGCGGTTCTGTAGCTTTTTCCTACAGATTTACTGTACTGTGTTATCTACTGCTTCTTTTCAAACGTGCTGCTTAAATATAAAAACAACTAACTCCTCTCTCTCTCTCTCTCTCTCTCTGTCTGTCTCTCTCTCTGTCTGTCTCTCTCTCTGTCTGTCTCTCTCTCTCTGTCTCTGTCTCTCTCTCTCTCTGTATATCTCTATCTATCTATATTTCTCTCTCTCTCTCTCTCTCTCTCTCTCTCTCTCTCTCTCTCTCTCTCTCTCTCTCTCTCTGTCTCTTATTTATTTATTAATCATTATTATTATTATTTCATTTATTTATTTTTATTTTTTTGCATACAGAATTGCCAGCATACTTAATCAGTAGATGACGTTTATCATGTAGTTTATCACCAAACTTGATGTAACATTACATGCATTTTATTTTCTCCACACATTAGATTTGAGTTTGCAGGACATAAAAGTCCCGTGCTAGAAGGCAGAATTCCTGTGATTAGTCTCGACTAGAAAAAGAGACACTATTTTCAGTATCAAGAGACATGTTCTTAAACAGCTACTGTCTTAGAGTAGCTGTGGCTCAGTCCTAAGTGGCTCTTGCTTTCAGCGTTCTTCTAGGGAGCTGATAAGAACTTTAATACGTATCCTTTGAATTTTGCCTTTACCATTGAAAGAATCACATTCCTTGGCCCCATCTGGTACCAGCATGGGATGTTTGGCTTGGCATAGCCAGACTTGTTCCAGCACAGTGCTTTCATGGCGCAGGCAGGAGGAAGCATTCTGTGGTGTACCGTGTCAGCAGTGATGATAAAGAATGTTGCTGTGTCCTCAATCATTCTGTTGGACCAGTTTTATTTTTCCTGCATTTTTTGGAACTCAGTCTCATCATCCATTTGTGTTAGAATTGCTTTGTGTTTATTGGTTGCATTGTCATATGAAAACTTGAGATTTAAAGCCCAGGTATTTTTGTACTTTCGAGGGATTTACTCAAGTGATGATATTTTTTTTTTTTTACTGATGGTCACGTTCCAGCTTTCATTTTTCAAGACCAGACAAATGTGTCATTGCTTAAATTTGAGTGGCTCAGAGGTCAGACACACAAGTACAAATATACCTATTTAGAACTCAACAATGTTGTACATTCATTTAACCCATCTATAATCAAATTGGTCACAGATTTGCCTTACCAGACTGCACTGTCTATACAACAAAGACCCTTTTAGTTCTTATATCCCTTGAAATAAATCTTTTTATTAATAAACATTTTAGTCAACTGTCTATCAAACCATTCCCTCATTCCTTCCCATGAAAAAGCTTCAACATAGAGATATTGATTATCTTCTTTTGAACAAACTACCTAAATAAGGTTAATGATGGTTTATAATTGCCAAAGTAGGTCCAGGTATAGACATTGGGGTTATTTGTGACCTTCAGGACTATCAAACGACTCTTGGTGTTCTTTATTGGGCCTATTAGGACTTTCCTCACACCTGATTGAAACACATGACTCTAATTTTCCCTTTTTTAAAACAAGTCATAATCACTTATGTGTAGCTCACACAAGTTGCAAAGTCACATCCCTGGTGTTTTACTTTACAATGTGAACAATTTTTCTGTGCTGTGCTAGTTTTGGCATCTAATAACCTTTTTAATATATTATATTATTATTTAAATTGATATGCAATATTATATATTTTAGTTTAGCTATAAACCATAATTAGTAGTAGTAATATATTGTATCTGAGTTTCATGATTTGAAGATAAAAATAATAAAACCCGTTGACATCCATTGAAATGACTAACCGCGAATATTTTTCTAGATATTTTTCCTTCTTATTTAACAATTTTACATTGAAGCATTAATATTTGACCGGTTTATGCTTTGTCTTCAGCAAATAACACGTCCCTCACAAGAAGACAAGTCAGACGACAAAAACGAAGAGGACAAATCTGACAAGTCAGAGAAAAAAGAGGACGAAGAAAAGAAGGACGAGGAAGAGAAAGATGAAAAGGAGGATTCTAGGTGAGTTATGAATAGTTGTTTGCCAAGGGGTCACTCCAGTTCATTAATCCCCTACAGTGAACATACCATCTTTTTGCCTTTTCTCTCGTTCATAGCCTGATTATTTCAACGAAAGGGTGTCTTCGTTTAAGATACATTATAGAAGAAAGAAGAAAGTCTTTTAATGTCATTATCACACTTGTTACAATGTCACAACGAAATTAGTCCTCTGCATTTAACCCATCCTAATTGGGTAGCTGTTGGAATGAACCTGGGTACTTTCACCTCTCAAGCCAATGCTCTACAATCTACTAGTATTGCTGTCCTGTATTACAGTATGTATCCAACCTATGAGCTTAGTGGATGAGTCAAGGATGGCTTCACTAACAGGACATTGATACTGTGAATGTCACAAAACAGACTTCCTTCAGCTTTTAGGACACTGGCCATAAAGTGAATTTAAACCTCCTTTAGCAGTCCTCTAGTCATGCTGATTTGCCTGTTATAATCCCAAAAACAATGCAAGCTTTAATTTGGGTTTGCTCATAAATACAATTACTTAACATTGGTAACAGTAGATATTAGTATGTGTTCTTTAAAAGACTTTTATATAACATAATAAACTGTCAAGTTCATTAACAGACAACAGACGGATGCTGTTCTCAACAGGTTTGTGTAGTTTCAGTATAGACAAAATCTAACGTGATTTTTGTGTGTTTTGTAATGGAGGAAGATAGCTGATTACAAAGAAGGCCTGAGTCAGAAGCAAATGAATATTTGCTGTACCAACTCTAAAGCTGTATTTTCCTTATCCAAAACCACAGGGACATTGGCAAGGACAAAGACAAGTGTGACGGTGGGGAGGACGAGGACGGAAAGGAGCAAAACACGCCGCGTGGCAGGAAGACTGCCAACAGCCAGGGCCGCCGTAAGGGAAGGATCACCACACGCTCCATGGCCAATGAGGCTGCCTCTGTGGCGGCTGAGGAGGCTCCTCCCCCTGCCCCTGAGCCTGCCTTGCCAGATCCTCCACAGCTCCCTAAATCTGATCCAGCACAGAAGTCCATGAAGGAGAATGCAAAAGCCCAGACTCCAGTAGCTAACATGGATGCTAATAAAGGTGAATCCTCTTGGGTGTCAACAGTAACACTGTACCGGTGTGTTGTTGTCTAGACGTTTCAGTTGTGTTCTGAACTTTCATTTTGTCACTACTTAGAAAATTGCAAAGTTAGTTAGTTGGTGCTATAACATAAAGTTGGTTTGTATCATTCACCTTGAGAAAACTTTTTTTTTTCTTTTTATTCACATTTATGAAATAAGTGCTGTCAAACCTGTTCTCGCACTGATTGCCAAGTCAACGAAAATTCTATCCTGCACTGCATTTTACTTTATAAGCTCTTTGTAGTCTACCATCACCATCGCAAGTTGTTGCACTGGTTGAGGTGTTGTCATAGAACTTAGTCACGTACTTTTACTCTTTAGTTGAATTCTCTCTGGAGCTCAGGGTTTCACATATTCAGGTCCCATGTGTGTTAGGCTTGTGGCATTAAATGTATTATTAATTTACTGTTGAGTAAGTGTGCGGTGCCATCTGCTCTCTCGTTGCTGTTGAGCTTTACCTACCTCACCACTCTTAGCTATGCAAGGTCACAACTGTAATGTGATTGATTAACCTTCTACATTGTGTCCTTCCATCCTGTCAACCCTCTGACCTCTTTGGCTCTGTTCTAGCCATATCATGGTTTACATAGGATTGTGTCAACAGTAATCTCCCTTAGTGACTACTGTGTAGTGTGTCTGTATTTGCTTGCCCTGTTGTAACCCCTGCAACTATGGTGTTTCGTAGAAATAAGTGGAGCAGGTGTTAAAGGGGAGTTATCTGCTGTGCCGGTCACAGTGGTGCCAGACGAGTTTAGGAAGCTGCTGATTTAGTGGGTGTTAGAGCCTGTTTTAATCTGTGGAGGGGGCAGTGTGTGGACATATGAGTGTTTTCAGCTGAGAGGATACACTGTAGGTAGACACCTTATCTGTCCTCATGGTCCAGAGATTAACGACCACCCTAGAGGATCTTAGCATGGCATATGGAAAACATGCAAGTTCATCCATAGAAAACAGAAGTCTGGTCTAGTCGCTTCTATATATCGCAAGCTGTGTGGCCAGGGAATGTTTGATCTAATCGACTAGTTGAACTGATCACATCGTTTATGGGTGTGGTTGGTGTCCAGTCTCCTATTAATGTCAGGGGTACATTTGCGGCTATATTAGTCCAAATGTTTACACAGTGTCAGTAGGTGCCATGGAAGAAAGTGGGCTAGAGTTCACTCTGCCCCCTCTACACTAACCATGCACTTCTGTGAATTTTGTGTGGGTGGTTTGGAACTTTGTATCAAAGCTGAGGGAAGAAGGAGGGGTATGAATGAGATGTGCAGTGTGACAGAAAAGCCCAAAAGCTCCCCACCCATTCTGCTGTCTGTTTGCCTCCATCCAAGGCCATTTCCCAAAGGGGGAGGCACGGCTCTTAACTCTGCTGTCTGGTGCTAAGTCAGCTGACCAAGGCCCTCCCCTTGTGGATTAAAGAGGAGGAGGGCCTGTTCAAGGCTTTAGGGCATGGGAGAGAGAGACATGGGAGGAGAGAGAGAGAGAGAGAGAGAGAGGAGAGAGTGCAAGAGAGTGAGTGAGGGAGCAGGTCTCAGCAGCCTGAATGTAAACAGATTATTAGATTAGTGGCCATGAGAAGAAGTCGGCTGAAAGGAAGGCTGTCGCCCTCTCTCTCTTTCTTTCTCTGTCTTTCGGCCTCTACGACTGTCTTCATCTCGTTTTATTTCCGTCAGTGCTGATGGGGCTGTGTCTCTCTTTGTGATTTAGCTGGTGCTGGTGAAACAGGGGAAACTTCTCGCTGGACCGAGGAGGAGATGGAGGTTGCCAAAAAAGGTATTGTTTTAATTCAGTTCTCTCTCGCTTTTTGTTCGTACCTGTTTATAATGGGTTTTTTTTTTCCCACATCTCGTCTATTTCTTTTTCTCTTTTATGCTGCCTTACTGTTGCCTTCATGCAAATAAAATAAACATTTAGATGTGGTCACTCAACTTACTTGCTAGTATTCTAAAAGTCATGAAAACAAAGCGACGAAGATTTTTTTTTTTTTTTTTTTAGCTAAAATTCTTTGAACGTTAATTGTCACATTGGTCTTGATTTCAGACTGCATGGCTGCAGTCATTGGTTTGGTTGCATGCTATTCAAGATTTTCTCCCTCTTGCCTTTTTAGTTGGGTTGTTTAGAATAGGCCCTCATGTAGGATCTTCCTATTGACAAGATGCATAAGGGGGGAGCAAACAAGGATTAATGTGGCTTAATTAAAAGTCCTGTGGGCATTGGAGATTTGCTTACCTGTTGAACTCTGGTTTATAAAAATCCTCGGAATGGTAGTCCTTGAAAAAAAAAAACCTTTGGATATGCTAGTCTACGACTTTATAATAATTGTCATGGCTCACATCTAGATTTAAAATAAAGTTAAAGGATTTTATAGATAGATAGATAGATAAATGGATGTGTCAAAGGTAAATGGCAGCCCTCCAGTTCTCTGGATTGGCAGAGGATGTTTGACCACTGTATGAGTGTGTGCTTATCTGTGTTAACTAGGATGGAAAAGGTCATCTTTTATTGTTACAGGTATCCTAGGATTTCAGTGTTGTTTAGTATTTGCCACAGTTCATATAACAACGGAAGCTGTGATAATAGAGACGGGGACTGAATTCTTTAAATAAAATGCAGATACAGTTAAACCTCTTTGTGCCTGCTTTGTACTTGTGTTTTGTTTTTCTACATAAAAATATTCTAATTAGTCAGAACATGGCATTTGCTAGTAGGATCACTAATGGCACATTTGGCAACTTTGTATCCTTGTTTTGCATCAGGACTTGTTGAGCATGGGCGAAACTGGACAGCCATTGCCAAAATGGTGGGCACTAAAAGCGAGGCCCAATGCAAGAACTTCTATTTTAATTACAAGCGACGTCACAACCTGGACAACCTGCTTCAGCAGCACAAGCAGGTGAGCTCCTTCTACTTACCTAAATGAGCTATCCACAAACTCGCAGTGGGTACATGAATGCCAGAAGTTACTTGTTTGTTTTTTTTTTTTTTCCAGGATACACGGCGGGCTCGTGCTGATAGGTCTCAAGGTGAGGGCCTAGCCACAGCATCTCCCGATGATGAAGAAGACAATGCAGATGACAGCGAAGGTCAGAGAGATGGTTGCTCAAATACACATCAGAACATATTTGTTTTGGATGTTCCACGTTTAACCTAGGTGTACGTTCTAGGGCAACAGGGGTGAAGGACACACAGCAGGCTGATATAAGGGTTTCTAGGTGTTTTGCCTCAAAGAGAGAGTTATTTAAAAAGTGTTAGGAAAAATGAGTCCAAAACTGGAAATTCTGATCTAAAGTGCCCTCTGAAGGGTAAGCATTTAATTTAAGATGATTGAATTGTGCTCCAAATGTTGTTTTAATGAGAAGACAAAGAAGCATCATATGGAAAAAGGCAAGAAAAATTAAAAGACATAAAAGATCCACGTTCTGAAAATGCTGGCACCTGTTGTATTAAAAGAAGCTTTAAAGTGAATAACTGTAACACAAGAAGCTGGTTCTCTTGATTTAGCAACCCTGTAAGTCTAGCTCCCTCCTCCCAAGAAATCTATCTCTGCTGGCATGAAACGTGAAAGGAATTCAACGATGAAACATGAGCATCATAATTATGAATATGCTCTTTTATTAAATGGTAAAATATGTTATCCCATCCAAGGTAACAGTAACAACTGTTAGCTGCAAGGTTTAGTTGTGTTTATTTGACTTCATCTAATCGAAACCCAAACTGCTCTGCAGAGTCCTTGGTGCTCGGCAGCCTGCAGATCTCACATTATACGCATTATACAGTTGTACATAAACCCATAAGAGCCATTATGATAGTTAGTGCACTTACAAACATTGTGGCGTTTCACTATTGATGTTTTGTAATGTTGCTTTTGTTGATTTGGGTTTGACACATTTCATGCATCTGCAAATTGTTTTTGCATAGACATGCCATCTGGACTGCCGTCACCATGGCAACAACTGCAGTGGTAGACTCAATGAAAACTGGCATATGATTTTTTTTTTTTATATAAGATAAGAACAAATGTTGTGTTGTTCTTCACATAAATTGCCTTTAAAGATACATCTGGTTCATATTATTCTAAGAAACATGATCAATGTGTATCTTCAAAGGCTCTATTTTATGTTTTGAGATCTCATTAAAATTGCTAAACAAACAAAATATTCAAGTAGTGGAGTACCTACTGTATATATGTCACAGAAAATGAGTAGGAATGAAATGCGCTCAGGTATCAAGTCAGGATCACTTAAATGTTTCTTTTGGCACTAAAATCTAAGATCGAAATAAGTTCTATTCCTTAAATACGTTTTCCCAGTAGAGTTGATGTCGCCTCATTACTATATAGTGATCTACTTGGGTAGAGTGGCATCTGTGCATCAGCTAACATGTATTAATTTCTGTTCTCATTCTTTCTCAGGCGGTGACAACAGCTCCGATACAGAAAGTGCTCCCTCCCCCTCTCAAGCTGACTCATCAAAGTCTGTTGACTCCAAGAGGCCAGACAGCACTGCTGGAGATGCTCTGTGCACTGACCAGGACAAAGTTCAGTCTAGTAATGGAAAGGCTGAACCCTCATATGGGGAACTCTGTGTCAAGGAAGAGAAAAGTCCAGAGAGTGAGACTGGATCTCAGGAGGAAAAGGCCAGAGTGGCTTCCTATGCTGGGTCAGTGCATCCCAAAACTGAACCTCAGGATGTGGACATGAAGACTGGAGAGATTCAGGTCAAGATGGAGCCTGGGATGAAGGAGAAAGGAGAAAAGGGTGATTATGGTGAGAGGCAAAAGGAGCCGAATTCAGATAATGACTCCAGCGCCACCTGCAGTGCTGATGAGGATGTGGAGGCAGAGCATGAAGGACAGAGGTGTGTTTTTGCATAATTTGTGTGTGAGTGATCACAGAGTGTTACTGAAATGTTCTGCTTTTTGTGCCTAAGTAGGATATTCTCTATGGAAAAGCCTTCATTACTCAGCCCACCAGGTTCTGTGCTGGTGTCTTCACCCAAGCAAACCATCCAACAAATGCATCAACGGGCAGCTGCCATCCCACCCATGGTTAGTAACTGTTTAAAAGCATGCCCACACACCAGTCAAAACGAGTAATGTGGTTCTAGTTAAAACTTTAGTTGTCTAGACTCACAGCAGTTTCACTGCGTGCTCTTTGCTGACATTTATTATTTTATAGGTGAAGAATGGTTCCATTTAACTTTAACCAATAAAAGATCCACATTTACAAATCATGTTATGTTGTGATGTATGTTAATCCCTTGAACTGTTTGTAGTTGGTCAATGCTCTCTTTACGTTGGCTCAGCATTCAGACAAATTGGTCGAAGGTCATATCTGGTATTTTCTCTCACCTGGACATTTCTCCTCAACCTTATCTAGATGCCTGGTTCATTTGCTCCTGGAGCTGTGTCAATCAGTGGTTTTGCTATGTTACAACACCAAATCAAAGCTGTGCATGAGTCTGCACACCAGGAGGAGAAGCAGAGACAGGATCAGGGAGATTTGGACCGCAGACCCCCGTTCAGCAGTCGTGGTCCCACCGTACTAGACAGGGATGGTAAGACAAGAAAAAATTATCCTAACTCTGTCCCCTCCTTTTGCCTGTTCTTATGTGTTGCTGCTAGCACTGAGACATTTTATATCTAATACATTTATAGGGCTAAATTTGTTTGAGGGGGATCTAGGTTGTCCTATTCATTGTATTTATTATGGATGCTGGAACATTATTCTTTTTTTTTTGTTATTCGAAAATATTCTTCTGTGACTTGGTTCAGGTGACAAGGTTTGGTTCAGACTAAACCATATGCATTACACACAAGGCACAAGGTTTGTTTTTGTGTTTGAATGATTTGAGCATGTCAATATGGACCCATGTTACCTCTGAGCATGAAAGGCAGGGAGTGGTTTAGATAGGGTGAGTATTGTTGCTTGGGTTTTGTGAAGCTTTTTGCACCTTTTAGCCAAGGAAGTGTGGTAAAGAATTTTCAGTGAGCTACTCAGTTTCACACAAATGCATTAAATAGATTAGTGGATGCAGATGAAGGCGTTAGTAGTGGAGGTCTATACTTTTAAGGTCAGCTCAATGCTCACTTGCATTGAGTTCTTGTTTTAATAGTGGTTGTCTTCCCTTTGTCCTTATGCCTGTGTACTGCAGGTAAACTCATGCCCTACATGCCTTATGATATGAAGCTGGCTCTGGACCAGGACACCCATTCTGGTCGTCCAGGCTCCCCCTACAGACTCTCCCCCAGGGAGCTGAGCAAGGCCCCACCCCAGCCTGACCCCAACGCCCCCAGTGCCTCCCGCTACAGTGTGCCGCCAGGTAATAGCACACACCTTCATCACCACTTCCCATCACTTTCTTTGCTCCTCCCTCCCCTCGCTGATAAACTAGCTTTGCCTGACTCCTCTGGTCTTTTTGTTTGACAATAGAGGCACTCGTTTACTGATGATAAGTCAACTTTAATCTGTTTTGGTTAGAGCTGTCATGATAGTTTTGTGTCTCGATATGAAATTGCTTATTAATCTTGATTTGGAGTTAAAGTTGTAGAGGATGACCATTATGGGGATTCTAATCCTATTGTATGCTGAGGTTTCGTGGCGTCTTGGACAACTTGAAGGATGCACATAGATAATTAAGTTTTGTTTCACTTTTTTCAAACACTGTTTCCCCTCGGTGGCATGATATTGCGTAAAGGCTGAACCTTGTCAGGGTTTATCTGCCAGTTTCTCTCAAGAAATATAGAATTGAAAAGATTATCAAGAAATGCTTTTCTTACAGCTGTATTTTCCAAAGATTATTTTTATATTTAAATGAACATGAACTTTATGTATAGGAAAATAATAATGTTTAACCCTAATTAGGTTTTTTTTTTTATATATGCACATGTCGTTACATTCATTCTAAGCTACTTGATCTCCCAATATTCACAAGCACAGAAGTATGAAGATGGGACTTTATACTAAAACTATGAACCTGTTGACCTGCAGGCACAGCATTTTGCTCATTATTTCAAATACATTTAATTTTCTATATTTATGGAATTATGGGTAATGGGCACGTGTGTTTAGTAATGTATGTATGATTGGAGCACACATTGCTCTATGTGCAATTAAACTAAGAATGTTGATGTAGAAATTACATTTTTAATTTTACTTTTCTATACTGTAGTTTCTCTTGTGTGACATTTTAAGCAAATGTATTTCTTGTATCTTGAAGAATCATGTTCCTGTCTTCTTGATAGTGAACCACTGCATAAAATTTAATTCCTTACACACACTTTCCCTGAGACAAGGATTTATAAAATACTCAAGTGTCCTTTTTTTTTTTGTCACTGTATGAGCCAGCAAAATTCATGACCTCCGGAGGAACTATTACATAGCCATTTGCATTTTTGATTTTGAGGAGTGCAAAGTATGAGGCATGCTCTCTGCAGGGAAGTTACTCCCTGCCTATGTGTGGGTGTGCTATGATCCATTTCGTCTACTCAGCTTCCCCAAGAGATGCTAACGCAGACCGTACGCATGGCCCCTGGTTGTCTCAGGCAACTCGGGTTTTCAAAGTTCCTTCACCGCTTACTGGAATCAGTCACAATAATGCTGAATATTTGATCATATACTCTTGACGGGGAAATGAAGCTTAATGAAACCCTTATGTTGGGTGGGTTGGTGCTGTGGTGTCTGGCAGGCAGGAGGTATTTAGAGGATAGGTTTGGATTACTGTGTAACATTTTGCCGTTCATGGCAGTATTCAGTGTCTGAATGTTATGCTTTTATTCTTTTTTTTATATTCCTACTAGTGCTCCACTCTGCCCCCAGCCAGCTGGTCCAGACTGTGCCAGATGGAGTCCGCGTGACGTTCAGACCCAGTCGACCTCCCAACATTCCCTCTCCTCCCCCACTCATTCCAACCACAAAGCAGACAGACAAGCCCTCCTTCATCCAGGGAGGCTCCATTTCCCAGGTAAAACAACAGGGTGCAAATTGGTCTACTGGTGACATCAGCAGACCTTTCTACATACTGTAACTGTTCTTCACACCAGAAGTGTTCCTTGACACTAGCATCATTCCAATTACCTTGACATACACAAACATTTCTAATCGGGAAATGTGTGTCCCTTACGCGTCCTCCTGGTCTCTTGGGTCAGCTGACTAGCGTCTCCTGACCGTACCAAAATCCAGGCGAAAGCTCAGAGGGGACAGAGCTTTTGCCATTGCGGCGCCTAAATTATGGAATGCCCTACCACTGCACATTAGGCAGGCACCATCATTGTCCACTCTAAGTCCTATTTGAAGACTTTTTTTTTTTCCTCTGGCTCTGCATGAGACTTCGTTTTTCTCCACTGTTTTATTCTGTTTTTATTTATTGTGTTAAGTATTGTTTTAATTGCTTGTTTTTAATATTGTTTTACCATGTACAGCACTTTGGTCATCTAAGGCTGTTTTAAAGGACTTTATAAATAAAGTTGAACTGAGTTTAGTTGCTTTTCCAGGGAACTCCTGGCACATACCTGCCGTCCCATGTTGTCTATGGGCCAGAGGGTGCAAAGAACGCTGTGGGATCAATCTCTCTGGGTCTGCCTCGGCAGCAGGATCCCAACAAACCTGGTAGGACAAAACATGGACTCCTTTAGTTGATAACAATACTGTGGAATAGAAATAAATGCCATGGTAAATAAATGTGTAGTTTCAGTAATTCTTTTTATCTTTTCATTGTCTAACACAAATTAATGTAACTATGGAAAGTTAAGCTTCTGGTTGAGATCAACCACTAGATGGCAACAACCACAACTTTTATTCTTTTTATCTAACTCTCAAGGATCTGCAGTTTCATCAATACAGGATGGAAGAGGCAACCCAGCCAAGGTGGGCGAGGGTCTGGCTTTCCGGGGATCAATCACCCAGGTAAAGACTGTGTTGTGCTGTATTTACTTTTTTATTGTGTAATTTACCCATATCAATAATTGGGTTACAATTACAGGGAACCTAAAATTGGGCATGTAGTTTCTTATCTAAATTTTTTTTTTAAATAGGGCACACCAGCCTTGACACAGTCCAGCATTGCTGCTGACCTCCTGAAGGGCACAATTACAAAACTGGCCACGGAGGACCTGAACAGCCCAGACAAGACTAAAGGTCATGTCATCTATGAAGGCAAGATCGGTCATATTCTCTCCTATGATGGTAAGGGCTTTGATTGTGTAGATACCATTTGTATATTTCTGCATCAAGCACACAACCCTATCCTAAATTTGTGTCCTTAAAAGCTATCAAGAACACCAGGGAAAACACACGCAGTCCCAGAACAGGCCATGAAATTAAACGTACTTATGACATGATGGAAGGGGCAATGGGCAGGGGACACCCCGGCAGGGAAGGCGCTCCATTCGAAGGTACTGTCTTTGTTGATGTAAATGGTCTGGCTTGATTTATTTGGTCTGTATAAGGTTGATTTGGCTAATTTGTTTTACAGGATTAATTAGCAGAGCCTTGCCCAGAGAAAGTCTTCATGGAGATTCTAAGGAAAGACCACTGACCACTGGTTCTATCATGCAAGGTAGAAATCTATAAAGCTTCCCGCATTCCTTTATACATTGTAGTATTCCATAAGAACAAAGACTGAAGAATCTTCCAAATCTTTTTAGGAACACCTAGAACTGCTGCAGAAACGTATGAAGATGCCATGAAATATGGAAAACAGATAAAGCGAGAGAGTCCACCAATTCGCTCTTTTGAAGGTGGTATTGGCAAAGGCAAACCATACGAGGGAGTCAACACTATCAAAGAGATGGGACGCTCTATTCATGAAATACCCCGGCAGGACCAGTCTAGCCAGGACATCTGCAAGACCCCTGACATGTCAGACAGGAGAGTTATAGATGGCTCCATGTCTCAGGTTAGACTGACTGGCATAGACATTATACAGAAGGACAAATTATGGCTGTAATTTGCTTATTAGTGAATGTGTTATTTGTTTCCTCCCTTTACCAGATTCATCCTTCCAACCAGTCGACCATTAAACATAATGTCAAGTCCTTAATCACCAGTCCCTCTAAGATCCCCCATGGCATGGAAGCCATGGAACGAGCCAAATACGAGGAGAATAAGGCAGTACGGCACACTTCTGTGGTCAACTCCACCACCTCTGTCTTGCGCTCTACTCACCAGGAGATGAGCAAATCCCAGCTTAGTCCAGGCTTGTATGATGACTCAAATGCTCGCAGGACCCCTGTCAACTACAGCACCAATCCAGGTTCTAGAGGATCACCCATGCTTGGTCGTGGTCCTGAAGGTACGTTAATCATTTGATTCATAAACTTCACCCGTAATTTTTTATTTATTTTTTTTTTTTTTTAAAGACATTTAAAGAAACCTATACAAGGAAATCTGTCATGCCCTTCTAATTGCGTACTGATGTATCTTTCAAAGGTGCTATGAGCTCTGCAAAATCTGCGTCACATGAAAGAAAGAGTGCCATGACCCCAACACAGAGAGACAGCATCCCTGCAAAGTCCCCAGTGTCCAGTGGTGACCCTGTAGCCTCTCACAGCCCCTTCGACCCCCACCACCGGTCCGTTGTTTCTGGGGAACCATACCGTGCACACTTGCCTTCACATCTGGATCATACCTTGGCTTTCCACAGAGTTCTGGATCCTGGTACACTGTTTTAATTAATTTCAATCTTTTCATCATTATTGCCAACAAAATGATCATTTTATTGTAAATGAGAAATAGCAGCCTTGGGACAGTTAAATCATCAACATTAAAAGTCCATGTTCCCTTTTTAGCTATTAACGTCATATTTACGATCTATGTCAGTGAACCTTCTGTTCATATTTCTGCCTGTTTTCTTTTGTTTTTTTTCTGTCCTCAGGTGCAGCGTTTATGTTCCCCAGGCAGCCGTCTCCAACAAGCTATCACAACACGTACCAGCTGTACACCATGGAGAACACACGGCAGACGATCCTCAACGATTATATCACTTCCCAGCAGATGCAAGTCATCCCACGCCCTGATATGGCCCGAGGATTGTCGCCACGGGAACAGCCTGTCCCAATCCCTTACCCAGCCGGAGCTCGAGGTACGGCCCATCCACCAGCTGGCCATTTTCACCTGCCACAAGAAGCAGGGGAGAGGCCTAAGGCAGGAGGGGGTGTAGTGTGCAGATGTGCTTGTGAAGTAGTGGCTACCTTTTCCAGACACCCAGAAGCAAATGACCTAGACAAATTTTACAGATTTTCTGACTTTTTACTATTGGGGCTGCAACTGATTCGGCTACTACTCAATTCATCAATTGGGTATGGTCATCCAAATCTCCATTTGCTGAGTGGTTGCCTTTTACAAGTTGACCACTATTCCACTTTCTTTGCAGCCCTGTTGCTTATTGATCAATCTGTATTTGGGAGCACTAACGGATGAAGGTGATGGGTTACAGCTAAGTGTATACGGTGTTCATTCAGCATCGATGGATTGGTAATTGTTGTTCACCGTTGGCCCTTTGCTTCTGTCTGTAAAAGGGATTATTGATCTAGCCCAGATGCCTCCAACTATCCTGTTGCCTCACCCTGGGGGAACAGGTACTCCCACTTTGGAACGCATCGCCTACCTCCCTGGAGCTCAGCCCCCTTTCCCTGCTAGGGCTTTCAACCCAACCTCCATATCGCCAGGTGAGGACCCCTCCCTCCCCCATCCCTACACTCCCTTGTCTTCCTTGGCACGACTCCTGTTCCCTTACACCTCTGTAACCGTGCCTCTCTGACCTGGCGTGGAGTGTCATAGGACAGTTTACCTGTCCAGTTTACTGCATTCATGCAGGGAAGTATTTCACAAAATTGTTGGTTTCACAGCAATGTTTTACAGTGTTTTATTAGTTCCACTAAATATGTTATGCTGTTTGTGTTTATACTCAAACTATAGTATTAAATTCCTCATGTTTAACTGTTTGTGTGATTCTGTAATATATTGTTTTTATTTAGAATCATTCACTAAAATAAGCCACAAAAACCTAGAAGCATTAAAAATAGTGATTTAATTTACATTAAGTTGTGGTGTGATTTTTCTTATTTTATTTTCTCTAAAGCTCTGGTCCTGCTGAAACCACCTGACTTTTGAATGTATAAATCCTGTCTGTGGTTTGTTTTCTTCAGGCCATTCAGCCCATCTTGCTGCTGCCGCTGCCGCCGCTGCCAGTGCAGAGAGGGAACGTGAGAGGGAGCGTGATCGGGAGCGTGATCGGGAGCAGCAGGAAAAAGAGAGGGAACGAGAGCACCGAGAGAGAGAGCGTGAACGAGAGCGGGAAATGCGAGAACGCGAGCGTGAGAGAGCCAATGAATACATCCGCGGTGAGTTGTTTTGCTCTTTTCTAGTGACGATGTATACTTCTGTCAGCACAAGATATCATGCAGTGGGGCCTGTATTTAGAAATGTTTAATGTATCAGGTGGACCTGAGCAGCCAGGCCGGCCAGGGAGTCAAGGTTACCTGCACTCTCCATCTCCCTCACTGAGGACACAGGAGGTAGTGGTTCAGCAGCGGCCGAGCATTTTCCAGGGCAAGAGTGTCATCACGTCACTTATGTAAGTCTTCCCTTCCCCCTGTTTGTCTGTGTTTGGAAGGGGCATTTGAGCTCTCTCTATGCAGTAAAATCACTGAACTCATCTTATTTGGTAGACATGTAATTGTAACTGTTAGTGTGAGGGGCTATTAATGTCCACACAAAGATAGCTGAGCACATCATTTGCGAAATACATTAATCTCTTCATCTCTTTCTATCAGGCCACATTCTGCAACAGTAGCAGCACAGAGTACACGGACAGAGTACAGTGCAGCTGATGCTCTGGCCGCACTGGTGGATGCCGCAGCCTCTGCTCCACAGATGGATGTGGCCAAGGTGAAGGAGAGCAAACACGATCGGGATGATGACATGTCTTTATCGTCCGGAGGTCGGCGAGCACCCACCCTGTCTGAACAGCAGCAGGAGGCAGAGAGACGATCTATGCAGTCACCATATGGTGCCATGTCTCTGCCAGGAGGTAAGCCCCATACAGCTTACCCTGACGGCGGAAACGTCGGGGTTAAGGACAAGTGCCTTCCAACCTCCAAGTCCCGTATTGAAGAGGAGCTTAGGACTCGCGGAAAGACGACTATCACGGCTGCTAACTTCATTGATGTCATCATCACACGGCAAATAGCCTCTGACAAAGACGCACGAGAACGAGGCTCTCAGAGCTCTGACTCCTCTAGCAGCAGTAAGTGTGTTGGGTACACATGGAGATAGATTAACTCTAATAAATAATCCACTTCACTGAACATACTGATGACATTGTTAGATCTGTGGACCACTACACAAAAGTTAAACTTTAAAAGATTTATCTTTGTAGATTTTTATACAAATTTAAGTGTCATTTGCTTAAATAACATAACTTGTTTGTTGTACAGTCTCATCTAATCGCTATGACAACAACACTATTGAGGTGATCAGTCCTGCTAGTTCTCCTGTCCAATCACAACAAGACAAAACAGAAGATGTGCAACCACAGGCATCAGGTATGAACACAACCTCAGTATCAATATGCATTCAATCGTGTTAGTACAAAATAGTGTTATTTTATTGATTTATTATCTATATTTTGTACTCTGGTTGGAAAATACATTTATTTGGTTTTCACTTCAATGCAAGTATGTGTGTACTTGCATCGAAGTGAATACCAAAAACACACACACAAAGTGAGGACAGCTTGGCCGGTCTTCACTTCTTTACAGGCCTGTTTGAGGCTTAAGATGTGATTTTAGGGCTGCAGTTAGAATTGGGTTTTGGTTCAGATTAGAGCAAGCGTTAAACGTCTGCCTTTTAGTTGTGATGGTTAGGAGTAGGGTAAGGGGCTAGGTGACAAGAGATTGGCTTAAGAGTGCAACATTACATAGTATATTGCTCTTCTCCTTATGTTTAACTCAACCTCTCTTTTTCCAAAACAACTGTTCCCATAAAACTCCATCAGCTGGCATGCGGTCCTACCAATTAAGCCGTATTCTGCCACCAGGGGAACAATCCCAGCCCAGCTCCCAGTTGCCACCCTCTTCCCAGGCAGATAGCTACACACAGATCCCAAAGACTCATCGTGTCATGACCTTGGCAGACCACATTTCGGTAAGAAATGCTGGAGAATAAAATAACTAATATTGTAGATCAACCATCATAAGCTATGTAGGATGGGATTATTAATGTTGTAATTTGCTTTTGTGCTTCCTGTCATTCAGCATATCATAACCCAGGACTTTGCCCGTAATCAGGACCCTCCTCCAGCTTCCTCCTCAGCTTCTGCCACATTCCAGAGCGTGGTGCCACCTGTGTCGTCTTCAGGCCGAGTCAAGGTGCCCAGCCGTTACAGTCCTGAGAATCAAGTACAAGCCCCACATCATCAGAGACCCTCCAGTAGAGTGTCACCAGAAAATACCAATGACAAGCCCAGATCCAGGTATCCAGGGCAAACAATCACGTCACAATCTTAATAAACTATCATCTTTAGCCTCTAATCTAATAGCCAGTCTCTGTCTTTTTCAGACCTGGCAAGTCTCCAGAGCAGGGAGGCAGGCAGATGGAAAACTATGAACCCATATCTCCACCACAGAGCTACCAAAGCATGGATAAACATGAAGCTGGTGGGCCAACATCACAGAGGCGAGAGACTGACAGTTCTGAGCTCAGGTCCAGGTTCTGCACCGCAAAAACCTTAATACATCTTAAAATGTGCTCAATGTATTCTAATTAACTTGCTTGTGTAAATTTGGATATTGATTTAATTAGTTAATTTTTAACTAATGAATTTTAACTATAATGTCTTGTAAGAATATCTGACTGTATATTGTTCCCCTGTAACATTGTCTAATTGAAGGAGTGATTCGAGGTCTCCAGGGAGCATCAGCTATCTGCCTTCCTTCTTCACAAAGCTGGAAAACACCTCACCAATGGTGAAATCCAAAAAGCAGGAGATCTTTCGTAAGTTGAACTCCACATCTGGTGTTGGTGATTCTGATGTTGGTAAGTGGGTCCTCCTTCCTTCATACTAACATGCATGCATCAAAAATTATAACTCTATAAACAATATTCACTTTTTAAATCTGTTTATTCTGGATTTCTTTTTAACTGAGCACGCAATAACAATCATCATTTGTAGTTTTTTTTCTAAGACACTAGATTTTGAGCATTATGAGCAGCTGATAATTGTCTTGTAGGTAGTGCTCAGCCAGGCACAGAGATTTTCAACCTGCCTGCTGTTACTAGCTCAAGTAAGTAACTTGCTGTTAGCCACTGGTAGGAGGTCAGTGCTTTCTCACCTTGTCAATCATCATTTTGTAAATTCTAATGTGTTTTGGTTTTGTAGGCAATATCAACCCCAGGAATCCCTCCTTTAGTGATCCAGCCACTAACCTGGGCCTGGAGGACATCATCCGCAAGGCCTTAATGGGAAACTTAGAGGAAAGACAAGAGGATCACCAAGCAGGAATAGGGGCCATTAACACAGCTGGCACAGGCAGTGACGCTCGCCAGGAGGCAACTCCGTCACCTAGTATGGGTATGCACAAATCACATTGGTAAACATAGATCCTCACCTGGAGATATGTTGGTTATTTACAAGTTCTTCTTACTGAAATCAACAGGAAAGCAGAAGCAAGTCAAAGCTAACAGCCGGAAATCCAAGTCCCCTAATTTGGGTCAGGGCTACGTTGGAGGCGAACGTCCCTCCTCAGTGTCCTCCGTCCACTCTGAGGGAGACTATCACAGACAAGCTCAAGCCCAACCCCAGTGGAGCTGGGAAGACCGACCCTCATCCACAGGTAAGCTCCTAGCCTCTGCACTGTCAACAACCTTTCCAATTCAAGCTACGAGGAAACACTTGAATGCACCTATCTAAAAAAAAAATTGTCTTCCTCTTTTTGCAGGATCCATGCAGTTCCCTTACAACCCACTGACCATGCGCATATTAAGCAACACACCACCCACCTCCATACCTTCCCCCTCCATACAGAGCCAGCAGCAGCAACCACCTGCAGCTGGAGCCACAGTGGCCCAGCAGCGTGTGTGGCAGCCTCTGCTGTCAGAGCAATATGAGACCCTTTCTGACAGCGACTGATCTCTACGTACCACAGCTCCACTATAAATAAGATATGCCTGCACTGAGGCTTGTCTGTTCACCCCCCTCTCCCAGAACTAACCTTGCTCACTGGCAAGTAGATAGGGTGGGGTTTGTTTCTTCTTTTTGGTGCTATTGCGCCGTCTGGCTGTTAGCGGTGAGTACAAGCAGCAGGCTGGGACTCTCCAGAATATTGCTTGCTTTTATCCAGAAGCATTCAGCCAGCTTGTTTGGAAAAGAAATGGAACTTGACTGAGGGAACTGACATGAGCTGTAGTGAAGATGAAGAACTTGTGTACAAAGCATAAGAGACGATTTCTGGATTTGTTTGATTTCTGTAAAGATATTCCTTGTCTTTAAGAAAATCATTGTATGTAAATAGAGTAAACTTTTGCAGTGTTTTCTTAACTTGATTATTTCTTATTTTAATGTTGCTTTTAAATTGATCCACTTTAAATGGGAAGAGTTGGGGTATAATCTTTAATATCACCGTTGTTCTCTCCCAGCCCACCTCCAAACCCACATGTCCTGATCCCATTTTAATATTTTTACAATTGTAATGGTAGAGACCGGACCTGTGGCTGTACTTGAACCTGAGCGGAGCACAGTCAAGTACCACCAGAGCCAGAAGATCATGGACATTTGAGGACAAAACATAAACATGCCTCTCTTCACTGCACTAGTGGGGATGATGTATGGATTGTAACTATCAGATGGTAGATGTTGAGAACACTGGTGTCATAGCAGAAAGGTGAAAAGTCTGAAATAAGCTTAATTTTGCCAGAAAAGATATCCTTATGACTACTCCTGGACCCCTTCTGAATGATAAGTGAGCCAATGTGTTTCTTCTTTTTTTTTTTTTTTTTGATATATATCCCCACGGTGTGTTACATGTAGCTGTCTCTCTCTGCAGTTTCTAACCTGTCCACAACGATCTGCTCTGCAAGGTTGTCATGGTAAAACAAAGTATGTCAGGAATATTTTTTGTTTTCATTTTGTTTGTTTTGAACAGTTTTGCCATGCCTTGTGACTTGAGAAAGAAGGCAGCTTTAACAAATTTTCTCAGAGAATATACATTGGTGTTTGATGTTTGTATTTGTTTCTGTAGTTCCTCCTTTTTTTTCTTTTTTTTTTTTTTTTTATACTATCCTGACAAAAATCTGAACTCTGTAAATTGTCTTTCCATTACAAGACGAAACTAACCAAACAAAGAATGGTCTGCACCATTGTTGCACTTTTTTGCTTTGTAGCTTTTGACAACAAAAAGCATACTACCTGCTGTGTAACTTATTCAGCCTCTAGCACATGAGGATAATCAGATGTGCTTTAATGTTTTCCCACCATTCACAGAACTCTGTCTTTCATCCTAGCTGGTACATGAGTTTGTAGTTTAATATGTGCATCACAAATTACAGTTTTAAGTGTATGGTACCATTGAACGTTAAGGATTTTGCCACCATGGTAAGTCAGATCCTTGACCACTTAATCTCTGCTTTCATTGTATCAATCATAACGCTTTGAATATAAATTATGCTAGATCAACATCATAAATAACAGTAATGTTCCTTTGCAGGTCTGTTTTTAGATGTGTGAAAAATACAATATTTTGGCTGTTCAGCTAATCCATTCTGCTCTAAACTTGATATTTCCTTTTTGTTTTTGATTATGAATTATTTGTCACAGCAAAAGTTCAGATTTTTTTTCCATCACGTTCAACATCTTTGTTATCCATCCTGTTTAGATGGGATGTTATGTGTTTACAAAGGCAAAGACAAAAAACGTTTACAAACTTGAATCTTAAAGAAAATCCTACATAAAGCCGAAAAATAATTGGTGCATCTTTTCAGCTCCCTATCAAACACACAGTGGTGACTTTGTTGTCTTTTTGAAATTGAGACTTGAAAACCCATGTATCCTATGATGTTGAAATGCAATGTTTGTATCGCACAATGTCTATTATAGTAGGCTATTACAAGAGTTCAGACCAATCAAATAAAGTGGATCAGTTCTCCACCACTGGGAAACACAATCTGTTCTTTCTTACAGCTAATGAACTGATGTCTTTTCATTTGTAAACTATGAACATGCGATGACTATCAATTGTTTTAAACTTTGCGCAAAATCTGTGACTGAAATTCAAGAAATGGGGTAAAAATATCTTATTCATATAAACAAGTGAATGTAATGTAAGGTAGTGACTGCCCTTGAACAGGTTAATGAAAGGCAAAAGTCATTGGTCTTCAGTAATATTTTCAAAGGTCTACCACATCGTAAAATGGACTGACTTCTTATAACATCTGTTGTGTTCCATTTAATTCCAATAATCATGGGTCACTGGCACTTGGGATAAACATTCTTAAGTGAACATCAGCAGTCAGTGATATTAATGAATTTCTTTGGTTTTGTAATTACATGTCAAATGTCTGGCTTAAAAATCACATACTGAAAAACAGCGCTGGATAGTTATTCAAAACACCTGAGCTAATTAGCTACAATGAAAAATGCCAGTTGTGCCTGTGATCGTAAATCTAATCTGACACCTTCTGCTTTATTAACCGGCTCACAGTACCCACACACGTTTGCCTGCCACCTCTCTTGGGAAACGGTCATCCATCTCTCCTCTAATTTTTGATTAAGATCCTCAATTTGTTTTATTAAAAAGCATTTGGTTTTATGCTATGACTATCAGTTCTGTGTGCTTATGTAGCGGTTTTAGCCCAATCATCTTAGCATCATTGCTTTAGTTCATTGAGTTTTATGGGCATTCATCTATGAACAGCTGTATTAAGGCCCCCGTCACACAATTTAAATTAAGTTTAGTCCATTTAAAGACTGGTATTACTTTATTTTTCAGCACTCTTTTCCATGACATGATTAGAAACCCCTGCTACAGGGAGGAGTTCACATTAAAGTCTGTGCAAGGCACCCAGCTCATCGCACTTTCACCCCTGTGCTTCACACTGGATATTAAGTGTTTCTGTTGATTCAAAATTGTTTAAAATGCATTGTTGGAGATGATCATTTTAAACAATGCATTTAAAATGCATTTTTGAGGATGGATTTAAAGAAGTGCTTATACATTAGTAGATTTAGCAAGAACGACTACATTTATTTGAGAACAGAGTCTTAAATTGGTTGATAGTAGGGCATTTGTTTTTTCGAGGGAACGCGGAAGTTGTTTTATTTTGGTCTCAGCCTATTGGCTGGAGGAAAGGAAGACGTTGTGGCGGAGGTTGTAATGTTTTGGTGTCACCCTATTGGTTGGAGGAATCGGCGACTTCCTCAAACACAAGATGTGAAAATGCGTTCGTTTCTACCAGCAGTAGCAGAACAGCTTTTCCGAGATATCCAGAAAACATACCAGGAGACCTCCAAAAGTACGTCAAGATTAGTATAAAAAGAGAAATGTGTTTCAGGCTCGTTGTGAAGGTATCGGCTGCCAAGAAAGAATATCTAACTAATTTACTTAATATATAAATACCATAAAATGCAGGTGTCGGCGCTACCTTTCAGACTGTGGCTTGTGTCTCATTCAGTGTTGGTCGTTTAACTTCACGTTGTCCCAGAGCTTCACAGTGACGTAGGCGACTTTGTAATTTGGGCTGTAGGAGACGCAGTTGCGACACAATTAGCGTTGTTCAGCTGTGCATTTCGGTAATAATAATGATAGTTATCGATTGAAGTGTCCCAGTAAACCATGAAACACACGCTGTTAAATGTTATTCGTCATGTACAGTGAGTTCTGACTAAATACATTTTGAACACATGCCTTTTTAAATGTTTTGCTGGGGCAAGGAAGTACAACAGATTCTCACGTGTGAGATTAATTATCAAATTATATTGCTGTGTTCTGTCTCTGTCTAGTTATATGAACATCACCTTCCGTCAACAGAAGTAGTGTCCAATATACACATAAAAAATATTATTGTCATGTAGTTGATGAATTGTTAATGACATTCTGAGTAAGGACAGTGTATCCAGATGCACGTATTTATTTTTTTACCTTGTATTTCAGGGGTATATTACAGTTAATAGCCACAACACTCATGTTGTGACTTACAGCTAATGTTTTAATAAATCCTGTGTTGTATTATAAACTCCCGTCGCCCTATTAATTATAATTGATAATATAGATCAAGAATGTGTAATTGTTTATTTTACAATACAAATATTTTAAAAGGTCACAATAATACAGTTGAACCAAATTTTGTATTATTTTATTTTTTCACAGTTCCTGATGACCTGCTTATTGCGTAAGTCTCCTTACCATGTAATTTCCACTGCATAGTATATTAGTAACCAAGCCACCAAGATATATAGTTATCTTCACCTGTTTGAGTTAGGATCCATGCTGGAAAGTCCGCCCATACTGTAGCGGGATCTCGGGCAGGGCAGAGGTTTTTTTACAGTCTGGATTCACCAAAGTAATGTAGCACTGAGACACCATGTTATGATGCTCTGTGTCTCTACTGAGACATTTCCTGCCATAGTCGTGAGTTAAGAGATTCTCCTCGTCTGGGTCAACATGGCCACATCCTGTCTGCTACCAAGGAAGCCTTTGGTTTAGTGACACACAGTCTAAATGACCACAGAGCAGGACATGCATTCATCTCCCAGGTGTCACAGTCTGATTCCTGTTGTCCGAGTAATATGTGGAATTTTTGTTTGTCATAATTAATTGAAAGGAAGGGGTAGTTGCTTTTGCTTATAAAGATAAGATAAGAGCATATTGCACAGGGTAAAAATGTGCCCAACCATTTGGATGGTGACTACAGTATAAGGTGACAATTGTAGCAACAATTACAATAATCAGTGATTTACTGGGAGCAGCAGTTGTAAAGTCTTACAGCAGCAGGTAGAAACAACCTATGGTGTCTATTAAGTGCTATTAAGGGCAATAACAAGTTTTTGATTGTTTGTCTCCCATTTTCTTGCTTGTGTCTTTCAGTCTGAAGTTTGTCTTTGGGCCCTGTGCATTGCAAGCTTTGGACTTAGTCGACCACCGTTCAGTCACTTGCCTGACCTCTCCTAGTGGCCGCAAGGCCTTTCAGGTGTGTTTTCAGGAGTCTTTTTTTGTTGTCTTTGTTTAAATTCTAATAAAAAATCTTTTGATCATAGCTGTTCAATTAGCACCTTCATTGCCTACTCACATACAACTGTAGATTATACTGTGCTTATAGAAGAGTATTATTCATAGCTAGCGGTTCCAAAGGAAATGTGCTTCTGAAACCTAATAATGCTGTCTTTTATGTAAGTTAAGCATCAATTTAAACAGGACATAAAGAGACTTGGGAGAAAAAGTGAGGCTGTGGTCATTGTGACCCACGTTTCCTGTGAAGTCCTTTAGGGCCCTGCAGGCGCAGTTTATGAGAGGAATCGTAAAATACAATACAGTTAATTAAAGATTCTCTTGGGACACTTTTTTTGCTGTATCTTAATTGTTTTGTTTATTTTTGCTGAAGGCCATTTAAACATTTAATGTACAATGGAATTTCTGATTGCTACCAGTTTCATGTAAAAAAAAAAAAAGAAACATTTTTGGTTTAAAAGTTTATTGTTACTTTTTGTATGAATCCAAAACACTATGTTGTGTTACCAATATATCATCAATGTTGTTGCTTATTATGAACCTTCAGACAAGTAATTTTTCACATTTGTTGCATTACACTCTACCAGACAGCCTTAACATCAGAGACACCATGATATTATCATGGTGTCATATCTTTCCTTTGTTGTATTGCATTAACATTTGTGAGTGTTCGTCTGATTGGTACATGCGTCAGTGTGTGTGTGAGACTGTTTACCTAGCAATTGTCCATAAAAGCCATGTCACAGATGTTTTGCTTACTCAGCTTTCTGACTTCATAGCTTATTACTCTATACATGGTCACAAGCTGTATTCATCATAATGTGTAGGTGGCATGGCATTACTTTAGCTTCTGGCTAAATGTTATCACAGCAGGCCTCTGCCTTAAAATAAAGTTAGAGTAAATGAGCTGAAGAGGATCAGGCCAATGCCAGACATTTCAGGTTTAAGTGCTTTATGTCCTGACTAGACGTTGGCCATATTTGGGCAGCGTATGACAGAGGAGCGTCACCTCTGGAATCGAGACAAGGCTCTGATGACAAATTTAGGAGCAGTGGCTGGGTTAAAAAAAACAGTGTAATTAATCATTCGCCGCTCAGCTCTGCTACAGATTTCTTTAAAATAAGTACAAGATCTCAGAGCACATCTCTTTCTTCAGAACAGGAAAAAGGATTAAACATTTTCTTTTCTAGCTTCCACAAAATCATCAGAACCATATTTGCATTTGAAGCTGTGCCGTATTTTTTAGACTTTCTGGAGCAGAGAGTTTACTGGAAGCTGTGGGTCTTGCATGATTAGTGACCCCCATGTCTATAGATGATGGAGTAGATGAGAATTTAGCAAAATGTGTTTGTCGTTTTCAAGTCATTTCCAAGTAATATACGGTTTCTGTGGGACTTCAGCCTTTGCTTTTCTCAGAAACAATGAATAACCAGTGCTTCTTACCGCATCTCATTCAGACGTTCAGTATATTCATATTGACCCCAGCTGAGAAGTAGTAGGGAGTAGTGTTTTCTGTTTGGTTCTTGTTACTTTACTAACATTCAGTGATTTAAATCAGCAAACCTGGGATTTTGTTTCTGTTTTTTAGTTTTCTGACAAATGCTGAAACATCTTGTGTGGATGCTGTCCTACTGGGACTGCCTAGATTTGTTTTTTTCTTGGTGTTAGTTTACTAAGCCAGCTTCCTGACTGGAATCTTAAACAAACTCTTTGTGAATTGATGAAAGATTTTTAACTCTTGAGAATTTCATTAGAATAAAACCATATACACTATTTATTTCAAACTAACATGTCTAAGTGATGCAGAACTAAGTACTTCTTAAAGTACTTCTTTTTTCTATTTTTTAATTCAATATTATCATCTTGATGAGATGGATGCTCTAACTGCAGGACTAGTGTCAATAGTCTGCATGCTTTGTGGGTGTATCTAGTAAATGACATCTTCAGATAAATGCATCTGATCAGTGGTCACCAGGCTTCAGCGAATCTCTGGATGCACCTTTGTAACGCTGGCTCTTGCAGAACCACTTGTCATGATGTTGAGCCAGAGCTGTCGTGTCCGTCTGTTCCACAGCAAAAAAAGCTCTAGGAAGTCACAGCTTCTGTACGTGCACAACAACATTGTATGTCCCCTCTGCAGCGACTGAATGGCAGACGGTGATGTCAGGTGTTGGAGGAGCTCTGGGTCTGTGCCCAGAGGAGGCCCATTGTTTGTGATGAAATTAGCCGCGAGCTCTGCAGTGTGAGCTGCAGCAGAGCCACTGGATGCCAGCAGGCAACAAGGAGGGCCCAAGTGTGCACTGGTTTTAAATGATCCAAGCACTTTAGAAAGTGAAGCAGGCTCTGGCTTGGTCTTGGTAGCTTTGCTGCTTCTGCCCTCATCCTGCTGGGCACCGGCACCGAGGCGCTTTGGGCCCGTGCGATTGTCTCTTTGCGCCTTATTTATAATGAAGTGTCACAATGAAGCAATGAGGTGTTTTTGCTTTAGTAGGTCACAGAGAGAGGTAATTTATTGAATCCCCTGAGAATAATGGAGCCTGCTCTGACATCTTAGGAGGCATTAGTTATTGTGAAGTGTCGAGCTAATCCACCGACTTAATGTCCTCATGTGTCATGTGCATGAGGATGAGACCTTAAATCACTGTCTGTAGCTGTGAGGAGCACCGGCGACACCGGGGCCATTAGACGGGTTGTTTAAAAATGAATAATTTATGTCTCATCTTCTGCGATTGATGCCGAACGGTGAGCCAACCACCGTCCACCTTTCAGTTCACCTTGGGACAGCCCCGCACACGCGGACTGTGACGTCAGCGTCAGCGAGGTGCAGCCCCGCCTGCAGCTGGAAGTCATGATAACCGGCCGTGACATTATCTGATGTAGTGACACCGAAGCAATGGCCGACTCTGTGACCTTTTACATGTTCTGTCTGAATTGGTGCTAGTACTGGTATTTCTACCACCACTGCTGCCATAATGTATCTGGAGAGCTCAGCTCGACATGACATCATGATCCGTCTCTGCTGTGTAACTAAAGGACGATCTGGCTCCGATTTATAAATAGGAAACTGTAATATGATATTATGTGTGAAACTGTACAACACATTCAGGTTTGTCGTCATTTTCCTGCTTCGCTGTCGCACCGTAACCAAACTACAAACGACCCTGTGGTGACATTTATATTGTGAACCTGCTGGATTTAAAGGTCCAAGCATTTAAAAGTGCGCTGCTGGATTGTGTTGCAGGTGAAAGGAGCGTCGGGGCGTCTGTACACCTGCTTCGTGTCCTGCCACTACTGCCCGTGCCCGGCATTCGCCTACACTGTGCTCCGCAGAGATGAAGGCCTGCTGGTGAGTCTGCAAACGCTCGCTCACCAGCCGTAATCTGGAAATTATTTCACTTCACGTCACGTAACGCGCGTGCTTGTTAGCGTAAGCTCATGTATTATGCATGGAATAGGTTAAGGTTGAAATCAAGTCAATATTTGACCCGCTAATGTTGTTCAGCGACACACACAAATAATACACAAGTGCTTGTCATTCAATACACATTTAGTCGCTTGATTTATAAAACGCACATGAGCCAATTTGACTGCTTTGGTTGATGTTGTTGATGAACTACAAAAAAATATAATTCGTCTAAGTGGGTGGGAGTAAATGTGTTCATTCACTCTATCGACTGGCAAGACTGGATGCATAGAGAGAGAGAGAGAGAGAGAGAGAGAGAGAGAGAGAGAGAGAGAGAGAGAGAGAGAGAGAGAGAGAGAGAGAGAGAGAGAGAGAGAGAGAGATATCGAGAGATCATAGCGAGAGAGATAGATCGCGAGAGATATCGATCGAGAGCTCTCCTATCCTCTCTCTCTCTTGCTCTCTATCTCTCTCTCTCCTCTCTTCCTCTCTCTCTCTCTGAGAGAGAGCTGAAATCTGGTTCACGGCCATTGTGTCTTGTCAGTGAAGCTCACATCCTCCAGCCAAGGCTGTAATGTGTGGAGCAGATGTCGCACAGGCAGGTCATGTGTGTGTCTGCTCACTGAGGGGTGTCTCCTCTCTGCCGCTCTTCCTCTCTATAACCACCGGCGAACGGCCTCCGCTTCAGCTCCAAACACTAGAAGGAGGCCTTTCCCCGGAGGATGCTGCTAAAATCAGTGTGAGAAGCAGAAAGTGGAGATTCCCCCTCCAGCACCGTTGATATCAACGTACACACACACACACACACACACACACACACGGCAGGAAAAAAAAGCTGTCTGCTCTCCAGCAAACTGGATGAAAGCAGAGATGTGCTGGTGTTGCTGTGTGTGCAGACGCTAAAAAGGGCAGATACGGCTCCAGCAGATCAGATTTGAACATATCTCTTCAATCAGGCTGCGTATGACCGCGGCGTCTGTGGGCCACTGTGCCAACATGGCTGGATAAAGACAGAGCAGGTCCACGCTGCTCCATGAAGTAGGTCAGCGGACAGATAAAGGAGAGTCAGTAGGAGCTCGTCCACACCGGAGGAGAACTCATCTATAATGTATGACAGAGACTGAGGGGGAAACGTCAATAGCCTGTTAGACCTGTTAATATTGACAACAGAGGAGCTTAAGAATTAACGTTTAGTGACACACGAGTAGAAACACACACATAAAAATACTAGTGTCGTATTATGATTCACCACACACACACACACACACACACGAAGAGTCACACACCGGCGGCCCTCACTGTCACATGCTTTTTTTTTTTTTTTTTAAGTTATGCTCAGAATGGGAATGATTTAGCTTGATGACTAATCCCCACTGACTGACCATTACTCAGTGAGGAAGTCCCAGCAGGTCCAGTCAGACGGTCCCTCTGGTGTTCAGACTTTGAGTTTTCATTAGAGCTTTGTGCCCGTCATCATTAGTCACCCTCGTTATCCTCTAATGAATCTGTGTCTGTGGTGTTTTCTCCCAGTGCAAGCACATCCTGGCCATCTATCTCTGTCAGGCCCTGGGCTTGACTCAGCAGGAAAGTGTGTCGGATCAGCACATGTCGGCGCTGCTCGGCGGGTCGGCCGCCGTCGACACCTAGGTGCGTGGAGTGGTGGCCCCTGGGGACAGCGTGGAGCCTCCCAGACGGCTCGCTGGATGCTTGGGGGGGGGGGTTAATACCACTCACTCTCTGAGAGACACCACATGTTGCTTTATTTATTTTTGCAGTTGTTTCTGTTTGTGTTTCCAGGGAAATGACATCTGTTTATTGAGGTTATGCTCGTTTTATTTTTAGCCGCTTTTGGTCTGACCCGTCCGTTAGAGAAGCGGTACGTGTCCTGTCAACATTCCTCTGTTGTCTCCGTGGATCGTCAATTTGAGTTTCAAGAAATAAAGAATGATGTGTAACAATATAAACATTGCTTTTATTAACAAAATAATTCACCACACTTACAGGTTGCATCATGTTAAATAGCAAGTATCAGGTGGCTGTTATAGTTTTGTTGAACTAGAGAAACACTGGCCTCTTCAACGGTTGAACATCAGCTCGACCACAGTGAACGTTTCTCCTGATTAGTGATGACACTGTAGCACATCGACAGATTCTACGGAATGAAAGGCAGGAATGTTGAGAGAGAGCGACTTGTTGCCGTCCATCTTACCTTAAAATGGAGAACGAAGGCAATAGTTTGACATCAATCGACAGCTTGTAGAAAGCCACACCTACAGTACTTATTTTTACACGTCAGTCGAGAAAGACAATAGTACAATGTTACAGTGCAGTGAACGTGTGGATGCCTCCAGTGGAATGTACTGAAACATTGGCACACTCCTGTATTTTAGCCCTTGGAGTCAGTCAGAGGTCAAAACAGCAGATGGAGGGAGACGGCGAAGAAACGGAGACAGGCGCTCAAACCAGGAACACTCCAAACACCGAGACAAGGTTCAAACACCAAAGAAGCACAACCGACAAGGAATCACCTAAACTATCAGTGCAATGGGGTTTCATCTGTGTAGTGACGGCTCTCAGGTGATGTGAACGTCCTCCCCCTTCACATACAGTACATTACAGTACTCCAGACGAAGTAGAGTCATTCTTCAGATGCCCAAGCTTAACAGGAAACACTGGTGCTGTGATGTGAGCCACTGTACATATGTGTGTGTGTGTGTGTGTGTGTGTGTGTGTGTGTGTGTGCGCGCCAGGGGGATAAAGGGGACGATCACTTCCCACTTCCTGAGCTTTTATGTCCTCAGAAGATGAAGACGAGGCGAAGCACCGCTGCGTGTCTAGTGTTTCTGGGCGTGAGGCTTGAGCCACAAACACACCCCCGACGTGAGAGGAGAAGCCGTTCTTCCTTCTTGTGTCTGCTTTGATTCGACTCGTGAAGCAGCAGTTTAATAACAGTTCTGGTATATAAAGGTACGATGTGTATTTGTTAACTCTCAGTTTAAACAGTGATATGAAAAACAGTTTTTGCTTCTAAGGCATCTTCTTGAACTGTGTCCTACTGATCACTGAGCTGTGAGTGTGTATGTAGACTATTGTACCTCACAAGGACAGGTGGAGCTACACAAAAGGCCTGAGAATGACCTTTACATTCCCAGCGATAAGGTTTGGTAATAAATAAATTATTAAACACTGGCAATGAATGTCAACAATGGAAAATATTGCAACGCACGAGTGTTTGGAGCCGTAACAGGTCGGATGCAGGATGATGAGCTGAATTATTTAAGCGTGGCTTGTTCGGTCCCACGAATCCAGTTAGTTTCAACGTGATTTAGAAATCGGAAACCCTTCACAATATAAAGGTTGTGTAAGACTCGTCGTTCAGTTCACCGCTCCACCCCTGATATTCATAAATAAACGTCCACATTCACGGCGACTTCGCCACCAGCTCGCCTTCGCGTCTCTGTAAACATTAGCCCCCTCCGTGAGCTCAGTCCGAGGCCGGCGCCGTCTAGAGCAGCGGGTCGATGGTCATGTGGATCTGGTCCCGGTTGCGCCGGCTGCCGCCGGAGCCCAGGTACAGCTCCTCCCGGCGGCACAGCACGTGCTGGGCCAGGATCTTACGGAAGGTGTTCCTGAAGTCCTGTATGCGGTAGGCGTAGATGATGGGGTTGACCGCCGAGTTGGCGTGGGACAGGATGATGGCCACGTACATGACGGCCTCCGGCTTGCGCAGCTCCGAGTAGAAGAGCGTGAGGCAGTTGAGGATGTGCACGGGCAGCCAGCACACGGCGAACAGGCCCACGATGATGGACAGCGACTTGGCCGCCCGGATCTCCTTCTGCAGCAGCCCGTGGTGCTGGCTGTCGCCGTTGCCCACGCACTTGAGCTCGATCTGCCTCAGCTGCTTGCGGGCGACGGTGAAGATCTTCAGGTAGATGCCCAGCATGATGAGCAGCGGCGGCAGCACGCACACGAAGAAGTTGAAGTAGACCATGTAGTTCATGTCCACCACGACCTCGAAGAAGCACTGGAGCGGGCAGCTCCACGCGCCCCGGGCCGGGGCGCCGGTGGCGTTGGAGCTGCCGTTCGCACAGCTGGAGCCTTTGAGGTTCCAGCCGAAGAAGGGGATGAGGCCGATGATGAAGGAGAGGATCCATAAAATGGCGATGATCTCCCTGGCAGTCTTTCCTGTCATCAACTCCTTGTACCTGGAGAAAACACACAAGCGGTGACTGCCTTAGCCCTTTTCCATGTGGTTATTTGGGTTTTCATTTGCATTGCAACAAAAGAAAGAGCTCAAACATCTCTGTCACCTGAGAGATGATAAGCGGAACTCTACATTTTATTTCTGATGCTGAACAGTGTAACACAATTTTGTCTAAACTTCAGGAAGTGATGGTCTAACGGAGCCCGTTTTGCATAACAAACGCACCACTGCAGGCTCGTCTCAGTGCAGAGGTGCGATTTCTCAGTTCAGCTTTACACAGAAAGCGACCGTCGCGTTTTCTGCCGCGGCCCCGTGCTGTTTACCGTGGAACGCTGTGTTTCCTGTAGAGCTGAAATATGAGAGGAAATTATTAACAGCAGGTGCACACGGACGCGGGCGGCACATGGAGATGCAGGGACGCTCGCCATCGTAAGAGCCGCGCCCGGGGCCAAACCCGGCTCTTTCTGCAGAGTGATTCAGGCGAGTGAGCGAGCGCGTGCTAATGACTCATATGCACACACACACACACACACAGCATGTGGTCTTAAACCTCATTAACCGTTATTTTAAACTAATGACACATGCACATGTTCGATCATCACTATTTAACACATCACTTCACTGAAGTTTGTGGCAAACTATTAAGACTTGATGACAAATTACCAGGGAGACAGTTGAGGACTTGATGATGCAGCCTGAGGCTGAGGAGGCCGCGGTGTTAGCCTCCCGTGCCCAGGAGGCCATTCTTCCCTAATCCCTCCCTGCTTAAAGCACTGACCTACAAATCCCCTTCATCTCACCCGGAGCCTCCACCTCGGCCCGTAGCCTGTATATTATCAGGCTCCCGCATCCTTTAACGGCCGGAGGGCGGTCAGGGAGGTAGCAGCCCTCTGCAGGCGCACGCTATCACAATTAGACAGTGAGTGGGATGAATGCAGGAAATGGACGCGCTATTCCTGGACAGCGCATCCAGCTCATGCAGAAGGTCGCGTGTAGTAGAATCACCATGAATGCTAATGGCGAGTAAACGCGTCTGGCTGCTAATCATTCATTTATACAGTTGCCCCAGTCTGTCCTCGTGTAATTAACAGGAAGCGCTGCGCTGACAGTGATCTCTGTTGTTGGTGATGGTTTAACCTCAGACTCTAAAAGGCTGCGAGTGGAACAGGATGAGGGACGCGTGTTCAGCCTCAACCTCTTTGCTCACAGGCGTCAAACCGTTGCCATCACATTTGTGGCTTCCTGACGGGTATTTGCTAGTAAAATGTGAGCGGTGTTACTGGAACCGACAGCCTAACCGACCCCCGAAGGAGCCTCCTGTTGGACGATCGCACCGGTCCCAGACGTCGATTACTCAAAACCCGCATCCAGGGAGGCAATAATCCAGGAAAGGAAGCGCCAGAGCTCACGGTGACCTGCACATGTTCCCCACGTACACACACCTTCCCCCCTTTTCCTCTACGTCAGCCCCCGCATCCGTGTCCCAGCTGAATATCGTCTCCCACTAGTTCTAGCAATGACGACATCACGCTTTCTCATCCATACAACCCTTCCCCTCTCTCTGTCCCTCTGCTTCCGCCTGGGGGCCACACACACACACTAACTAAATATTCACAACGTCCACTCAAATGTCCAGCACTGTCTGCAGACGAACAGGTGGCCGTCCGCACAGCCTGCCTGTTTGTGTGTATGCAAACAGAGATGTACAGCATTTGCATTATGAATTTAATCAGCGAGTATCCATAAAGTATAAATTATACAATGTTGACTGCTTAGAATAAATATGAACACATTTGATTGTGCAGCACCTTTGCACTCCAGTGTTTTGGCCTCTATAAACAGCTACGCAGGGAAAACCGAGGCCACGTGAAACTGAGTCAAAGTGAGACCTTGCACTAAAAACAACATGCAAATGGCTCTAAGAGGGGATCAGCACAGGTCTGACCACAACATCCAGTAACTCCACCCATGCAAACGGCAGAGTGGAGCAGTACGCACACAAAACACAATGAAGCTCCAGATCTGATGCTTCTCAACAACAAAAGTATGATTCCCCCGAAATGTCTAATTCACAGGCTTCACACATACTGTATGTACAGAAGTGCAGAGTTTGCTGATTGAGGTGTGGACTTAACTGTCAGCACAAATCTTGGTGGTTCTTTTTTTTTTTTTTTTTTTTAAACCGACCTGCAAAACAAATTCTCATCCGGTGCTAAATCTCACCTATAAACCAAACCGAGATTTATATCTTCACACATAACCATCCTTTTACCACTGAGGACTAATCTGACTCGCTGAAAGAGTGAGGGTGACTGACTGATGCAGATTTCTATTTGATTGATTAGAGCCAAGTCCAGTCAGGGACGCCTGCTCTATCCTTCAATCGCAATAGTTGCCTCATTCACTAAACAGACATTAGGTGATGTTCAGTCAAACAGAGCTGCGAGTGCGGCTTTGATGATTTGCCTGATTTATGATGCGTTAAAGGTTATTTCAAAGTTCCAACGGGACTGGAGCTGAACGCCAGAGGGTGCTTTTCTGAGCTTCGTCTTCTCACGGGGTTTGAAACATCTGTCTGTGGCCTTTCACTTCCACTAAAACCATCTGTGAAAACACTTTTATCTGAAAGAAAAATCTCAGCCCCAACAGGCCGGTGACACAAACACACACTGTGCCTTTTGTAATCTGAGCTGACTTACGCTGCCCCAAAGGTCCCGTTATCTCGTGTGTAGGTTTAATGACGGTGGGATCTGGGCTTTCAAAGCAATCGCCACAAAGTCCCGCTGAAAAACTTGTTACACGAGCGCCTCCCGTTTATCCTGCGAGTGAGCCCGTTTCCACCCGAAGCTTAAAAATAGTCCAAATGGGGATGTTACAAGCTGTTGTGTTGGTGGCAGACAACTTTCATCCCGTGCTGGTGTCAAACCGTCCTTGCTTGCCAGCGTTTGAGTGTAATGGAAATGACAGCACGTCACAGGCTCTCAGTGCGCACGGCCCCCAAAACCACATCGGTCACTGCTGTGACTGGTGCCTTAAATGAATTTAGAAAAAGGAGACGATCTCCTCCGATAAAGGAGCAGTTCATGGAAATATCAAGCGGCACAATGGCGTCGCTCCCTGTGTGTTTCCTGAGGCAGACACGCTCAGAGGAGCCACAGTAAATCTCTGTGGGCCCTGCCTCAGGATCAATAGCAGTGACACAGTGTGGCTACATATTGATCCAACAGCTTCTCCTGATGTGTGTCATCAAACATTTCCTGACAGAGCTTTGCATCGCTTTATGAACTGCAGCAGATGAAATGAGCTCAGCCCACTGAGCGTTAACACTGAGCTCACGATCAGTTAAGGAAAAATGAATTAAATCGCTTTATATCAGTATTTCTGCAAATCATTAAATAAGATGTTGTCATCCAAGCACTTCGGAGCGGTTTGGTTTTCTAGACTAGAGTATTTGCCTGTCGTTAATGTGTAGAAAAGTATTATCTGATCATCCTGCGGTCACGGTCTAAACAGTAGCTGTGCTGCTTTAAGCGCCGCAGGAAACCGACTCATGACATCATAGAAATTACACTAATGCTAGTTTCCATTAAAGACAACATTTAGCAGCTGTTTTAGGAAGAGGGGATGAAACGAGGGATTAGGAAGCCGGAGTGCAGTTCAATTAACAGTCCACCTTTAGATGGGTCGCCGATCTTTAATCTGTTGTTCAAAAACCAACAGCTTCAGAGAGGTCCACTAAAAGGATTTCAATTGACTGATTGGATCAATTAGATGAAAATGGCAGAGTTAAAGAGGAACCACGCGGAAGTTTACGCTAGTGTTTACGTTCATATTCAAATTAATCTGGACAATTAGAAAAAAAACAAACACGCACATCTGTAATAAGCACACGATTTGGAAACACTCACCTCAGGGGGATTTTCACGGCCAGATATCTGTCAATTGCAATGGCGAGAAGACTGAAGATGGAGCTCTGCGTCAGTACCAGGACGAAACAGGCCAGAAACAGGCATCCGTAAAAGTCCAGGCGAATGCCGATACTGATGGTGATGGCAAAGGGGATGGCGAGGCAACCGACCAGAATATCAGCCACGGCCAGAGACACCAAGAAGTAGTTGGTGGCGTTCTTCAAAGTGGTGTTGATCGCAACCGCCCAGCAAACCAGTATGTTGCCGGATATGGAGAGAACAGCAATTACTACTTCAATCACGATGTAGAACGCAAACATCGCAGCAAAGTGTGTCAAGGGACCGAAACCTGCAGGTTGTTCTCGGGGGGGAAAGGGGTCACGTACTGTACAACACTGCGCCTAGTCCCAGTGGAGTGGAGAAGTCTTTCTAATGTAATCCAGAAATATTCCACACGTGTCAGAATCAACCATCTGTGGGAAACAAGAGACTTTACTTTTTGTGCACGTTTTTTTTAAAGTCTCTCTCAAGCGCAGTCCGTGCGTAATAATGCATGAACACAAAACCAAAAGTCTGTGAACAGTCTGCGTGTGTCGTCGCTCACCTTTTTGAGCCTGTACATCCTCTCTGGCTGTTTCACCGGCGACCGACTTGTGGAAGTGAAGCGAAGGCAAAGTGACACACAAGTTCCCCCGCGACGGCAGTTTTGAAGTGAACGGCAAAACGCGAGGAGGGGAAAAAAAACAGACGAGGGGAAACGAATTCACAGAGAGGCCACGCCCCGCGCGTCCGCACACACGCACACGCGTGTAGTTACGAGCGCAGAGAAAGGTGGAATCCCGGGGAGCGTCGCCGGTCGGACGTGCGTAATTACGCGCCAATTAAACTGCGTCCAAGCGCAGCAGCACGTGCGCCTTTCAACGTAAACGCAATCGCGTGCGGCGACAGCTCGAGTCACGGGCGCGCGGCGGCATCTGGAGTCAAATTAGGTCGAAACCGCCCTGTGAAGATTCCCCTTGAGAATTATTTTATCACGTTTGTACGCTTTAAAGTAGCCCACGTACTATTACACAGGCTGCTGGAAGGCTCTCCGTCATACTATAGTGTATTGTAGTGTGTTGTGCGCTGTGAGAAGCAGGAAACCACTTTTCGCAGTGTTCACACATTCCCCTTATGTTTTACAGCCCTGGCGCAGAGCTTTTAATGGCCACAGTGGAAACCTCAACAACCTCAACTACGGCAACACACGACAGATTAAAAGCACACCGAGAAACTGGTGCGTTCACAGAAAGACGACACTAAACCCTCCATGATTGAAAACAAATGACAAACCTTTATTGCGCAGTTTTCACCCAACAGGCCTCCAAACAGACTCCTGCAAATAGAAAACCTATTTGACACATTCCCACTTTTCAGAATGCACGAGTTGGAGATAAATAAATAACAGTTTTCTTCCAAAACCTTTCATCAATGGAAGTTTTTATTTTAACAATATTTAATCTTAAACAATTCACTGCAAGGTGGAAGAGAAAATACAAAAAAGAAAAACCCTAACAATATATGAAGTCATTTAAATAAGTTATAAAATAAATATTTCCTGACTGCAGCTAATACACTGTACAATGTGTAAGTGAATGTGTCCCTCTAACCTCACCATTGATGAGAACACACTCTGTATCCATGGAAACGATAGGCTACACAAGAAACATGGCGACAGCTGTGTCCTGAAAAGGCTTTTGTCGCAGAAATTAAAACTGCGAGACAACGTGTTGTACCTGAACCCTTACATGTAAACTTATTCTCTCATACCATAGTAAAACATAACAGTGAAATATATAGACACATGTTTTGCAAAGCTGCTCCAGAACCATTTTTTCAGACTGCATTCAGTCAGTCCTTCACACTAAAAACATAGAATCAGTCTTTATTCTTAAAAATATTTCTATAAAACTCTGTCACATCATCACCGCTACAGTTCGTCTACTTCCTGATCGGAGGACAGTTCCAGCTAATTTACAGTACTCCCTCAGTATGAGTTCACCGCTTTTCAGGAAACGGGTCCGGCTCGGTTCACACTGGTTCACTCCAGTGAAGGAGACGTCACACTGGTGTGTGAGGAGGAACCCTGCAGCAGCAGCATGCATAGTTTGGCACATTTATACCAACAACTGGGGGAACTGGCCAGTGATGCTCAGTGTCGGGGGGGGGGGGGGCACGGTAACCGATCCTGAACCAATCTAATGTTATTGTAGTGACTGACAGGAAATAGATGCAACAAATTACAAACCTTTAAAACCTGTGTGAATCAATATGAAGCAATGGAAAACTATGAATCAGTTTAACCACTTGTGCTGCCAACAGCTACAGAACACACTGCAGCATTATCTGAGCCTGCCTCCAGGTGCCGATGGGCCCGCTCGGAGCCCGCGGGTTCTGTTTCCCGTCCGCGTGTGAGTGTCTGGAAGGTCAATGTGCTGTTGACAGACGGGCCGCAAGCGTGGAGCTCCATCGCTCTCCAGCTGCTCAGGTCTCAAAGTACTTGTAGATCTGAGAGACGTAGTGCATGACGCTCTGCCAGTCCGGCCGGTCCGTCTTCATCAGCTCCTCCATGTCCTGCTCGGGGAACGGAGAGAGAGCAGAGGCGAGCGATGTGTGTTGAATTCTGCTTTTCTGTAAGATTTAACGGCTGGATGTGCGGCCGCTGCTGTCACAGGTATGAAGTCACCCTAAATAAAAGCATCAGACAAAAACCAATCGATGCCAATCCTCCGGAGAGTTTCAAAATTACGCTCCCCATTTGGCCAATCAGTCAACAAATATGCAACCTCCACGCGCGGCTGATCGCATTAGACGGACAGACAAAACACAAAATGATATAACTCGTTTACCGAAACAGCATTAGGCTTCGGTGATTCTCAGCCGAATTGACACAAATGTCAATTAAGTCAAGTGCAATCAAGATTTCTGCGGTACTGTAACTGTAGGCGGAACCAGCGGGGGCGTTCAGGTACATCGTCTGGTTGATCAAAGCGGACTCCAGCAGGTCCAGTAGGTGGATCTGAGGCCGTTAGCACTTGGTTTTAGAAGTCGGGTGATGGGAGGTTAATGGACAGAGCTGCTGTAATCTGATCTACCCACGGTGTGATTGCCATTTCTCTGACATGTGTTAGGAGACCTGAATGCACCGAGGGCCAGCATCGCCCCCCCTCCTCAACCACCACCACCACCACCACTAACACTGTGATTTATTAGCAGTAGCGACGCAGCCGTGACACGCGTGTTCTGCCGAACACCTCATAGACGCATGCAGCGGATAAAGACGCGGGGCTTGTTTGTGTACTAACAGGGCTGAGGTAAACGACAGAGGGAAGACTTGGTCAGGTCGAAGACGAGGCGTTAAACAAAGGATGACACAGAACAAAAAAAAGACAGGAAGGCAGAAGAAGCAGCAGGATCAAAGTGAAGAACAAGCAGGAAATGAAGACAGCGGCAGCAGAGGTGTGATTCTAGAGCAGCAGGAAAGAAACCCAGCAGCCACTTACAGCTGTGTGCCCTTCAGCAACAACACGCTTTATTTATATATATTACGTGTTATATAGTGTTCAGGACTGAAAGCCTCTAGGACTAATTGGACCAGAGGCAGCTTTAGTTCTGTCACAGACACGGAGCCACATTTGACTTCTGACACAAGAGCTAAAAGTCGAGCGAGTGACGGACTTTCTCAGGACACATGGATGTTCTATTTATTGTCGCTCCAGGCATCTGCAGAACTGCAGCTTTTTCAGAAATAACGCGCCTATTCTGCATCTCCAGCAGATCGCTGTGTGGTCCTGGGACCGAGCGGCTGCAGTCAGCAGCTCCGGGACGGATCCCCGTCGACAGCGGTGACTCACGCGGCGGACCAGACTTTCACATGACTTTACATGGAACGGGCGTCACGGCAGCTTCCATCAGCTCCGGTGGAGTCACCTCCAGGATTTCTCAAGCCTTAGTGGGAGGAAGATGGAGCCCTCCCTGTGTTTGAGAGGAACCGAATGTCTGGAAGCTTGTCAGTGCAGATTAGGAAGCTCTAGTAGCAGTTTGACTCCAGTAATTTGTTTGTTTACAGCATTTTTAACTCACTGACATGGGAACAAGTTTGCAGTGTCTAATCTGGCATCCACAAGCACGTAATGGAGAATTAATAAGCAAGAAATGTGAACCCTGGCCTCCGCCAAACATTTAAACCTAAGTGAGCTCCAGCTGGCTCGTCCACATTAAGATCAAATGAGCTGTTACACTGATTTCTTCATATTTGAGTTGTCCAACAACTGTTTCTAATGTTTGCTTAGACTTTTACTTCTGATGCTCCCTAAAACCATCAGCTGGAATGGAAAGACAGCTGCACAGACGTAAAACAGAGAGGAAGAGAGATCACAGCAGCATGACCCTCGCGTCAAAGATGTTTTGCCATAATTTCTGGTGCATTTTTAAAGATCACAGCACATTGTTCCTCCAAATGCAACACACACACACTTACACATCTGGTTGTAGGAAGAGCTGCTTCTGGGATCCATGTCCTGAATAAACACTGTTTTATGCAACCGGCACCCAAAATGCACTATAACCAATGGGATGCTACAAATATGAAGCGTCAGCATTTGCTTGTTTGATTAATGAATGAATGAACGTTTATATCTTTGCTATTAAAGTTCAAATTAGGACTAATACGTCAGAGCGTTTTATCAAAGCGTGAAGCCACTTCCACACCCACACATGTGCACATGAAAGTCAGATAAGGTGGGGGGGGACAGTAATCACTGCGACGCCTCCCTGTCATGACTTCATCCATTAGTCCAGTAGAAAAACCCCAGCGGGTCGATTGCACGGCATCAGCGCGTCTCGAGAACGGGAGCAGCGGTTTCTCCACCGATTGCTCCCGTTCATTCTGTCTAAACACAGCGGCGTTCGGATTGATGAGCGTCACATTTGGTCTGTGGTGAACTTTAACCCTTTCATCTAACTCCATTATCAGGGCCACACAATTTGTCCAAACCTTTGGACGACGTTGCAGGTTTGTTTAGCGCTGATCAGATGACGGTCCGTGTGCTGAACACACAAGAAGCTTAGGGAGATAAACTCGGACACACGTCCTACCTGCTGAACCTAAGGTAGCCTGTTAGGACGCACACACAGCAGCCAGAAGCACCAGAGACTCCGCCTCGTTCTAAACGTCTTCATTGCCGACATAATGTGCAGAGCTGGGGATAAAACTTGAAATACTTTGGAAGTGAATTTTTTAGAGCGTCAAGGAAACAGGGAGGGTTTTTCCTAGTTAGTGCTTACAGTAGGAAGCATACAGTAAATAAGGTTCGTAGGTAGGAAGCATAAGTAAATAAGGGGGGGGGGGGCCCACTAGTCTAATCAAAGCTTCTGTCTGTGTTATCTGAGCGCGCGTGTGCGTGTGTGTGTGTGTGTGTGTGTGTGTGTGTGTGTGTGTGTGAGAGTGTGTGAGGTCTCAACTCACCAGGGAGGGTTTGATGCCAATGCTCTCTGCAGCCTGAAAAGCCAGGGTTAGATTCCGGACCTAAAGGAAAAAACAAAGCATTGGGTGTTGAGGCGCTGTGAAACTCCCTGCATCCTGTCATATCCCAACACACACGGAGGTCCACACAGCAACAATGAGCCCAGGATTCTCCTCATGAACTCCTACTCACACCCTGGAGACACCCCGGCATATCTGTCGGCCATTAGGTTTATTTAATAGGAGTGAAGCTACACTGCACAAACAGGCCCGCTGTAGCTCTTGGCACAGTAACGACATACTTCAGATGGAGGACGGCTTTTCACCAAGCTGCTTGAAGAAAGCGCTGGGCAGCTGCAGTGGACGACGCCGCTCATCCAGGGCTGCCCTGCACGCCGCCCTCTGGACAAGAATCGCAATGGAGGAAATCCTCAAATATTTAACACGTGAACTTGGGGTATTTTAAACAATCACTTCTCCGTAGAGAGGAAGCTCTAAATCACCAGTTAATGCTGAGAGAAGAACTCCCCTTTAAGCGAGCAAGGCTAAAAACATGTCAGCAATGCACGCTCCCCTCGACCTCCACCACTTCCAATGCTGCTGATGTGGAATTAATAAACGACGAATGCTTAATAATTAGCTTTGAATCTCACCTAAAATAAAAGCGAGGCCGTGAGGTTGTCTCCGGGAAAAACATCTGATGATAAAGGGCAACGGAGGGCAGTAATGGGATTATTGGAAGGACAGATTATACTGGGAAGAGGTTTGGTGTTTGGGCCTCGGGGAAAGTCACTCGGCGTGAGTTATTAAAGCCAGCACGCGTCTATTGAATTATTCAGAGAGATGGCCAGTGCAATGTCTCTGTCATCAGCCTAATGCTACACATTCCCAGTGACTCCACTGTGCGCACACGCCTACACGACCAATCTGTCACGTAGGCCGCGTCGCGGCGTGTCGGGGGGTGTTTGTCTATTGTTTTAATGGTGCGGCGAGACAACAGACCTGCAGCTCCCCGGAGAGGAGCCATGTTGTCGGCAAACTTACTTTACATACCACCTGCACGGCCACATTACAGAGATGTCAGCGCTGAGCTATCGCCGCCGCCGCTTTAATGGTGCTTGTGTGTGATTCAAGCAGCGTCAGACCTATGAAAAGCATCTAATGTGATAGGAAAAATGAGCGTGTTGCATAAACGGATCATTTTCACAGTTTATAGCTTCATATTTCCCACAAATACCGTTGTGGATTTATGGGTGGTATTTGGTAGAGACGTCGTTCTGCAAGTCTAAGACAGTACATTACTACAAATGGAGCTCTTTAAAGGCGCTGTTAACGATTCACCTTACTAATAAACATTACTGCCTTCTCTGAATTCAAGCTTGAGGTACAATAACTAATTAAGTCAGTTTTTCTATTAACTCAACCACGTTCGCTGGAAAGAATTTCCTCAGTGTTGCAGTAAACCTTCAGTGTGTCATGCACACATATGGATCCATACGTGTGGAGCGCTTCACACTGGGATCCATGCATGTATGCATGAGCGGGAGCGGGTCACGACCCCGCGATGATTGAAGCACGGCCCGGCATTTAGAGAAGAGGGGCAAAGATAATGTGCAGGGAATAAATGAAAGGGGTTGAGGGGACGACCGATGGGCAGGAAACGTGCAGTACGTGTGCGTTCGGGGTATAAATACATTTATTTCTGCCACTAATCGACATGCTAAAGGAGAACGGATGCTGACGTCAGTGCAATAATTTAGGGTTCCTGTAGGTTTTACCTTATCTTGACTGATGAGTTCCTGGTAAGGGATGTGGGCGGGCAGATACGTGTGTAAGAGAGCACAGAAAGCCAGGCCGTCGCTCCAACTGCTGCTGAAGTTTGTCACGTCAATATTCTGTAGACACAGAAGAGACGAGGAGGCAAAGAGCAAAACAAAACAAGGCAGAGTCAATGTCACCTAATGATAATGAGCTAAAAGGGCCCATAATAAGCGTGGAAGAGGTAACAGCCTCTCGACAACGTGAACAGGCCACGAAAAAAGCCATTAAGATGTGAAACCACAGGAAACAGCATGAAAATTAAAATTTAATGCTATTACATGTTGGTCTGGATTTTTCAGAGTCCATTAATGCCGGCTCATGTTTCACTTGGAGGATGACGGGAGGGACTTTTGTCTAGAGCCTCCTCTGAGCCCCCAATGCACTCTGTGATCTCTCCTCTAGGTGAGGAACGTGCATAGCAGCACGTCCAGCCCGTGTGTGTGTGTTTGTGTGTGTGTGTGTGTGTATGTGTGTGTGTGTGCTACACGTGTGCGATTCCCAGAGCATCGCCAGCCTCATGCGCTGTACACAGGGAATTCAAGGTTTCATAAGAGAGCAGGGCTTTGGAGGAAAGACTTCCTCCGGTCCATTGTTTGCCGTCGCAGGCTCCCTGTTGGACAGATAAGTTATTTCCGTTATCTTCCTCTTTTATCCCCTTTGCACTTTGGGATTACCACTAATATCCCGAGGCATGCGTTTATGTGAGGGTTCCCAGGTCTGCCTGCACCTCACACACGTCTCCCTCCTCACATTGCGTCATCACGGCAGTAATGAATGTGGGCCGAGCCTCGATAAGGTGCACACGAGTCTGTCCCTGCGCGGTTCCCTTCGCTCCTCCGGTCTGATGTCGCGGACGTCTATTATTGAGCTGTGGTCTCAAGCCGAACGGATTGCGGACCGCGGAGTGATGCACGCGCGCCGCTGTCAAAGTGATGTAACCTGGCAGTTGTCGTGGTCACGTTTGGACGCTGGAATGGAGAAAATGTGCCTTTAGCTAAATGTGAGCCTCGCTTATTTTTACCTACTTTTGTCGTGGCGCGGCTGCAGGTCAGCCGGTCAAATCAGTGTCCCGTTTCAGTCCTGACAGCTCGGATCAAAAAAGGCCACGTTGAGAACCAACTACTGCAGTTTGAAGTGCACTGCAAGCAGATTTCATTAACTGAGAGACCCGTGTTCATTTTAATGCCACTTATTTCCAAGCATATTATAGATTTGTAGAATCCCACCAGCCAATGTTTATACATATATCACAGCAATATACCTGCACACTCCGTACTGACCCTGGGAACCTTTTGTGCCACAACTATTGCAACTCTTATTCTTGTTAAACCTCATTAAATGTCTGAATGTTCCGCTACATGATGCAACAGTTTATTAATCGTGTTCCTGAATCTGAAACTGATTGAGCTTGAGTAGCCCCTGGAGCACGCTAGTGAGCGTCAGCTACGCTAAATCGCTTTGTCACAATCCTAATAAAAGATAACATCAGAAAGTTGAAATCATTATTGTTGTTCAACTTGAGTCACCGGGAAACGATACAATGGGATCTGAAGGAGCAGCTGTTCGACCTGGACAAGGCACAACAGGAAGCGTATTCTTGGGCTCAGACTTTGTTTATGTTCGCTATTACACGTCATTAACAACAATTCTTCCCGTTGTCATTAACTAAAACCTGATATGTCACATTAGTTTAAGATCATCAAGTGAATCAATCACTACAAAAATGCCAAGCATTTACAAAACACTCCCTATAATTATCTGATCTAACAACCACAAGTCTCTTCATCATCCCCTGTTTGTCTGTGTGAACGGCACCTGTACAGTCATGTCAGCTCACATTTCTCTCATACCTTCCTTCCTTCTTTACACACGCACACACACATACACACACTCTCCCACTGTTGGTGACAATGTGGACTCCGAACCCAAGATGGATAACGATAAATCAGCTGATAAAGGAGATAGTAGTTTGTTTAAGTGGGTCAAGAGAGTTGTGAGGGTGTTGGAAATGGTCTGAGGAAAACATGGGGTCTGGTGGGTTTGTTGGAGTTCAGGGTGCGAGGTGGGAGGTGTGTGGGGGGGGGGAGGGAGAGCCATGAATGCTAAAACAGCAGCGGACAACAACAGCTCTCTGGGAGCCGGCTCGAAAAAGCAAACACAGCATCAGGCGGCAGGAAGTGTCTCGCTTGGCACAAAAGGCCGAGCCGGTGCGTTTTCAGAGCCCAGAGAAAGACAGTCTGAGAGAAAGCCACGGGGTTGTACAGGGAAAAACCTGAGCCGAGGGGGAAAAGGAGCAGAGCGCCTGCGACGGCACAGTTCCTCCGATTACAACAGACACACGGCTAGTTTAAAGGCAAATACCTGCAGCGCCTTGTAGATGTGACCCAGACCTTGTGAGCAATGCTCCATGCATGGACTTGGGCATCACTTGAGTCAGAAGAGGGTGAGGAATGGTCGGGACGGTCACATTAGAGAATCAAAGTGTCTTATTGAATATTAATACTACTCTGTGCAGCTTCAGATGTCGTTAAACACCTGCCCATATCACATCTGGATGGACAATAGATCCCCTGGGATGTAAACCATCTACAAATGAATTCAGTGACTTGGACATTATCCAGTTACTAATCATACACAGACAGCAGTCAAACGCTGTGAGCATCAGCGGGAGGTCTGTCTGTGTGGATGCGACCGGGCTGGTGTCGGGACCGGCAGCTGCTGCCGGGCTTTCATGACACTAGACACCCAGATGTCAACATGCCATAGCTGCAATATTGAGCTCTTACTCATGGATCAAGAATGTAAAGAGCCCAAGTGCAACACGGCTGACAGAGAGCGACGGACACACACACACAGGCCCACACACATGCACACACACACAAATACACAGACACACACACACAGGCCCACACGCATGCACACATCCAGGGTTGGTTAAAGAGTCCATTAGTCAAAAGGGTGAAAGTAGGAAGCATCTGACTGATGAGCCTGTCTCTGTAGGTTTCCTGGCCTTGAATCCATCTCACCTCAACTGAATGAGTCGCGTACCAAGAAGACAAACAGCCGAGAATGGTGTGAGAACGAAAAACCACAGACGAGCACACGCACAACGGCAGAGGAAGAGAGGGGAAACCAAAACAAAACTGAGCAAACAAAGTCAGAAATGGGAGGAAAAAATAGCCGAGAAGCGAAGGGGGACAAAGCCCTAATGGATGTGGCTTTGAACTGTCGTCATGAGCTACGACGGGCTGCAGTCCCAGGCAAGCGGGAGCGCGGAGACGAAGCCGGGGCGGCGGCGAAGGTCATGGAGCGCGTACAGCTGGGAAGTGCTGCTCTCCATGGATCCGGCCTGTCTCTACATACGATTTAATGGAGCCATTCTGCACACAAGACAGGACAGAGTGGGGGTCAGAGAAGGTACAGGCACACGAGGGCCAACTGGGCTAATGCATTAGAATGAATCTACCGTTGAATCATATAAGCTCACCAATCTTAGTTACGGCCTGCGTGAACGTGGGCCGATGAGAGCAGCCAGCTGTGATTGTCCTGGATATTAACCTTGTCCGATTTGAAGAAAGAGACTAAATAAGCGTCTTTCTAAAAATGTCACAGAGCTCCGTTAATAGAGCAGCCCAGCACTTCCTCCCTTTGTTCATATGACAATATTCAGTGGTGCCACTTAGTACAATCACTTCCCTTATGTTAACGGCTGCTCAGGGGCTCGTCCGCCGTAAAATATCAACATTTGGAAGCAGGGGTTTTAGAATTCCAAATTAAATTGTTCGAGCACAGTCGTTTAAACTGCTGAGTCTGTTTTTTCCCCACATCAATAGAACTTTTAAGAAAGTCCGCTCTTTGAACTCCTGCTGTACTGCATTCCCCTCCTCGATGTCTGACCTCCACTCCGCGCTCACCTGGGTTCTGTTCCTGTTTCTTCAATAGCGCCGAGTGTGTGCGGTGTGTGAGTTTTCCCAGACGTGGCCGGATGAACTGTGCTCTGTCAGTCCCAGCTGAGGCTAATGTTCAGAGCCTTTGCTCATTGTTCCCATCTTGAACAAACACTGCATTTATTTTTGTTTGGCTTCTATGGTTAATTGGGGGAAAAAAAGGTTTCAAGTGTCTGGAGCAGTCCTAAATTAAGACATGAAAGAGCTTGGTAAATATACAGCAGGGGGTCCAGAGTGTTTCCCAACAGAACACACACTCTGGAGCCTGGGCTTATTGTAGGGAACTTCTGCAACTAGACATTTTGCTTCTAAAACAAAGATTAAATTTGATTATGAAGCTTCAATATGAATTGTTTGTTTTGTGATCTAAATCCCTTATAGTCTGGTTTCTGTCCAACCACAACATCCACTCAAGGCTGCTGCGATGGTGTGCGGGGAAAAACCTAAAACCTCCGGTCTCAGGCCATGCGTGTCCCATCCCACAAACTGTCCTGAAAACCACAAACAGAAGATGCATAAAAGTGGTTTTGTGCTTCAAGCCTGGGCCCAGTCCAACGCAGGACCCCATGTGAATACTAATCACCAGCGAGAGGCTCCTTGGGCCGGTCCCACAGGGCAGAAGGAGCCGGCTTGAGGTCTCCACTGATCGATCGGTGCTTCCTGCAATGTGACGGAGCGCGGCTGGGCTCGCATCTCATGCTCCAATGAGAGTCTAACACGGGTCGGGTACGGCGCTGAGGACCTGCGTGCTACTGGGCTGTGTGGGTAACCACAGCGAAGCATCCACAGCCACGCTCAAACACGCTGGACACACACCATTTCACCTCATCGGAAGGTGACACGACACTTTCGTGTTCATTTAGTACGTGATGTACTCAATGAATGCACCTCCTCCTCATGGTCACTAGAACCGGCCTGTCTCCCTTCTATTTATCATCATCTGGCTTAGAGCCATAACCGCAGACACTTGCTCTGTTTGAACACAAACAACCGTCCAGCGTGCTTACAAAAGCAGTGTCCCTTTAATTAGAGCGCTGTTTGACCAAAAGCTCCGCCAACAATGGGAGAGTAATATCCACTGGCACAAGGCTGACCCTCCCTTGAGCTTTGCTCTAGTCCCACACACTGGCTTTTCTGGTTCTGGACCGGCAGATGAGCGTGATATAACAGCGCATTTCCTGACTCCACTGATGGAAACAGGAGACGTGACACTGGGTCAAAACTGGCCCCTTAAAGTGACTAAACCCAAATTATTATGATGCTATACTTAATGTAAGAGCCTGTTGTTGAACTATTAGCTGGTGCCATGAAGCATATATGTGTTTAGTGATAAAACTTCAGAGCAGGACAAGAGCGTGACAGAGGGACCGCTACGAACTGTGTGACAGATCGGGGAGTCTCAGGGTATTAGCCGTAATTAGTGGCTTCCATGTGGACAGAGGCTGCATAACAATCCAACAGCCTGACCTTTCGGCAGACATACCAAGTGTCTGTACCCTTTCCCTTCAGTTTGTCACAAAACCACGAACTGTGGTTGCATGCTGTAGACCACTGTAAATGAAGCACAGCCACTGTACTGTATGTCACACACGCCCACACGCAAAACAGAAATCCCTGTGGAAGGTACTGGAATTCAGCAGAACGAGGAGGATCAAGAGGCAAATAATAGAATCTCATGAATCTCTCCTGAGAAACATAAGGGTAACCCCACACACACTGAACACTAGTCCCATCTACTGCTGACGTGTCCTTAACTACTGCAGCACTACTATTGATATATAGTCCACATCCAGCTACTGCACAGATCAAGCACATGGGGAACAAGCAGAAAAGGATCAGAGCTTGAATCAACAACAGTTGCTCCAGGAGGGGACTGATACACTCCCAGCAACCAAATCTTCTTACTGCATTCCTGATACCACAAAATAAGCACACTGTGTGGCTAAGCCTTCTGTGAGAGGGCTCGTAATGCAGGTTTTATTAGGTCCAAACCAATGGGAAACAGGGCTGATGGAGGGTTTCATCTGGACCCGACTGTCCCCAACTGAACTGAGTTCATATTGGTTTCTATTATTATTTCTCACTTGCTTGACTCTGTTTAGCCCTTTGTCATTAGAAGCAGGCTTCGTTGCTGCTGCAGCTGTAGCAGAAATCAGTCGCGTGCTTCCTCTGGAGCGCATCTTGACGGGTTCTCAACTTTTTCATACAGACCTGCAGCCTCCAGACAAGTCTGACGTCATATCGCACCGTCGGTGCCTTGGCAACAGTTTTATCTCATCTGGTCGTGCGTTTCCATCACAGATGATCTGCTGCGTGCGTTTTATCAACATGTGTCATCAAACAGCCGACTTCAGACGAACGATGACTCAAAGTACACTGAACACTACCTCTAATGGTGCTCATACACTCATTATATAGTCTAACAGTAGGAACTATTGACATGATGAGGCAAGTCTACTTTTAGGGACATTGCATGTGTCAAGTTTGTTCAAGCCACAGCTACTGCACATGCTGCTAGAGTGACTCCCAACAGGTCAGACACATCCACAGCACTGAGGCCTGACAGGACTTTTTGTCCTGACTGGAGTCTGTGGACCAGTCTGCCGGCTGCTAGGACCTTTAGTATTAGTTAGCTGGCACGCTGGCACACAAACATGATGATTACATAGGCAAATCTCTAATCCCAGCGGGTTTAATGGGCTCCTTAAACTGGGTATTATGGGAGCAGCTAAGCCAGGTGATTGTCAGCACTTGAGTCCAGGGACACAGGAAACACAGATGGGAACACAACAACAATGCATAACCAACTGGACACGCGTAACACCAAGGAAAGCCACACACACACACACACACGCACGCACGCACGCACGCACGCACGCACGCACGCACGCACGCACGCACGCACGCACGCACGCACGCACGCACGCACGCACGCACGCACGCACGCACGCACGCACGCACGCACGCACGCACGCAGAAGGTCCCTCCTCATTGTTTCCATTACTTCTGACTCGACACAGGCACACTGATATGACAGGTGCATCAAACGGTGGGTAATGTGCCACCACAGTCTAACACCTCTGTGAGTGGTGAATGAATGAAATAACCGCAGAGCCTGAGGGCACAGACAGGGCAATACTATATCCAAGCAATAAAAGCAGAGGGAAGAGGAGCACCTGTCTGACTTTTAATGAAAAACAAAAGAACGCGGGGCTAAAATCAAACCGACCGCGATGCAGAGAGGCCGGGGTGCGAAAGTGGATGGAGCCCGTCTTGCTTTGAGGCAGAGCTCTGGCCTGTGATCCCTACCGGATAGCCCTCTGTTTTCTTCTGGCACCACTTCAGTAGAGCGTTTCTCTTAGATCCACCATACTCCCGCGCCAGCGCAGCCAAGGGGTCCTTTCTTTCCACACTGTCACCAGGGGAACCGCAGCAGCGAGGAGCAGGAGGAGATGAAGAGGGAGAGTTACAGTTACATCTTACAACAATAACACGGCCTTTAACTTGTTCATACTTTCATACAGATTCACAGCTAAAACACAGCCGACCAGGGAGACTTTGTCTATTTGCACTGCAGGTTATTTATGTTGTGTAAAGCTGTCTGTCAGTCTGTCAATCATTTGTGGCCTACACGACTCTGCTGATGTTTCAAAACATTACTGACGAAACTATCACGAGACACATGGAAGAAAAAAATTGTTCAATAAATTACGAGTAGACGGAATAACTGCTTATCCACAGTTTTAGTCCGAGGGTCTGCTCCCTGGGGCTTGATCTGGAGCCGAGGCCATGGGAAGACCATACGGTACGGTTACTGCTGCGGGCATGGTAAACATTCTACTCGTCACTGCTGGTAAATTCATTATTTCCCCGTTTCAGGGGCCGCGCGGCTGGAAGCGGTAACATCCTGTCCTGAGTAATATTTCAAAGGCAGCGAGTATGTGTTTATCAGCAGTGATGCAACTGCTGCATCATAACCCTGACACCAAGCACAGCTGCTCCCACGTGAGAGGACGGCGACACCGCGGATTATTATTGTTACAACTGCCTTCGACGGACACATAATTGCAGAAAAACATACAAAACGTTGCGTGTTATTTTGTTTTATTCCTGTTCGTGCCAGCAACATTTGAAATACAGATGGTAAAGATTAGAAAAAGCAATAATATGACACTAGAGGAAGAGATGCAGCCAGACTGACAGGTTTTTGAGATGTTTATTAATGTCAGTCATATTCTGTTTGAATTATGGGGTGTTGCCTTGAGCGCTGGGCCAAGAACATGACTGCTTCAAACAGCTCCACTCGCTCATAGATGTGCATGTTTTAACTGTACACAGAGGAGCGGTCTGTCCCTGAATGTGACACCCTGTCATTCCTGAAGTACTTTGTAGAACCCAGTTTACTGCGGAGCATTTGAACCAGAACTTAACGGTTACAATACACAAACACTGCTAAATTCCTCAGCTAATCCCACCTGAGCTTACTGTTGTTCCTGTTGTAGCTGAAGGACCCAGTGCGGCTGCTGAGGGACGCGGGGGGTTTGATTACAGACTCCAGAGATGGACTCTTTCTCATGAGGCTCTTAGGTTTCAGGTCTTCCCCGCAGCCAACTGACAGCTTCTCTGAGGGATTGAAGGATGCGTGGAAGGGAGGAAGGAACAGATAGTGGGAAGAGAGTTAGGTATTCAAATTCAACTGCCTATATTCATTAAAAGTAAAACTAAGAATACAATATAGACATTCAACAACACAGATCACTCTTCATGCAGCTACAAGGAATGAATATGATGTAGTTGGTGATGATCTTTACGTATGACACAAACTTGTAATATTTTAAAGTAAATTACTGGATGTCAGTTAGAGCCGCCTGTGGTTTACATACCAAGAGGATGAGAGAATTCTCCATGACAGATCCTTTTCTCTAACGTCTTTGACAGTGGCTTAATGTACGAGTGTCTCTGAAAGGAAATACACAATACATATAAGAAGTGTATTGTGTGATTGATTTACGCACAGCAAGCATCCATTTACTGGTTCATACCTGAATAGGGGAGACAGCAGCAGCAGGTGCTGTGCGGACTGGGATCCCACTCAGGGGGCTTCTTCCCGAGGAGATCATTTGAACACTGTGGCCTGGTCCATCTGTGACAGCAAACAATATGTATAGTCATTTATTACTATATCAGAACGACCATGAGTGACATCTAGAAAATAATTAAGACATTCCTTCCTAGGCTACTGTAGAGGATGCTCAGTGCTTGGCAGACTTTGCTCAGATGGCAGCTATGGACTTAGAGTCCAGAGTACCAGGTTCTGGTCCTACACACTAATTCGGTGATGCCCATGATATACATAGTTCCTGCAAACACTTAAGAGGATCGACTGACAACCATGAAATCCTAACAAGCACTTTGAAGTTCTCCAAACTGCCTGAGGTCATTTGAGGCCTCAGCGAACTGTGATTCAGGGAAGTGACAGATATCCATGCAGCAGATCTGACCAGTTGTTCTCATCTATTGTTACATGGTAGTGGATCCCCGCTACAGCAGCGTGTCCGTTGTGTGTGTGTGTGTGTGTGTGTGTGTTTGCGGAGCTTACTCTGTCCAACAGTATCAAAGGACTTAATGAGGGATTTGACAGTAGCTCCGGGCTCTGAGTCGGCATCTCCGCTGGCGTCTGTGGGTGTGGTCGGGATCATGGAGATGCCGCACCAGTGATGGCTGTTATCAGAGTCGGACGCCCTCATCTCGTCACCATGGGACCTAACAGAAACGATGAACAGAGTTGCTGTGTAGGGAGAGGAGAAACTGAAAGACAGCGTAAACCCAGGCCTGGACTCTTAAACGTTCAGCCTGCTACTTTAGTCACGACACTACAGCACCTGCTGATTAGAACAAAGGCTATAACAAGACTGACAAGCTTGTGTAATCACTGAAGTTTGATTTGTGATGACCCTTTGCACATGGGCCCATCTAAATTTAGAAAACATCTGAGAAATCCAATCACCCAGGCACTTTCTACATAACGGCTGTGACGAACCTTGGACTTCAGGCTGCAGAGCAGAGGGTTTCGGTGTTTATCAGTGATGGATGAGGAGCGAATGACAAGTAAAGAATTCCTGTCATGACTACTGCAAGCAGCTCTTACACAAAAAAGGTAAAAACGTACACAAACCACAGCTGGTGTGATGGGATTTAATTTATTCATTGACAAAATGAACAGACAGACATACATTACATTTAAACATGTCCTTTCACGGGCGTGAAACCAGTCACAAGTCTTTTCTTCCAAGAATAAAAAGTCAACACATTTACTGTGTTTTTCATCAAATAGTTCATGATCACCATGTCAGATATTTCATGTTTTGAGCATAATATTCATATGTTGATAATTTGAGCACCAGTACTTTATTACCTGGTTGAACCATATGGCTTTAACTATAATGAAGATCTGTGTCACCAGCTGGAACCAACACAGGATATTCACTAAGGATTTAGACTCGAATGTGATAAACAACATAATGTAAGTCGTAGGATAAGTGACATCATAGACTTAGAATATCTGATACATTAAAAAGAACAGTGAAAAGGTTCAATAGAAAATCATGTGTAATGGGAATAGGAAGTCTGGGGCCTTGGATCCCTCCTAAGAATGGGTAAACTGTATGTCCAACTGATTCTAGGGAAAACTAAAAACTACTTACAGTAGTTTAAGTTAAACACACGATTAACCTGTGACACAGTCTTCTGGTCTCACTGCAGTTAAACTAAACCATCAATGTTCTGTTTGCTCTGAGAAGATTAAAACTGAGGTATATCTGTGTTTATGGCTGTCTGAAAATCTAATTCTGGCAGTGCAACAGTTACCTCAAGTCATCCTGGTTATTTATCTGGCAGGAGGAAATAATATTCTATACACTATGAACTCCATCAGATGATACTCTTCAGTCTACATGGACGTCAAGGTAACTTTGTATTACACAGCGCCACCTACTGGGGAAATTTGTTGTCAATACTAAACCACAGACATGGAAGTGCTAAAATGAAGTACTGTAAAACTTGACATATGTTGAAGCTGAACTTTAAAGTAATGAGAGAGAGAAAGTAATTTGACCTATACAGAAACATTGAGCTGTGCTGGAGTGCTCCCACCTTAAATTACAGATTTTCATCTGCTGGTCTGTATGTGGATGAACGCTGGAGACAGTTACCATTCAACTCAGTCATCGGCTGAACATTTACAAGTATCTTCCATACCTTTTTTCTGTGGCACATTTTGTACAGGCTGTACACGTTTAGTCGTCTCAAGTCTGTAAAAGGCACAAAGCAGCTTCGCACAGTATAAAAAGAACAACCTATCACTTGAATGGCATTGCTCAAACACAAGTCGAGGGAAATAAAAATGGAAATAGTACATTCATTGAGAAACAAAAATACAGTATTGTTATTCAAAGGGCTCCAAAGAGAAAGCAGACTCTGGGCCATGAGACACAGTCTGTGTGCTGCATCTCCTGTACACAGCTCACTGTTGTGTAGAATGGACTGGTTTAGAACATTACAATTGACACAAAGGTAATAAGTGCAACAATAACACTGTCTTCTTGTGGTGCCTCTAGTGTCCTTCCACCGCCGTCTTGGTATCAAACGTTGCTCCCCCGGTTATTCTAGAAAAAAAAGATAATGAATAAACAACTACTTTGTACTATGTTAAACATTCACGTGTCTTATAGATGTGCAGCAAAACTGAATATTGTCATTAATAAATGCAGACTTCTGGATATGTTTTGGACTGAAACTGAGTCCCATGCATACCTCGTTAAATTAAGTTGACTCATAATGTATGACTAAACCACCCGGTGAAGAGGTCGGTATGCAAATGTATCTGAAGCGGATGACGCAAAGCATGAGTTTACTCCAGTCATGCCGTGCAGACCATCCTGCTATTTAATCAAAAAAGTCTGAGTGTTATTCATTCAAATAACAGCAGGTGGCACCAGATACATCCACTTGAAGAGCAAGTATAAAAAAAAAAACAAAAAAAAACAGGTGAAGCCAAATAAAAAGGGAAGATAATCGTAAAAGGTGCAGTTAGCCGACAGACAGACAGTCAGACAGACCAAAGCAGCAACACCAAGCCAAACACACAGGAAGGTCAGTGAGCAGCAGCACACAGGGCAGGGAGAGGCAGGCTGGCTGAGAGAGGGCTGGCAGGGCAGGACTCACCTGGACATTACACAGGGAGGCTTTGACAGGGACATCTCATAGTCATCACAGGGAGCTGCTGGAGGTAGCGAGCGGACGCAACGCAACAGCTAATCTTGGGGAAAGTTTGCTGATTTAGCCATGATCTTATATCAGTTTTACTATATCCTACTGTATATCAATCACTACATGAAACGTCAACAAGGCACATACTGTATGTTGATCACTTTGTTCTCTATCTATATAGTGATACTGCTCACGACTTTAGCAAAATTAATAGGCGTAAAAGGCTAATTTAAGTAGAAATCCTTAAGTTTTATTTCACTGATTAAATAAATACGCTTTGACGGCCACACAGTAAAAATTATAGCAGACTGGCTGTACCACTATGAATGTTTGAGTAAAGCGCAGCAACACCGTCAAAACCACAATGGAATCTGCTTGAATACAATTTACATACAGTTTACTCACACAAACCCATGCAGTACTCCTGTATGTCAACCACATTAGTGCATGGCCACAGAAAAACACTTCACTAATATTGTATATCCTATACGTACATTTTGTCTATATACTCTTGCAGTAGTTTAAATTATAGGGCAATGGTCAGTATAGAAGAGGGAGACAGAGAGGGCAGCAGCTTAAAGGAGTAGAATACACAGAGGGAAATACCACAGGATACTTCTCAATTACTGACAGAGTCTGCCACATCCAAGCTGAAACATAAACATACAGGATGGATAGAATAGCTACATTAAAAACTGCCCTGCTTTCATATATGACATGACTCTTGGAACTCTCTTGTGTTTTAAGAGAGTTAAATTAATAATATATAAATAACTGTCTGTCTTAATGTGTAAACTGTAGGAGGGTATGGCAGGATTCTGGCAGGTATCTCATATCCACATTATGTTGACAGAGAAAGAACCGCAGGCCAGTGCTAAACAAGGGAAGCTGGCGGGGGAAGGAGATCCAAGGTGGTGTTCATGTACTGTAGCATATAGTACCTGACTCCCTGCAGGGCCTCCAGGTCTGAGGAAAGCTTGGCGTTTCGATCCTGCTCCTCCTGCAGCTGCCTCCTCAGTGCACGCAGCTCCTGCTGAGCCTCCACCTTGATGTCGTTGGCCACCACCACGGCCGTCTGGAGGTCCGCCTGGAAGCGGCGCCACTCCTCCTTCTCATCCTAAAGGTCCAGAACAAACTAAAATAAGAACTTTCTTTCTACTGTTTCACGGTCATTGTGACGATCACGGAAAATTACTATGGAGCAAGTCAGTTTCTTATCCTATTCAAAGCTACCTCCTGACAGATGCTTGGCATTTATATTAAAAGGAAATTTTGCTGAGGGTGGAGTGAGAGAGTTACTGTGAAGAAAATATGTGACAAACACATATTGAGGAAAAATGGATCATGTCTGTTTAGAATTGAAGCCAGCATCTAACAGAAGATTTATGGGTTTAAGTATCTTACCTTTATCTGTCTGTTTAGGATCTTAAATTGTCGCTCTGCTTCAGCCTTCTGCTCTTCCAGCTTTTTGACAAGATCTGCAATGATAAAGTCAAGGTCTTTGATAATGTGTCTGTACTGTACTCAGCTACAGCACAGCTTTGATGAGCTACTGGAGTCGAATATAAAGACTTTATCACAAACAGTAAATGTAGAGACTCCACAGAAGCACCAATCAAAGGAGCTTACTCTCCATATCCAGGACGGCTTGGTTGGTGTGGCAGTTGACGGCCCTCTGCTGCTCCACCTGGTCCTCCAGTTCAAAGATGGTCTCCTTCATCTCCTTCACTTGGTTCTCAGCCTGAACGCCAGCCTCCTCCAGGGAAGCCACCTGGCCGCTCAACTCCTGCTCCCTCCTCTCAGCCTGCTCCTGGACCTGCTGGCATTTGGCCTCCACCTGTGTGTTAATGCATATTTGTGAGATCACAGCAGAATTGGCCCAGAAATCCTGAATGTGATTGCTGTGTGTCACTCTTTTGATTAGATGTGAGCACTTGATTCAAGAAAGTATCATTTATGATGTATTCCAGGAATGTTTTGTGATGTAGTGTTTCCATTTGATTTTGCTGGTGCCACTCTGCATCACACCAGTATAGAACTGGCATAAACAGTGCTGTGTAAATTACATTATGGCATTTTAAAACAATATAAAGACAATGTTAATTTTTTCCCCCTTTCCCCCTCAAACTAAACTTAATGTTTTTGAATGTAAGAGTGGTTGGATGTTTGTGAACACATCTAAGCCGTGGCCTCTCCCTCATGCAAGGACATGACTCTGACTCGCTGGCAGATCACCATGCTGCTGGCACCACTGTCAAGCAGTGACAACATCATTATCATCACTGCTGGTGACACACCTCAGTGTGGAGCAGCAAAATAACCCCAAACATTCACCCCGTCAGACTCTCTGGTTTTCCCCTTCAACATCAGAGACCAAAGTCAATGCTGGGAAACATATGCAAACAATTTGAGTGAACATGAGTTCATGTGCTTTGGTGGCAAGGAAACGGCAGCCGTAAACCATCTTCAGTGGTCATGTTCACTACATCATGTGAGCCCTTCTCATAATTTTGTAAATAATGAGAAAGGCTTTAATATTCATAATGCAAACTGACTATCTTTTTACAACACAACCAATGTGCCTAATGACATTTTTAGTGAGTCACAGAATCAAAGCTCTGCAGTATAACACAATTAAATTGTACAGAAAAATCCCTTTAATCAGCAAAATCTCCTTCAGTGTAAACAGACAAACGTCGTTTAGGCCTGATGTGTCCTAATATTGCATCCAAGCACTCAAAATGTCATAATTTATGATAATACACTGTATACAGTACACAAGTAGTCACTGGGTTCAAACCCTGCGTCATCTCACCTTGGACACTGTGGCTCGCACGTGCTCAGTCTCAGCCTGGGCCTGAAGTAGCTGCTGCCTCAGTTCCGTCAGCTCCACTTCCAGCTTGTCTCTGTCAGTGTGGGCTGTCTTCAGCAGACTCTGCAGCTCGGTGCTGTCGCTGGCGCTCTGCATGGCCTTGAGCTCGCCCACCTTTTGCCTCTCAATGTCCACCTGTGCCTTCAGTCTACTGTTCTCCAGCCGGAGGCCGTCTGCGATGGCCTTCTGCTCCTCCGCTGCTTGCGCTGCCTGGCCTCCAGCTTCCAGCTCCCTGTCCAGCTTGGCCTTCAACCTGTCCATCTCCTCCCTGAGGCTGCGCACCTGGGACTGGGCCTCCTGGTGTTCCTCCTCCAGAGCCCGCAGGCTGCCGGTCAGCTGCTGCTGGATGTCCACCAGCTTCTCCCGTTCAAAGCGCGAGCCCTCCACCAGCTCGGCGTACCTCTGCTCGAGCTCGGCCAGCCGCGGCCCTTGGCTGCTCAGCTCTTCCTCTCTCTGTGCCTGAGCTTGGGTTTGCTCCTGGAGCCGGACGGCCAGCGACTCGTTTTTCTGGGCCAGCACCTCGAAGCGCTCCCTCTGTTGCTGAAGTGAGGTCTGCAGGAGGCGCTTCTCCTCAGACAGACGCTCATTCTCAGATGTCAGTTCCTGCACCACTTGCTGCTGGTCTGCCAGCTCCTGCACAGTTGCTTGCAGCTCCTCGGCTGTGCTGTGGTGGCTCTCCTCCATCTTGTGTATTTTTTCCGTTAGGCTCTGAACTGATACCCCCTGCCCCTCATCAACTCTAATCGCCCTGGTTTCACCACTGATGCTGCTGCTTACTGATTCTGAGCGTGAGGGGATCTTCTCAAACTCTGAGGAGTCAGGTGATGGGGAACCTTTGGTGATGTCGGAGCTGGATGAAGCAGAGGTTTTGAGGGGACTGATGGAAGGGAGACTGTCCTGTTGTGGAGCCGAGGAGTTGGAGTCTGAGGACAGGCCATTTATTAAAGGCTTGGAGTGGGTGCCTGTGTTTGTATTAGAGAGAGGAGAGGCCTCCAGGCTTATGAGCTTTTCCTTGAGCACTTGGTTTTCCTCTCTAAGGGCTGCCAGCTCTTTCTGAAACTTCCCATTCTTTTCCCTCAGTTCCCCAACGAGCACAAGGGCCTCTGCCACTTGCTCCTGCTCTCGATCTGCAGCAGGCTCAGAATGGGCGACAGAGTTAGATGAGGGTGATGAAGAAGACGTAGAAGCTTTACCCCGACAGCGCTGCAGCTCCACTCTAAGATTGCTGATCTCCAAGTCTTTAGCCTTGGCTTCAGCCAGCAGCTCTTTCACCTGACACTCCAGCAGTCCCTTTTCCTGGGTGTCTGCATCTCCACGGGACTTGGTTGAGCTCCGTGTCTGTTTGACCAAGGTGGAGAGGCTGGAGGTGCTGGCGCTGGAAACCATCCTCTTAGTGGAGGAGCTCCTCGGCTGCTCTCTCAGAGAGGTGCGGTCTCTCGTTAGGGTAATAGGCAGTTCCCTCGGAGCTGGGATACCGGACTTCTTGGCTGCTTGAACACCTGAACAAAAGCAAACAAAGCACATATTAAAAAAGTGTTTAGTAGCTACAGTAAATAAGTCACAATGACTAGGAGCCTCAAGATACTGTAAAGGAAAAAGGTTTCATTAATTTCAAAATAAAAGCTTTCAAATCACTCACTCAATGGTGCTGACTCTCTCTAAAAGCTTCACAGGATGAATATACAGTATTTAAAGTATATATAAACTTCTAAAATGTTAAGTATTGACTTAGAATGTGGTTTTTGCTGTGATTCCAGTTAATGAATTTATTAGTTAGCCTTAACTGCTCAGTAGACTAAAGCAGATTGGACATGGACCAGGGAAAGTTGCGCATGCAGCACGAGGACAGTGGCAATTTGTTAACATCATGTCATGACACTAATTGAACGGACGGCGTGTCACATTATGTACTTGTATTATTCAGCAGTTTCATGCTGCTGGTCACTGTACTCCATTCATATATTGTCCTTTGTTTGGACACCAGAGCATCTGACTGGCTCTTTCTGCAGTAATTCATTGTTGCAGCAGGGCTTAACGGTGGCATTTGAAAAGGCACCAGCGTGGGCCACTGGTGCGAGTCTTTTCCAGACCCCTCTCCAGTATGAAGAGCATTTAGCGATGAGCTCTGCGTGACCTGACAACGTTTTATTGTTTGTTTTCAGATCATCGGCAAACGTCGGCACAAAGGGGTCACTTGTGTCGAAGAACGACAAAGGTCCCTGTGCACGCGGTGCGTTCAGAAACAAATGTGCTCGAGCAGCGCACAAAAAACAGCACTGATGCTCACATGCACATCACCATCAAACCCACAGAGCAGAGGCTAAACAGACGGCCTGTGTGAGGAGATAGACTACGCATCACTCTGAGCGGCATGTGCACGCGCACACACAAAATCCACAAACAAGTGGCCTAGTTTAGACTGGAAATCCTATACTCTGTGGGTTCTGTAAGCACTCTGCCATTGATAGGCACTTTGCACAGACTATCCCTTCACTGAAGGAAAAAAAAAACAGCAACAGTGGCAGGAGCTGCCAACAGTGGCCCAAATTCTGGGGTACAGACTGTTTAACATTCCTAGAGGGGGCAGCTGTGGTAGAGAAATTGTGGTACTTTAAGTCGAGCCAAAGCACAAAAAACAGTGAAATACTTTAAATGTTCAGGAGCTCCGTCAGCTCTGCATCAAACAGAATCAGATTAGGCAGTCCAACCTGCCTGCACCGTGGAGGCACTGTCATTTAAAATCACACTAACAAACATTTACTGCTGGACCTGACAGAATGAACATAGCTTCGCACCCAAGAAATCACTGTGGTGTGGTCACTGTGGCCCTCAAAATTAATCATGCACACCAAATAGAAAGAGGAACACCCATGCCCATTTTATAGCCACATATTCTCATTATAGGTGGCAATAAAAAGACAGACAATATGAATGTTAGAGAAGATTTGATGTGATTAAAGTCAGTCCATTCCCATGAAGCTAAGGAAAGCCAGGACTAGGACTGTGGGACAGACCTTTCGTTGGCTGTACTTTTGTGTGTTTTCCTCCTGCTCGTGGCGAATAAAACCCAGATGGAGCACATGAACTCGCTCATCTTTCGATCGCCCACCTCTTTAACCATGACATCACCACAGCTGCTAAACGTGCACAGTCAAATGACACTAGTCTAAATGCCAGAAGTCAGCACATGTAGGGTCCTACAGAGTCCAGAGTAAAGAACACTGAAACTGACAAGCCTCTACCTTCCATCCACCGTCCTGTGTACGACTACAGGTGCAGGATGGGTTAAAAACTTAAACTGCTACAAAGTGATAAAAACACTATAATTCTGTAGACTGAGCCACTCTCCAAAAAAGAGAGGCATAATAAAAATTCCACAGTTGGTGAAATTGGTTATAAAAACAATATTAAACCAAGAGCAATATTTTGTCAACTCTGACACCAGCGAGTCTTAGCAATGAAACAATACCATCAGTTAGGCAACAGCTTCAGCAGCTCCAGAATGTAAATATAGTGTTAAGATTACACTCATCAAGGGTGATCATTAACCAACATTAAAACACAACTGTTCTAGAGGATAAAGACATAGAATAGACATAGAATAGACTCTTATGGTTTTCAGGTCATAGCTTTAACCATTTGACATGGAAATTATAAAAAGCATCCATTTGGGGCTAATGCACAACACATTACTGAGACACAATAATATGAGTGACTGCAAAAAGGATGTAATGCATGATGAAACATAATGAAAGCTGGGAGATAAGAAGAACAAGCACTTAGCTTGGTTCAACATTTTATGTGTACACAGAAAATCATCTCTACTGTGGGTAGGAAGGCGCAAATCCAAAGTAAAATAAAAATAGATCCATGGACGAGGTGGTTAAGAGTCAGCTCAGTTGTCTTCCATGTAGGCCGGCCCCGGTCCAGGGCCGTTTACTCTAAGAAGCACTAAATCTGGGAGAAGCTGTGGGACGGGCAGTTAAAGGGCTCACTGAGGAGCTTTCCCACTCCAGCAAGAAATAATTCCTTAGGCAGTCTGATGAGGGCAGCTCTTATTGATAGCAACTGTCAGTATTTTTATATTGTCACGGTATAATGAACTCAATTTTCTCATATAGTAAAATAATGTCATTGATATTTGGATTGTAAAAGAATTATTTGAAAACACACAGTAAGAGACTTGTTCTTTAATAAACTGTAGATTGCTGATATAAAACTGTTACATTACTAATTATCTAAATGAATTAAGCAGACCAACTTCCTGTAATTCAAAAGCGTTCCCTTTTTTCATGTGAAGTCAGCTCCCTTATCACAGTAATGCACTGTGCTAGCTCCTGTCTTTGTAATGAAGATAAGCTTTCAAATCACAGCAGGAGCCGTGTGGCTGGACACAGTCCAGCAGCAGCCATTTAACTGCGGCCGGCCTGCCAGCCAGCCCAGAGGTGACAGAGTGCATAATGAGCAAAGTGCACAGAGCCGTTCATTCACAGAACAGGAGGGTCATGGGTAAGGAGGCAGGATGAATTATTGGCCGCAGGTGGTCTAGTGTCAGACCGCCAGCCTCTAAAATGACACGCTGGCTTCATCAGCATCGCAAACAAGCTGTGGAGGGGGGACGACTTGCTGGCTCCACTCTGTCCTTGTAGGTTGCAGGAAATGTAGCGTGCATTTTTTCCAGACAGGTGGAAGTAGAAGTAGAGAGACAGAAAACCTGGTCGTGATTCTGGATTTCCTGTTGTCCATCTGACGGGGCATGAAATAGGTCAACAAGCGCCATCAGTGAGTCACTGACATTCCTTTCCTATTACTGCGAAGACAGAAAGCAGCGAGGCTCCATGAGTGCCACGCTGAATGAGCAGAGATTAGCTGCGATGGTACAGTGGACTGCTTTACAATAAGCCAATGTCCCAGGGAAAACCATGAAAGCACCCATGACCACAGAACGGCGGCCATTCTAATGGGATCAAGGAACAAATCAGGAAAAGGGAGTAGGAGCCACTCAAGTGACTCTTATTGCAGATGTTTTGATGTGATTTCAAACTAAGAATAATGTGGCAGTCACCTGTTAATTAAGAAAGTATGTACTAGATTTAAAAGTAAAGCTGTCTGAACAAACCTAGGGTCAGTCCACACAATCCCCTCTGTAAGCAGGAGTGTAGTAAAGCAGTGGACAGTCTGGGCTAATTGATGTCATTCTCTTGTCAGCACCATGTAGATCAATGAGGATGAAAACCGACCAGGCGAACATTCCAGCCTGCTTAAAAAAAAAAAAAGATGGTGTAAGCGTTGAGTGTTGAGTGTGTGCTGAAGAAGTGATGCCTTCTGCACAGCATAACATGTAGCTGGTGAGAACCAGGGGGGTCACTTTGCCCGAGCCTCGGACTCCAAACCTCTGTGTCCATATTCTGATCCACTTTCAGTAACTATTGGTCACTGCCTGCATACACCCAACAAAAACAGATGCTGTCATGTGTGCGCATGAACATGCTCTTTATGCTCCAAATGGAACATGTTCACATTTTCTGCTGAGCTACAGGTAGTGACACGCACGCACGCACGCACGCACGCACGCACGCACCTGTAGCCTGCTGAGCTACAGGTAGTGACACGCACGCACGCATGCACGCACGCACGCACGCACCTGTAGCCTGCTGAGCTACAGGTAGTGACACGCACGCACGCACGCACGCACGCACCTGTAGCCTGCTGAGCTACAGGTAGTGACACGCACGCACGCACGCACGCACGCACGCACGCACGCACGCACGCACGCACCTGTAGCCTGCTGAGCTACAGGTAGTGACACGCACGCACACACGCACACACGCGCACACGCGCACACGCACACACGCACGCACGCACGCACGCACGCACGCACGCACGCACACACACACACACACACACACACACACACACACACACACACACACACACACACACACACACACACACACACACACACACACACACACACACACACACGTTGTTTCTCTACCATAAATGACCGTTTTATGACCCAAGGCCTAAAGGCTATAATGAACCAACACTGCTGTCTGGGCACCAGTCTCCACTTACACAAACAGGACATTTCAACACAGCTCCCCTTACAAACACAAAGCCCTTCAGAATGGCCAGTTTTCTGTACAAACTGCCAACCGCCACGGAAAATATGAGCCACGCAACTTCCTCAGTGTCCCAGCTATCAGGAGCTGGACAGGCTGGCTTCCCTGTGCTAAATCCCTGCTCTACGTCAGTTTGCTCGGATATGCTGTTGAAATGGCACAGCGACCTACGCATTTCCACATTCCTTGGCTGCTTTTTCACGGTGGCTGCCTTGAATGGGAAGGTAACCACCAGGAACAATGAATCAGTGCTTCAGCAGACATTTCAGCAGACAGATAAGCGCCTACTGTACAATCAGTTCAGGGCTGTCTTGGTTGACAAATGTCAGCTGTATTTATTTAAAGAAAAGGGAAGGAACCTACTAGGAGCCTGATGCCTAGATGCCAGTTAACTGGACCTCCAATGAACTAAATAAGAACTGTAGATACTAATAAAATACTCACACAAGGACACAGACAGCTGTGTAGAAAGAACAATGTTTTTCAAATGACAAACCAAACATTACGCCTACGTTCAAGCAGTCAAATCAAATATCTGGAAAACCATGTGTCTGAAAATTCCCATATTTGACCATGTGGAAGTTTTAACAGCCTGTTTCACTTCACTATTCAAACATGTACTCACCCTCCTTTAACTGTGGGCTCCAATGGGTATGATTGACTGGATTATAGTCCTGAAAATAGCCCAGTGCTATTGGACTGTATTTTACTGACAGCATTATCAACAACAGACTGCGCTGCGCTAACCACAGCCCTCACGTCAGCCGCTCTCCGTGAGGAGACAGGAAGGCTTGGTGTAGTAGCCATCAGGATAGTTGGGTGCCGATAACGGCTCCTTATCACTGCACTACCACAGCTTACTCCTCCTTCGGCAGCTTCAGATAGAACGCCATCAATCACAAGCTCCTTCTGTTCCCATGTTTCTTTCACCAGTTCCCAAGTCAAAAGTGTTATTCCATCTTCAACGGTGGGAATAATCTAACTGCTGAGCGTTTCACTGTCTGGAACTCAATAAATAAAAAGGTTTTTTTAAAGCCTTCTTGGTCTCTATACATCTCTGATGTATAGCTTTATATCATAAGTAGGTGTCAAGACAAATCAATCCATTTATGATATTGATCAATTCTCATTAAAATCCTTCACTCAAATGAAGAGTGGCCTTATATAACAGGCCGATAAACATGGCTGGCTGCTTCATTCCATTAAGGAGATTCATGTGGGAGGTCGGACCAAGAAGCTTGGTGAGATGTGCAGCTCATAGTTCAAATACTTTTATAGCCTGAAGAATGTGATTGGTTATTATGGCAAACATTCTGCTTTGACCCATTTGATCCTTGAACCCACAAACCTCACACACCGCCCACAAATGTGTTCACAAATCTCACAATGATTTTGAACCTAGAAAAATATTAATCAAGCGGTAGCTACAGAATAATTGGAAAGATCAAGCATCTTTTGTTCCTAGCGTATGATGCAGCACTTGACAAATTACTGTTTAGTGTATTATGTACAGTATTATGTGGGCAGTGAGCGCTGTACGTGTGTGCAGGCCTGCAGAGAGGGAGCTGGGAGCTAATCTTTTCAAGCATGCAGCAGCTTGTTAACGTTGCCTTCCAATCTGAGCCTACTGTGCTCTATCTTCAAGCAACAGCTATGAAACGATGCTGTTCAAACAGCCACTGCTGATAAAAGACTCCACTGCATATTTGTGTCTTCCTGTCTGCTGCCCAAACCACCTGGCTTTGGTCTGTTTCTACTGGGCTGAAAAAACATGAAAATGTAATCACTTAACATCATAAAAATATGACATCACATTTTATGTGCATATAACAATGAGACTTGGACTCTACAGTAAGTCTCCTATTTTGAGTATAAGTAATATTCGCACACACAGATGTAGAAATATTAAAATGCAAATATTAATTTTGTTAAGTACATTCAAAGAGCTAACGACAACGTGAAGGAGCTTTGTTGACTTTGGAGGAGTGTGACAGCGCTGCAGAGCATAAGACTTTGAAATGGAAATCTCACGGAGGCGAAGTGAACTCTGGGCACTGGAGGGATGCGAGACTAATGATAGCATCTCCTCATACTGCGAGGCAAACCTCACTCAGCACTTTCCCACCTCTGACTTCCAACACACACACACACACACACACACACGTGCATATGCAGAGACAGAAGAATACAATACACCACACAATGTGATTAATGAAAGCAGAATGATGAACCTCTAACCTGTTTAAACAGCTTTTATACCTGCAGGGCATCTTACTCAGCCCGGTCCTTGTGCGCATCTTATTCATTACTATTTAGTCAGGACTTGTCTGACAGAGATACACTCAAACATGGCATAACAGGAGATTAGGCTCATCTCTGTTACAGCATAGTTAGTAAATGTAATCTTCTGTCTTTTAATAAACACAAAGACAGACACAGGGATAAGTGATGCGGGAAGAAACCACCACACAACAGAAGCAGACCTGACTCTGTTTCCTCCTGTCTCCCCGCCTGGTTCCCCATGTTGGTCTGCTCCGCGACTCCCACTCTCCGCACCGAGGCGGACTAATCCAAGAATCCGTGGCTGTGGGCTAGAGGTGGGTATGTGTATGCAAGTGTGACAGAGAGCTGGGGTCGTTGTCTCTGTTCGGCAGCAGTCAGTCACATATAGAAACCAGAAGCCATCAAAGTCTTCTTTCTTTCCTCCCCGGGTCTTTTTTTCTGCTGTCCACTCTTTCCCGGGACTCTGACGGTGAGTGTGTGCATGTGTGAGGAAGCAGGCTGAGTGTCAGGAAAAGGCTGTGAGGGTGTGCGGATGTGTGAGCGTGTGGGTGCCTACAGAGCAGTGACAGTATGTCATGCTGGTAGGCGGGCAGGCAGGCAGCGGCGTATACACTTCATTATGGCTGTGATGACTGGAATCAGCCCAGAGGAGGAGTGGCTAGTCAAGCCTCACTCACGCACACACGCACGCACGCACACACGCACGCACGCACGCACGCACGCACGCACACACACACACACACACGCACACACACACGCACACACTCTCACCAATACCAGTTGAACAATGGTGAGACGAGCTCTCTCACTGCATCACATGTTTTTGGCAGAAGGTGACAGAGCGTTTTCTTTTTAAAAAGAACTTAATTCGGGCTAATTTTCTTGAGTCACTAACACAATAAATGTTGGGCTGGAGATGAGAGGGCCACCGCTGGCTTACAGTTTTTTCCTTATATTATACTATATTTCCTACTGCACCTGCTGTGACAGTCCACACTTTGTAAAAGTGGCAATATATCCAGCAGAATTATATCTATTTATAATTACATTTGTAGCACAGTAGTGTTTTTTTCAGCCTCTGTGTATGACAATACAATTACACTGCACTACAGTAAATTATAGAGACTCTGTATCATGACATAGTGTGATACTGTGATTGGACTGTGAGGCTCCCTTAGCCAAATGCATAAATTAGCAGTAAACTGTATACCAGAAGCTAACATTCATCTTTACTGGATCATCAATTTTTTTAGTTCTACTTGACACAGATAAGCACTGATATTTTTAGTAGTACGAGCATTTCTGTTGCATAAACTCAGAGCTACTGGCTTATTTCCTTCATACTCAAAGCTGAAAAGACCGGAGAGTAATTAAAAAAAATCATCTGAATTAAAATGCAATGGGCTTTTACCACAAACCTTCTACTTTAGTGACAGCGGTAAGTCCGGTCCAATGTAACAGGCTTAGCTGTGAGGAAGGTATGTAAGGTTCTGCCCGTGTCAGGCTGGATTTGTAGCTCTTCAATGTAATACAGTACATGGCCTCTACCATGACTTTGATATACAAGAGAACTTTATTCTCAATGAACGAGTACAAAACTAAGGATACCTCATGAATGTTGCATAAACAAATGGTTGATTCTCCCCTTCCTTTCTTATTATTCTCCCTGCTCCTCATCTTAGAACACAGCATCCACTTTAGTAAACAAACATGCCTCTAATCTAGCTAAGAATGTTCTCCTCGCCACAGGACGTCCAGCTCTGTGTTTCCAACAGGGCTCTTTCAAAATCTGGCAGACTCTTTCTCTCTGGATCGCATCTTTGGGAGACTTGGGGGTTTCACAAGCTTCTCAATAAAGGAATCTCAGACTTCATGCCAAAACTGTGATCAAGAAACATAAAAAAGGGGCCAGGTGTGTTTATGTGTCAGCTGATGCCAACTTTTCAAATACAGTGATAATTATTTATGTATAGCTGAATTGATTACACTATGGTATAGAGTACTGCAATATGGACGACAAAAGGATAGGGCACAGGTGTATTTTTTTTATCTGTACATTAGCATGTACACTGTCTTATTGCTGCTGGTCTCTGTCTGTGTCTGTCATGGCTGAGTGCCTATGCACGCTGAGGCATCCCAGTGGACTGAGGCATGTTTGATTAATTCATTTGACAGATATGAGCTCAAGGACCATACTCCTCCTGCTCCCAAAAATCTGACACACCCAGGGACCGAGATGCTCATAGTAGAAGACACACGCACACACACACACATACACACACGCATGCAGTTTTCATCTAGTCATATTTTTGTGCCCTTGTGATCCTTTACCAAGACAGACAAGGTCAGCTGACATGTGCATCACACGGAAGTCACCAGACAATAAGAGAGAACTCTCTGGGTGATTCATCACTGAGCTCAAATCTCTCATGTACGGTAGCAGAAGCTTGATATTAATGAAAAGATTGTTCTGTGTTTGGATGATGGATGTGGAGAGTGGCACACTCAAACCATTGGTAATCATTCTTTGTGGCGAATAACGAAACATTACCTCTGTAGGTTGGACAGCATCACTGTTCTATTGTCTACTGTACTTGTACGTTGGCAGACAAAGCAGCATAGGCCATAACCAGTAAAAAAAGAAAATAAATAAATGCTGAAGCAGTGCAATCTGAAAGTCATTCAGCGATTCTAACAAACACAGGACTTGCTGAAGGACATGGACATGTATTTTAAGCTTAACTTTACTCATTGAAACATTTAACAATCAGCGTCAGAGCACTGACTAAACTGGGGTCATTGAAGTGTACATTTATAAACGTCTGCCTTAAAATCATCCACGGGCTTGTTATTTATAGAATAAGACAGCCTCATCTCCTTCTGTCTCTTCCCCTTGCATGCTCCACATGGGCTTCTTTTTCAAGTGAAAGCTTTACTGAATTATTGATTAGTTCTTTTAAATAAGTCATCAGGATAAGGCTGGGCTTTAACCCATTGTCTGACAGCTAGTAGAGCTGGTTCAGTGCCAACTGGGATTGGGACATGACTCCATTAGTAAAAATAACAGTTTTGACTCAGTATTATCACATGCTGTGAGGGCAGGCAAGGGTGGGGTCAGACTGTTAGCTAACCTTGTCAACCAGTATTACGTTTTTGTGTGTGCATACGGTTAACACTGCTGGCTCTTTTTAGCTACAATGATTGTAACCTACATTGTCTAAGACAACCTTGAAGACACATTGCTGAGTTCCACTTAATGCCTTTTTCCAAAAATGTCATGATGCAAATGTTTTTTTTTTCTATAAAAAAAAAAATCACTCCTCAGAAAGTTGTTTTCTTAAATTCTACTGTACATCACGAAATGCAGACAGTCAAGACACTCCCTCGGGTCGCAATCATGACTGAGCCTCTCAGATGACAATAGGAGGAGATTTCAAATTATAGAAAGTGCCTGGTTTGGATGCTGCAGCAGAGCTACCAGGTCAGACTTGGTAATTTAGTGAGAGCAGTGAGCTAAATGATTATCACCGCTCGCATGCACAACCATGACAGTTCCTTTAGGTGTCTGATCTGATTTTCCACTTGCATGTTAGCCTGCCATTTAAGACCAGTTTGACATGTCCATTTACTGTTATCCATCATAGGTACTGACAGGCCCAGGTGCATGTTGAGCAAAAGCTGCTGCTCCACTTTTTGATCTACATTTTGATTTATCTTGCACAGCTGACACATGGAATTGCATTGGAGAATATTTATTTTGGTATAAAGTATAATACATTACATAAATATGGCCACAAAATCTGCACACTGTAGAGGATTTTCCAAGAATCTCACTTGTTACCTCAAACAAATCACTATCAACATTTCTGTTCTGTTCGGTTCTGTATGGCCATATACAGTAAACCCAATGTGTACTACAATTACTATTTGTAGTTTCTCTGTTTATCTACTGTAGTAGCACACCTAGCTCAGACAAACTTACACTACATGATTTAGTGTTGTGAAATAACTACGGATTGCTTGGACTACAAATACCACAACAACGACGTGCTGTTTATGTACTGGAGACAGCCTGTTTGTTCCACACGTGGCTAACGATCATCACGCTTTGACGCAGATTAAACAATAGTGCCTGTCCGTCAGGCATCTCCACCCTTCCTTCACACGTAACAATACCTCCAGAATGTCACTAATTATCATTGGTGTGATTTTTAACCTGCCACTCCTCTAGAGCAGCCTTAAACAGGTCAACAATCTGCTCCTGAATAATGCAAACGATGGAAGCATCTAAGAGCTGAAATGCTGAGTGAACACAGAGGGTGATGACAAATGTATGGATTTTAAACCTCATACGGTGTGGTTTGTGACGATAAATGCACCTATTCCACACAATTATTGCCTATTTTGCTTACTCTATTATATTTTAAAATTGTATGGTCCAAGCCAGCTGCATTTTATTAAGACACAGTACGTGAGTAAAGAACATGGAACACACTGACTCACACAAATGTGCTTCCATACATTTACTTTATCCAATTTTTCGTTAAAAATTAAATGTGTACTCCAGATCTTCAGTGGAGTAAAATCCAGAGATTAATAATATAATCTTACATAATTTATGCATGGAAGAAGTACCAGTACCAGGCTACAGAAGCTTTGGGGCGCAAATACGGCAACAAAGTACTGTGAACTACACCAACACATCAGTACATCCTACCCACAAACATTTTAATACGCAAAATAACAAGGCACCAAATAACTCAGAAGCCCAATTTTCTCGCTCTTGCACTTGAAAGGAAAAATATGCCTTTTTCCCCTCATTTGTCATCCAAAACATATCCTGCTCTTCACATGGCTAAGCAGATGTCATCTGAGCAGCACACTATGAATGCATCCAGTGTTTCACTTTTTGAATTAGCCCCAAAGAAGCTTAGTCCTCTGCCACCTGCACCCACCAATGAAACCACCGGCTTAACAAGAAGAATGAGACAAGAAGCAGAGAAAAGGGGAAAGCAAGGCATCACTAAAGCTGCTAGTCACCGTCAGCAGCTGGAACCTTTAGTGATGTCCTGTGGCCCCCTAGTGGTGCCAAGTAGTAACACACATTCCTTGTTTCAACGTTAATAACTTGCTACAGTAAATGTAACACAACCTACAGAATAAAGAACATGTATGGTTTTGTCAACTGCAGCTTTTTATCCAGTGATGCTGACATTCAGCGTAAGATTGGAGCAATGAGAATAATTTAAGCCTTTACAGTTGGTGCAAATAAAAATTGTGTGCCCAAGCATCCAATAGTTAGTTATAAACCCTGGATGCCTGAAAATAGAGTAAAAACAGAATCTGTTACCATTTACTGCGCAAAGTAATTATTGCACTAATGAATTCAATTAATTAATCCTCTATTTCAATGCACTAAAATATTAAACTGTGTAAACTTCAGTAAGAACTAATAAAAAGGAGAAGACCTAAAACTGCTGACTGTGGAGCTCCTGACATACTTTTTCCACTTTTCACCAATTCTTCTGTGAGTTCTGACCTGCCTCTAGCACAGAGAGGGGAGGCCCTTAGCTCCACTAATGTCCATTGCCTCTCTAATATCTTTTACATTATAATATTTACTCACCCACCCTGATGTTTCTTGTGATAAACAATAATGATTTAAAGAGAAACAAAATTGGGGACACGGGCCTAGTTAAAAAAAAGTCAGTTCCACGGTCTACAAAAATGGCTGCTAGTTGACACAGTAGACCAGCAGTCTATCTTACTTTCATACTAAGATTTGTAGTTTCCTACCAGACAGGCTGCGAGGTCGGGCCTCAGCAAGGTCCGAAATGGCACCAGTTGTCACAGTCTTTTTCATCCGGGAGCCAGCGGCAGTGCTTCCAAGTGCAGGCTTAGTCAAGGCATCATCACTGCTGGCTCTTTTTAGCTGCAAACACATGTACTGTACTGTCAAAACCAATAACAGGGGCCTAGAATAATTATTATGCTTGTTGTAGATTACTATTGTCATGTCACTGAATTTACAGTCAAATCCCTTATGTAAGTCTATAAATATGAAACTAACATGGTAAGACTGCACTCACCCTGCTGAGGCGCTGGTCTGAAGCCAGCAGGCTGGAGGATCTGGAGGACTTAATGGCTGTAGAGGTGGTGGAGGTGGAAGAGGGGGCCAAGGAGGTCTGCTTCTGGAGTCCAGGTTTGGGCAGCCCCCCCTTGGTGGCGCCCGCTTTCATCATTGTTGAGTCAGTTGTCCACACCTGAGAAAATCAAGAAAGGAGAGGAACTGTAGAGCGGCTGGCAATCGTATAATGGCTCTCCAGATTATTCCCAAGAAATAAATATTGTATTCTCTACAGCGCAGCAACAGCAGCAGCACTTCCTGTTAGAGGGATGGAGCGAGAACAAAATGCTTTATCAGATTTGTTCTAAAGAACAGCAACGACCAACACACTGCACCAAGTCTGTAACTTGTAGTAGAAAGAATAGAGGCACCTGCAGCCACGACTGCCAGACCCCTTAATGGGTAATATTCCCCCCTTCAACAGGATGCAGTCAGAGGGCCCATAAAAATGATGTCCAGACGGAAATGTGGTCATTGAGCCATTTAGTGAAACAAGGCTGGAGTGCATTTAGCGGGGAGAGCATGCGTTTGTAAAGACCCCTGCAGCTGGTGGGGGTAACCTGACCTGCTGCCTGACAGGCACAGGGATGCCCTCTAGTCTGAGCAAGCACGTAAACAAGTCAATAGAGGACAAGCTGTCACCATAGATATTTTACTCTGTTTTTGGCCTGTACAATTCTTTAACAATAATATCACAAAGAACATTCAGAGGATCTTATGATGATCAGGTTTATGGTTATCCCACTGATAATTTATTAATGAACATTTGAGAGCTTAGGCACTTATGTATAAATAAAATAAATAAAAACCCTCTGTACTTTGTTTGTTGCCCATCTGAGCGCGTGTCTTCCTGCTGGCCCATCCTGATCATGAGACCTCTCCAGGCAAGATCCTGTGACTAACTCCTGCCTGGCCCGGGAGTCTAACACCTCAGCTGCGATGGCTAGCTTCACTCAGATCAGCTTACGTGGCTGTGGAACCTCTCACTGCCAAGTATGTGATGTCTGACAGGCCTCTCAACCTGGTCTGACCTCAGCGTGGACTAAATAAAGTAGTAAGTAAAAGTAAAATTAAGGATTTCCCTTTCTGGGATTTTTTTATTTTCATTTTTTAAATAGAGAAAAGAAGAAATTAGTTAAATGTAGAACAAGAAATCAATGAAATGCTAAAGACTGTCCAGTAAACTCTAATCAACTTTCAGTTCAACTTCTGTGGACCAATGCAGGACTCAGTTCTGCAAGTATGACCTCTCTGGCTTTCCCTGAGAGACATAACTCTCAGAAGCCAGAACTGTGTCCCACTTACTTTACAGTGACCTAGTTACAAAACCCAAATGTCATTGAGGGACAGGCAGCAGTGTTGTATTTTAAACTTGAAATGGTCCGAAGTTAAGGCAGAGACTGTGATTTGGGTTTCGCAATGTGAAAACAGCTACGATGACAGAGATGTCTCTAACTGAACTACTGAACTACAAAGAATGTAGGATGATGACATAATGGCTACAACAAGGCTGGTCAAAAAGATAAATACTTTTACTTAAAAAATTACTTAAAAAAATGCAAAGATGGAAAACCAAATATAATTTGTAGTCACCACAGCCATAAGTAATGGGTTGTCATCTGCTGTAATTATATTGCTTCCAAAAGATGCATGTGAAGGCTGCATATGAAACAGGGAGGTGGAGGTGCTTCTCAGAATTTCTGACAGTTGCTGCAGCACTAGACCTCTGGAATGAGATAAGCAGACTAACCGACTGCACTTATCAGTTTGGACCGGATGAAACAACCTCTTGCATGCCGGCTGATCTGATATGACAACACAGTGTGCTTTAATCTTACAACTAAGATCAGCTCCAACACTCAAACCAAACTAAACCAGATCAAAACAGAACATTATTATTAGGCCATTACAACAAACCTCCCTTATTCTAACAGTTACTTTGCAGTACTTGAGCCTCTACTGTAGAAATGGTACACACTGTATGTTTCCTTCTTTTCAAATACATTGGGCAAAGGTGTTTTAACTGAGGAAATTGCAGCGAAAGGACAGATCTTGAGATAAAACTCAAACCCAAAACTGCTCTACTTCACATTGACTGTAACTATGTAGCTTGGCTCGTTCAGTTTCCTCCAGCAACCACAAATGGCCTAAGATTATGAAGGGATATCCGAGCCGACCAGTCTTGACCATTCCCTGACCTTCAAAGCAGGTTGTTCTGGTCCAGTGCCATTTGGACACGCCATATGTACTTCACCTCAACAGTGCATGGGATATAGATAAGATGGGGGTTCCTGTAGAGCCTCAGAAGGTACACTGTGGAGCGCCATCATCACTGCCTCAACACATACTGTAGGCGACAATAGCACAGTAAACAGAGTGAAAGAAGTCATGAAATGGCAAAGACAGCCACAAAGAATAAGGGCTATTGTAGTAGAACTCAGTCTTCACCAGTTTACAAACTGGTAAAAGATAAGTCTGCCTTATCTAAGGCTTATAAGAAAAACAGCAAAGGTAATGTCAGTGATTCTATAAATACATAACAGCCACTACTGTACCTAAACTAGGGTAAATGTCAGCGTGTCATCATATCCTTTAATGAGCGCTTCCTGTTATTGGCTCTGAAGTTTCAAACAGCATAAGCACAAACCTAAATACAAATACACAGAAACCACAGGTCCAATAAAAGGCTAGGCTATAAGACCTGTGTAAATACTGCACTATTCCATTATAGCACATGCAACTGGTTGCAAAATTTAGCCCAGGCCACATTCAACTGAAATGTGGTCTGGAATGTTCTTTTAGTGGTTGACAGGAATTTACAAAAACTGACAAAAATATCAGCAGCAGATGTTTTCAGGCAGTTTCTTTCTAATTAATTGTAAAATGACAGAACTCACCATTTAAGTCTTAAATCTGAAATAAACTGTTACAGCCAACAACGGTTGAATATAACCAAACAATTGTAAGGCTTTTTTTGTTATTCGGGTAGTGAATAACAAAAAAATGACCCGATGGCAGATTAGAGCCATTCACAGTAGTGCAGGTCACTTACACAATGTCTTCTCTACTGGACACGGTCCTAGAGCCTCTCTCTGCCTGGTCCGCAGAAGCACAAGTCACTAAAAGCTTAATTCTTTGCCCAGTTGTACAAACAGAGCCTGATGGACCAAAACGACGGGTCGGGAGTAACGGCTGTCTCAGTCTGCACCGCCGTCAGGATGAGGAAGTCCTGCAGGCTGCCAACCGCCGCGCTGTGAGCTGCTGCCTCTCTCATACAAAGGCAAAAAGAGCAACAGAATCTGAGCCATGGGCATGTTTTTCCTCCTCTCACTGTTTTCTAGACTTTCCTGTACGTGTGAAGATGAGACAGCAAGAGCGCAAGAATAAACGAGGAGAGGAAACGAAAGAAAAAGTCATGTGGCACAGGACTATAGGGCCACGCAACACAAGATAAAAGATGTAAATTCATTCAATGTATCCATGTCAGACTAATAAACCACACACAGGGTCACAGCCTGGTACTGAATACCACAACTGAAAACAATAGCCCTTTAAATAGGTACTCAAAACTGTCTGTGTACAAGACCTGACCTGGAGAATTCTGAATAATTCTACATTCATGAACCCATAGTAGAGTTACCATCTGTAGGCTGACTGAGCAGCAGCCAACACTGACACAGTCAGTCCTTGTCCCAGACACCCTTTTGAAAGGCGAGGGTGGATCATTTGTGGAGCGATCTGCATTTTATGTTCTACCATTCTGGTCTAATTTGGATCCCACAACGTGCGGCATGCCAAGGTCGTAGAACATGTGGGTAGAGAGAGTATAGCTCTCTGGGCCATGATGAAACAAGCTTCAGTTTGTGGCAAGTTATAAACTAAGGAACTTGGTCTGACCACACCCCAGCACCGCCACAAAAAGCTGCACAGTATGGATTTGACCTCAGCAGTACTGCATTACATAAATACTGTTCTATGCAAAACACAAACCTTCAGCGGAAGACTGTAGGCAGTATTTTGCTTTCTTGGCCAGATGGACTCACCAGTGGAGCTTTTCATTTTTGAGTAAGTTGACGTATTATAAGAACAAGAAGAAGAATAACACCAGCCAATGTGCCCCAAAATAGAACCTGTACTTGGAGAAAAAGCAAAGAAACCACTTCAAGCATTTTATGTCCTCCTCCCTTATTCACAAGCTCAACAAAAAGAAATGGATGATTACCAGGATACATAAATAAATTTATATCTGCACAACAAGACCCCATCCTGCCCAGACCGTCTGCACTAAGTGTGAACACTTCGAGGTAGGAAAAAGGAAACAGCAGTCCAAACATTAATAAATAATGATGGAACATAACCCTGGTGCCCCTCGGGGGATTCCTGTCATTGTGTTAGATAAGGGGTCTGATTGGGTGGCTCGCTGAATGCTACACTGTACCCCACGGCAGCCGTGCTGAAGAGCCGGAGAGCTGCCTACTTCTTGTTCTCTGGCTTCTTCCTCCTTCTGTCTACAGGAAAGACTGACTCAGAATCTCCACACAGACACAACATGGTCACATGGGATGTGAAACAAAGTCTAAAAGGTGCATAGTGAAGATTCAGCTGAGTATGAGGCTACATATAGTGCATATCTAAAAGCTAAGGATTAAGTCGTCATAATCTACAGCAACTACACAGCGAAATCATAAAAAGAGAAGTGAAGTTTAGCTGCTTGTTAAGCAGAGATTGCCTTTCTGCCACTTCTGGTGATGTGGCATTGATAGGATATTATAACAGCTAAACATCTGACAAACATCTGGACTAGAGCTATCAGGTCCTTTGGCTTTATACTGAGAAGATATACATTGCCTTTAATCTTATTTAATAATATTGTAGTGGGTAACGTGTCAAAGGCAACTATGTGCTTACATTACAGTTCATTAATTGTGCCTCAACCACGTCGGCAGCTCTGAAGCATCTGTACTGCACCTGGGTGTGCAAACTCATTATCTCAGCTAAAGCGAAACAGGAAGAGTGTGGGATTAGTCTACATCACACGCTGAGAGCTCTGCTCTCTGGGTTCCCCCTTCAGTCCGAAGGGATCTGAAACTCGCACTCAACAAGATGCAAACCCCCAGAAAGCTACAGCACAACGGAGAAGTTGCAGCCAAGTTCCATATACATCCAGGAGTCAGTGGGAATTGAAAGTAACTCGGAACTGCGCTAATGCTGGTAATAACCACCCCAACACGAATAAAACAACAGCGCTAACAAGCCTTCTAGAGTGACTCTATTATTTTCACCAAAACACAGGAAAAACACTTCTCAGCAAGATGAGATCAGCATATTTTAATTCAAGTATTGAGAACACAGCAGAGTTGAGGGAAAGTGTTGATTTTCTATCAAGACTCAGATCAATAGGTTGTTTTACTAGCCCATGGACCTAATCAGCAGGGATACTCACTGAGCCAGGCTCATTACTTATGACAGAGCACTCCTCCCAGCAAGTGATCACAAGTGCTGCTCCTGTTGTTGCCAACATCACATATGTGCATGCAAACAACATTTATTCCCTGCAAACAACTGAATGTAAAGATTAACATGGAGCTCAACCAGACACAGTCTTCTTCATCAGCTCCATCGCCTGTTTCATCTTTCTCAGAGCAGAAATCCCTTGAGGGTCAAACTTCCTGCTCTGATGGTGTCAAAGTTCTTGTCCGATAAACAGTCAGACAGAGCCAGGCTGCACGAACGTCAGCTGCTTTCCTGTGTGCCTGCCTGGCTACATGTACAGTGAGTGGGCGGATTCCATAGAAACACTTGCATAGCATCCATGAGAACAGCGAGGGAACAACTAACCACAATAACTCTGTGGTTTGTCTCTAGAAAATAATAATATAGTATCAACAAGAAGAATAAAAGCCAAAGCACATTACAGTCTTGTGGCCTTTTGTGGTGCATTGTGGGTGTGTTCAGTACGACCTGTATGAAGACACTAAAATGCATCACAATGGATCCGACATCCTTCAGCTACAAAGCAAACATTTAATGACACACCCCACACTCTGTAACACACCTGTAAACTTGTTTGTCCTGATAACACGGATGGACTTACTCAGCAATATCCCATACGTTGCTGTCCTGAGCTTGCACATTACACTTTACTGATACAAAATACACTTCGTCTAAATTTCAAGTGCAATGTTCATGTGTAAAGAGAATACCTCTAGTTAATGCATGGTCCAGATGACCCATTTACAGAAACTGCAGCATTCCTTGGAGCCAGCGAGTTAGGCTGCAATGCTTGTCAAGTATGCAGCTCGTTTCCTGGACGTCCCTAAACCAGAAAAAGATGCTTGGAGCTACCTTCCTCGTAGTGTACACATGCATGGGGGAAAAGGGATTGCACCAGAACAATATAGTTTCCCAAATGTCAGTTTTGAAAAATTCACTCCTTCCGTAAATAACTAATTCTGCTCAGATCCCACAGATTGCTTTCCTTTGATATACTGTACAACATTACAGTTACATGAACAGAAACACTCTCACAGGACCTTAAACCTAAAACACAGAGGTACCATGTGCCTTGATTGTGATGCTGAGACCACTGAGTGGGTTGCAAGCCCATCACCGGTATATGCAAAACGTATTTTGAATAAATACATATAATGCTGTGAATCATTTACGGTACACTGACTTACATGGTGCATTATAGGCAACACTGCATTCAAGCATCAACTAATAACTTAATTTGTCCCTAACCCTATTTATCAACCTGCACAGTATACAGTACATATCTGAATCTATGTCACATTACCTGTGTGTTGTTGTTGTTGTTGCTCCACCCTTGCATTGACTCATTTCACATGTCTCATGCAGGATCCCAGCACTACATACTGTTGCATTTCATTTGTATAAGTGCACCCAGGACCCCAGAACTACTAGGACATATTCCTGAGTGGGTGGGACATCACTAAGAGGTGACTGTGTCACACTTTCACAATGAAATGCATCCCAATGGATGCTCTCTGGGCATAATCTTATATGCCACAAAACAAGTCACACCAGCACCATGCAACTTGACGTGGGTGCCTGCCACATAACCCTTGGCTATAAATAGCAAGCCAATGGCAGTAACTGCCTGGATAATGAGTTAAACAGATATTGAGAGCAGCTACAAAAAAAAAAAAGATTCAGTACTGCAGGCGCGACAAGGACATGCAGCATATGACTCAAGGGAAGATATACCTATTTATAACAAACACAAAAACTGAGACTTGGCCATGTTAACAGTGGTTTGGTGTCTTCATACAGTTCCAATGGTTGCAAATAATTGTTCAATATACATAATTTTGAAGCTACTTTGTATTATCAGTAAATGTCAAACTGGACATGTGGCCTCTGCATGTTATGAGCGTCACCCAGAAGGTGCATAGGGATTTCCAATATCCTTATGCAGGCTGTAATTAGGCACAAATAACATCCACAATGACCACACTGACTGGTGCACTGCTCATGTTTGAACTTTCCCAGGGCATGATCAAAAAGTACAGAAGAAAGTGAAAGCTGTCAATGCTGCACATTACTGCTTTGAGACTGTTCACAAAAGACTAAATCCTAAGCAATAAAAATATTTTCTATACTATACTATAGCCATGAACCTAAATAGCACATATTTCCTGTTTCAGCATCACTATTTCTGATTGCTATCTGACGTTTATGAAAGTCAGACAAAAAATATGTACAGTGGCTTAGTAGGGGGAGTTTAACACAATTAGGCAATTATGAAATTGCAAAGGATATAAACAATAAGCCTTTAGAGAAAACTACACTAAAGACAACAACACTGCATTTTGACTGCTTCACGTGGCACCAATTCAATGAGACACAAATGTTCAAACATCCTGAAATGTTACTTAATAATTTTAGTCATCACTAACAGCATAAAGTAGAACTTACATACAGTAGGATGCAGAAAAACAAATGCAGTAGCTACAGCTCATTTAAAGCATAGTCAGTATATTCACAGGTTTTATGTTGAGGAAAAACAAAAACTGCATGAGAAAAAGCAGATGCTGAACATAGTACTAAATCTATTTAACACATTACTACACATAAAGGTCTGTGGATAGTTTTCACTGAATTCATACCTTGCAATATGACAAATATATTTTGTGGTAGACTTCCTTTGAGGTAAATATGCTCCTCTGGGGATTTGTTTAGAGACCTACAATACATTAGAGGGACTTGGCATTTAATGCTTATACTGTATATTGAACTTAGTACTTCTACATGTTTAGATCAGGTTACAGAGCAAACAATGATGGTTAAAAAGGCTTCCTCATATTTATTCTGAAAGCATTTACAGAAATAGCTACATTCTCGTTTTAGGGAATATTAGACATAATTTAACAAAAACAGTCAATGTTAAAACTTGAAAAATAATAAAAAGCACTTATTTATCATGTCTTTTTCTCATGGGACTGGCCTCGGTTTCTAACAACGTGGCCACAGCTTCGACTGAGTTTAAGCTGCTGATCGGTGAAACTGACTTGGCGATCGTACGGTAATAAAGGCGTGTTTGGAAAACAGGTGGCGAGGACCGACCGAGCTACTGTAGAATCCCGTCGAACTCACGACTCGGCATCGTGCGGCTTTAGCGAGTCTACTGAAAAAGGATGACTGACTGAAGCCGCGTTAAACAACATCGTGTACAATCTGTGACAGTTATCAGACTTCCTTGTTGCTACTATAAAACATAGTCTTGCGCCGTCACATCAATTATCGCGAAAACATAAACACGTCCTCTGGCTAATTGCATGACGCAAACGTGTCAGGAAAGACGCGTCTGCCTGTAGGACGTCTGTTAGTCACTGTATTAAAAGAGACGGATGCGCGTGAAGCGAGCTGCCTAAAGTCAGGCTGGCGTCGCAACCAACGGATTTCAAACGGCTCTCTGGCATTTCTTCTGTACCGGGCAACAAAAAATGCGTTTTTTACGTTCTAGTCCCGCAAATTAATGAAAGCAACAGTGATAATAATACACAGAGGAGTAAGACTGACATAATAAACAGTCACCTTGTTAGCCGCTAGCTTCTTCTCACCTGTTCGAGACTGCGGCGGGGCTGCTGCGCTCAGACCAGGATGCTGCTGCTCCGCCACACGCACGCGACTCATGAAAGGGTCACCGCCAGCGTTTACTGAAACCAGTAGGTGGAGCGCGTGAAGCGCGTTTGGCGCAGTGCTCGAAGAGGTTTCTGGGAAACGTAGTCTTTCTGTTCAGTCGGCGGGGAAGAATTAAAACTTTAATAAAAAATACAACACGCAGACCGGTATTCCAACTGTCACGTCCTCGTCATGTTGTATTCTAACGTTTCTGATTTTTTTTCGTACTACCAGTCTAATACAAAATTATGATGATTTATATTTACAGTTTTATGTCTTAATAAAATTTACTTGCAATAGTTTTACTACACGCCCGAATTATTATTAATTATTATCCTGTATTATGAATCTTGCGTACTTCTTGTGTATTTCTACTGATAAAAGCACTGAAGCTTCCACGGAGCGGGTTTGCTGCACGACACGGCTGCTTTCGCACTCAGTTGCAGGTTCATTGTGTCGAAAGTACATATTCTGTTTAAGTACATTTTATGTGTTGTTTTTTAGATGTTACACCCACACATTTATTTTTCAACCTAATATGCTACACCGCTTCGTAACACAATCATTTAACACACATGTTTAATTTTTCCTTGCATTATTTCCTCTGTGCCGAATCTGCGCACTGTAATTTTTAGTCTTTACCTAAAACAAAGTCATTGAGAAACATGGCCGCGTCCACGGGTGTTGGAAATGCTGCTGTCCCAGATTCAAAAGATCCAGCTTCGGACAGCCCAACGATTCAGTACAGTATGGTTCTCGACCATCTTATCGGAGAGAAGAGGCCCGTGAAGGACCTGAACCCGGCCGTAATGGGCGGACTGCCGGTGCCTGCTAAAAGCGAGGAGCAGAAGATGATCGAAAGGGGCATGGAGAGCTGCGCCTTCAAGTCGGCTCTGGCTTGCGTGGGGGGTCAGTAGTTATTCTAATTATTCTAAACATGTTAGTATGCGTAACAGCTGCTCTTTGCGTGTATTCCTCACTGGGTGAATATTTAATTTTATTTTGTCTGGCTTGTCAAACTGCAATGTACTATGTGTAAAGAGGGAATATTGTGTGAGGGATTCCGTCATATGTATCTGAAATAGGTGTTTGATATGCATAACTTTATATTATTATTATTATTATTATTATTATTATTATTATTATTATTATTATATTTATATACCATTACGTTTTCTGTTTCTTATGTTGTGTCTTTTTAGCATATTTTTGTATTGCATGATATCAATATATCAATAGAGCTTCTGAAGGGTCTGGGCTGTCAGATTAGAAGACGTTGGTCTTTATCATTTTGCAATACGCAATGACTTTTTAAAAATTGTTATATTGTTTGGTTAATAACGTTGTTGCTGCTGCTTTCCACAGGGTTTGTGCTGGGAGGAGCGTTTGGTGTTTTCACAGCTGGCATTGACACCAACGTTGGCTTTGACCCCAAAGACCCTCTAAGAACTCCAACAGCACGGGAAGTCCTCAAAGACATGGGACAGAGGGGGATGTCCTACGCCAAGAATTTCGCCATTGTGGGCGCCATGTTCTCCTGTACAGAGTGCATCATCGAATCAGTAGGTCACACACTCCTTAGAATTAGACAGCGGGGTCATCATGTACGTCCCAACAGCACAACAGGATTAAAGTAACATTAAGCACTTTTAATATCATTATTGTGGAACAGTTGTGGTTCAACAAAAGCAGACAAAGCATTTAAAATGTGGCCTACCAAGTTCATTTAGTCACTTCAAACAAACCATGTGGAGGCTTAATTGAAAATGAAAAGAAAACCCTCTGCAACCGCCAGATTTTTCTCAACAATAACATTGCAATTATAGCTCTTAACAGGCTGCTTGATGAAACCACCAAGAAAAACACCAAAACTGGCAAACAGTAATGGACTTAATCTTTTCATAGTGTTTGTTCTACAAATTTCTCGTTCATAAATAGTTAAAACGACTATTTTATATTACTTTCATTTGTGGGCAGGGATGATGTAATGAAGCTTGTGTTGCTCATACAGCCTTGCTTTAACAGATCTCTTAGATCTGTGAGGAATGTTCTACACTAACTATTAGCAGTCCCTGATTGTTTTTGTTCTATCCATCCCTCACACGCCTGTTTTCTGTTTACAGCACAGAGGTGTATCTGACTGGAAGAATGCAGTGTACAGCGGTTGTGTAACTGGAGGAGCCATTGGATTTCGTGGTGTGTAATCAGAAACATGTACTTATTACATTACTTAAACTTTGATTGTTTCTGACGTTTTCTGTTTTTCTTCCAGCTGGCCTGAAGGCTGGAGTCCTGGGATGTGGAGGCTTTGCTGCATTTTCTGCTGCCATTGAATATTATTTGCGATGAACCACTGGTTTGTGACTCTTACAAGAACTTGATAGCAGAAATAGTCTGAAGTAGTATATGGGACGTCCAAAATTGTGAATCTACCCCCCCATACATGGAGGATTGCTGCAAACCTTCATGTGGAGAATCACGAAACAAAGCAGCATAAGTCTGCTTCAGTGTCACAGCGACTCTGGTTCACTACCACCTCAAATCAGTTTTGTTCACTTCTGAACATTGGTGTGATTTGCCAATAAAGAATCTAATTTATATTAAACAGTTTTCATTAACTGTTAGGAACTATTTCTTAAACCATTCATTGCGGCAACATTGTTGATTGCTACATGCACCCAAGTACATGGTTGGGTGTAGTTTTAATTTGTAATATATTGTACTGTATATACAGTGTTTGTTTTGATCTGTTTTTTTTTCATTGTATGTTAAGATTTATAATAAACAAGTGACAGTGTAAAAAGTGTTTTGGGCAGATATTGTCAGCCTAAAAGTGAGTCAAACCCAGGTAAATAATTCCTTTAATACATGCAAATGAAAAACCTCAGACTATTAGAAATTGCTCAGTTGTTAAAGGCTTTGCCTAAAAACACTCTTCTCTGCTTATTGGTTATGCTCATTAAATCTCCATTAACTGTTTGTCTGTTCATCAACAAATTGCATTTAGCAGAGTTTTTTTTTTAAGTCAGAGGTTCAAATATAAGTCTCAAAGCACCAACCTGCCTCCACCTACTGGCTTCCTCCCAGAGTCCATCCTGGTGTATGTTATGCCACACTGAGAATCTTTATTACGCATGCAATATACATTTCATAAACTACATATACAGATTTTTGCATTTACTGTCTTAAACTTTTGACCACTAGATGGTGCAAAATACCAAGAACTGGTACATGGTATGAGCAGGTTCTTTTAATTTAAAGTACTGTAAAACAAATGTCATTACAATTTATTGCAGTATATTTTATAAAGTATGTACTTTATCAATCACAGTATGTAGTATGTAATTTTGATAGAAGGCATTTTTTAATTAGTAATTGTTATGACATTGATCTGCTGTTTACAATGAGGGAATAGGTTTGTTTTTGTTTAATCAAAAAAAAAATCAGACACAAAGTGAGTGTTTTGTAACTTTTATTTTACTAAAAAAAAGGGAAAAGTTCACATTAACATTTAGCCTCAGTATTACAGTATATTGAAATTCTCCTCAAAGGAAGTAAAATACAACGTTTTTTATTTTATTTTATTTTAACCTTATATTAAAAATATCAAATAGTACTCATCTAGCAGTGCTGTATTTTAGGACATGTTGCAGGCTTGATAGCAGAAAGGTGGGCTTTGTACAGAGCAGCGATGGGAGCGAGACAACCTACCTTTGTGTTAGCCAGCCTGGTTTGATTGACAAGCTGAACATGCAATGAGGGGAACTACACAAATCATCCTATAGGTTATACCGGTGCAGTAAGACGCTTGGAACAAGCTTGCAATGCAATAACAAGAAAAAAGCTAAATGGGACGTTCATTGTGGGCTTGTTTCCGTCCTTTCCTCTCTACGTGCTCTGAAAGGAACGGGCAAACTTGGTGGTGATCTTTACAGCTTACCAACCACAGACAGGGTGAATGAGAAAATCAGACTAAAATAACATCACTACCTGAATAAACCGTTTCTCTAGTTGCACAGAACTGTACAGGCACACATACAGTATGACTTATATTTTAAATAAATAGGGCTAACTCGGCTGAGACCCAGAGGAGGGCAGTTTCATCTCATTTGTCTGTACAGAGTCACTGCCAGCCATTTATTACCATGACTTCCCAACCACACAAGTTCTTATAGTCCCTAAACAGACACACGCTCTCCGTCTCTCTCACTCACGCACGCCGTCACTCACCCTCAGCCTCCTCCACCACATGCACAAAGCAAAACAGACAAAAAGAGGAAACAAAGCTTCTGAATAGTATTATAAAACATATAAATGCCATTTTTCTGGAATGCCTCTGATCAGAAGTTGAGTCCGCCTGTTTTAGAGATCTTTAAACCAGTGTCTGGACGGGGCTCGAGATCAGCACCACGCGCCACTGGGCACCATCATGTTCCACTGTGTCAGGCCGTGGTTCCTGGAGCCCTTTTATGCCACTGTGATCCCAGAATGCCTCATGGTGTTACTAAAAGACGCGTGGCCCCTTTGCTCCTGTCATGTTACAAACGGGAAATGACACGTGACTACCAGGCGACCAGGAAGCTCCTCCACCACCTCCCTGTATGTTCAGCTCCATCTCTGTTCAGGAAAAGGGGATGTAAACAGAAGTGGGGGCTGTACAGTGGAGATGAGCTGCCTGCTGGGAGGAGAGGTGAGGCGGGAGGACCGAGAGGCAGGGACCAAGGTGTCAATAGAGTCTCTCGCTCCCTCTTCTCCAGGTGCCACCCAGAGAGACGCGGGGGATTAAACGTCAGTGGAGAAGTAGAGCGTGTTGCGCTTCAGCTCGGCGAAGGAGATGGGAGGATGCTGCAGGTAGTAGAGCAGCACTTGGACCTACAGGAGAAAGGAGAACTATTGAATCCACATCATTCACTATTACCAAGTGTATTTGTGCGAGTTGTTTGCTGAGATTTCTAATCAAACTGTGTAGTGTGCTAGTGTTGTACACTGATTTCGAAATCATAATGGGTTTTAAATTACCCGTGTTGCCATTAAAAGTCAAGCCTCATCAATGCTGCAACTGCTGACTGTGTTGGTAAATGGGCCAAATCAGACCAACTTCTAATGGATCTAACAAGTGAGCTTTTTTTAAATTTCCAAAAGCAGCTCTTTGGCAGCGCTGCCTAATTTAAAGATATGGATCTGGGTGTTATCTCCCTTTTTAAAAACGGCTACAAATATTATCAGCGCAAAGCTTTGTGTTCAGGGCCACTTGGGTCTCCTTCCTTATTACTCTGGTCTTCTAAATGTTAATCACACCATGGGAAGACAATTTGGTCCGGTTCACATTCTCTATATAAAAATCACACACAGTGGTTTAAATTAGACAACGACTGTTGCTTCTGGTGAATTCAGAAGCATGTGTATGGACTTTGACTTGACAAAATGCTATTAGGTCGTCAGGGCAAATTCATGGTTCTGGTCTTTTCAGGATACGCTGGGCGGAAGCATCTTTGTGTTGTTTTGACATTTTGTATACTTGGGCGATAAACATCTAGAGTTTAAATAAGTTCACACACAAACACTCAGCTTCACAGTAGTGGAAGAGAGGTCCTCATGTAAGAGCACGCCTCCCCATTTATGATGATTTACTCTGGATGTCGTTCATTCAGCCGAGAAAAGTCATTTGAGCACAGGAAGCTCATCTCTCAGTACAGATGAATGGGTGGCCTACAGTCTAAATACAGCTGGGAGAATAGACTGCAGCGACACGGGTCACTTGGCGACGTGGGAGTGAACCTAATACGAAAAACACGTGCAGCTGCAGAGTAAATATGCATGAGAACACCGGTAGAGGCGTCCGCTGTCACTCAAACCCACCAAGTTATGAACCGTGTTCCCATTCAATCAAATCAAGTGCTGTGTTCTGCAAGTACAGTACCTGTGCCATGACGTCATGTGACCAGATGTCAGAAGCCGAGGTGATGTGCTGTCCCTTGGCACTCTCTGATTCTGAGGGCCTGAGCAGAGTGGGGCCAAACACGGTGGCCAGGTTATGGAGGGACATCTTATTGATGGGCTCCTTCTCAGCCACCCTGCTGGAACAACAGCCACGTGAACAAATGTACACAAAGCGTTTGGAGGATAATGTCTTGGGGTGGTGCAGAACATCTGAGCTGCGTGGACCGACATCTGAGCAGTTTTGTAACTGACCTCAGGGTCCGAGGGAGGGTCTCTTTACCGTTTGAGGTGCTCCAGCAGGGTGAGGAAGGTCATGAGGTTGGGGTCAGGCAGGGAGCGTAGGAGGTGCATCATACAGTTCTCCTTGGCTGCTGGGTCAGAGAGCGCTGCCAGGGGGAGGAAAAAGGTGTCAGACCAAGGTGTTCTAAAACGGGCTTTCAACATTTGCCAAATCTCTCTCAGACGGGCAGCTTTAAAGCTCACGTCCCACTCATGACCCTTCAGTAACACAGGCCTCCTGGACCAAAGGTCATACCTATGCCCTCCATAAAGGCAGGGTAGAGGCGGTCGGTTAGCAGAGGCTCCGGCAGCTCCCTGAAATACAGCTTCAACGTCCCTGCAATGGCGTTGATGTCCATGTCGCTGAGCATCACCAGGATATCTTTGGTATCTATCGGTCAGGCAAACACGCAGGTTAGTAACCGGAAGCACACTGGAATGATGTCGACTCAGCAGTTGTTCAGCCAACATGAATTCTGTCAACAAGGAGGAAGGTGAGGAGGTGCTGCGAGGTCTTACTGGTGTCAAACGCTGTTTTGAGGGCCTGGATATCGGTGGCCACCCCTGAGATCCTGTAGATTCCCACTTCGTCGATGCCCCTCTTCTCCACCTCCTCAATGCACTGACGGACGATGTAAGGCACCTTGGAGCGTTCACGCCTGTGGACACAGCAGCGGCGGCGCCTGGGTTATTATTCTGCTGATGAGCAGCGCGTTGACCTGGAAGCTAATCTGGTGCTTGTCATTGATCAGCTGTCTAGAACCAACACAGCTGCAGCCGGGCGACAATCCCTGCACTCCGCAAGATTAAAAACCTTAAAAAGGATGATTTTGTCCTTTAGAGCTTTTCTTACTTTGTCACCACGTTGATCTTGACTCCAAACACCCCACTCTGCTTTTTGGAGGGTGTTCTCTTTAAGCTAAGGTCCCGGCTTGTAAACTTCATGGAGAATTCCACTTTGATCTGATGATGGATAAATCGAACAAACACAGATGATAAATGCTTGTTTTCTGCTTTTCGATTGTACATATTTACTATAACCGCACTTTCACGGATTTCAGTATTTGTCATAACCTGAGCTATGACCACATTGTTTGTCTCTTACCCCATTCATCTCTATGACGTCCATGTGCCAGTTTTTGGATTGCACCGTCTGCGGATCCAGCTGGAGGAGACAAAGACAAAGGGATCCAGTGATGAGCTTTTTGACCAAACAGGGACACATGACTTCATTCACACAGAGGAAGACCTCGCTGAGGTGTTTGGAAGTGCTAAAGAATGCGTAGCCGGTGTCCAGATACTGCTGCTCTACAACAACACAGTCAGTTTGGGAAAGAATGATGGTTCCAATGCAGCCTCTCTGGAGTCCAACAAGTGCTGCTGATTGTCTCAGACACTCTGACTCTTTCACCACACACATCCTCACGTGCACTACGATGCCCTGTGGACACTGTGGAGAGATTGCAGCTTGTTGTCGTCTTGTGGAATGTGTGTGTGTGTGTGGGTGTGTGTGCACGGTAGGGCCACGAGCCTTAATGCCTTTTTTATAGGCGGTTTGAGCGTCCGTGCTACACAACTCAGCACAATGACGTGCTCAACTCAGAGGGATATAACGACTGTTGGGCGATTACAAGGGCAGCACGCTTCTCTTGTTGTCAGCATTAGGCTGCGATCATTAAAAGTTCTCAGAGAGCGTATTTCATTAGCTCGTAAAAAGACCATTTGGCATTGGTTTCACGCATTCCGGTTATCGTTAAAGCCTGTTTTCCTAGCGGGGTCTGGGTACGAGAGGGTAGACAGGTAATCGCTGCACTAAGGTATTTACACAGCTACTGCCGAGAATGTATGCTTCTCAGAAGTAGGCAACAAACCTACAGCACGAGCCCTGGAAGCAGAATGGCTGTAAAAACAACCACTTACAGTATTTCCTCCCCCCGCGTGCTAAATTCTAAAATGGCTAATTAAAAATGGATGCAGTCAAAAAGGGTTGTAAAAACAAAAAGGGCCCTTTACAAGCCACCAGTTGCACTGTCTGACCAAAAGTCTGTCTTCAACGGGGCTCTTTTGATTAAACTCGACCCCCGTCCAGCTCGTTCATAGGAAATGAGCTGGTTTGAAGGCATGACTGAGGGCAGCGGGGAGAGAGTCAGCATAGATGGGCGGTACACTCAGAATCAGAGCTATGTGTCAGGAGAAGGGCTATGTTACAAGAACCAGCTTTGGAGGAAATGAATTGCTAAAAGAGGATTAAAAGTTTTATCCCTGTTCTTTAAATAAAGCAGGCTTACAGTAATGCACTAACAATTATTAGTCAATTGAAGTATTGAGGAGCAACAGAGCTTTATTAACCTTTAAGTCACTGCATATATAAAAACCTCCAGTATAGTTTTAAAGCCTCTCAAAGCTAAAAAATGACGAAGATAATAAATATCCCAATCTTCCAGTGTTAGGTAAACATGATAAGCACTACAGTACGGGAACAGGCAGCTCATGCCCACATGCTACTAACAGAACCCATCAGCAGCAGGTGACACACAGCTGCAGCCCTTCTGAGACTGACAGCAGCAGCAGAGCAGCACAGCAGGACGCACGGAGGCTGGCTCCTACACAGGAGGCTCGTTGAGCAAGGCAGCAGGACAGTCACACATGTAGGTTGTACCTTGGCCAGAAAAAAAGCATGTGGCACCATGTGGCCATTCAACTGTCATCATCACTTTGCAGTCCTTTTTATAATGGGTGCTGATTTATGAACTAAACCATAGGAGGATGTTAAAATAGCAGAAGGGATTTGGCCGAAACCTGAAGTCTACACATCTAATTAGCTCATTGGTGCCGTGCTGTTAGACTTCGTACTTTCCGTTGACAATATTCAAAATAGAGCTTGATCTTCTAACGCGCTAAATTAATGAGTTTCCGTTTAATTTGTTCTTTGTGTTCCATCGCAGCTGCTCTCTGCCTGATTAAATATTCATTCGGCTGCAGAAAGCATTTTATTAGTGCTTTAATTAGAACGCAGCTCGCGCCGCTCGGGCTCGGCTCGTTCGGCAGGATTACAGGAGGGGCTGGTGCAGAGCTGCCACGTCGCCCTGCAGTACACGACATACACTAATAAAACAAGCACACGGCTATTTTTAGACTCATGGGCCACATAAGCAGAAGATTTACGTGTGCATCATGGAGTGCGTCTTCACTCAACAGCTGCTGATGTCACCGTGGCCATGGGAGGCCTTTGACTCAGTTGCCATGTTGCCTTTTCCACTCACTTCCTGGTTTAAGCCAATCGGCGGAGGTTGTAGCTGGTGGAGGGCTGTGATTTGCAGAGCGGTCTTAAATCTCTGCATTCTCTTACAGCGCCTGTAAACCATACTATAGTTATGTAACGCAAACCTGCCTGCAGCCTTGGTGATGCAGAGACAAGAGTTAGGGCTTCCTGCTCTGTGCAATAGTAAAGTAAAGTAGGATGACGCTATTGCCATACTTTCCACTTTAATCTACTGCAGCAGTGACAAAACTCATGTTATCAGGAGACTGGGGTCCAAATCAAATTTCTGTCCTGTGATGAACCCTCGTGCTTTGTCTTGAACAGCTCTGCGGTGATGTTTTTTCTCCCCATTACCTCATCATCCAGGTCATTGGTGATCTTTGCCAACAAAAGTGTGTAGCATTTGTAAGCCATTAGATCATCTCTGTACTGGATGTTTTTTTTAGTTTCTCAATTGAGAAAAGCAACTGTCACAGCTACAGTGAGAGAAGAGTATTTGCGATGTGTTGCAGAAGGTGACTCTGTCGTCTCCTTCACCTGCAGGACACTGTTAGACCATAGACAACCTCACCTCTTACCGCACCACATACCTAGGCAATTAAAGCCACCCTGCATAATGCCCAGCGTACATGCAGAGGTGAGGGGACTGGTTCATCTGAGACAGAGGGTCATGCACCCAGCCTCAACCTGCGAAGCTGCTGCCTTCCTGTAGCTCATTAACCGATAACAGATTCTATGCACAGGGGATGGACTGGGGCCAATAAAGGGCTATGCCCTCCAGTGGGGACAGGCTGATTTATGTGGCCTATATAAAAGACCATTAGGGGAGTGCCTGAGATTTTAGACATGCAAGAAGGATGGAACCCTAATCTGTACTAATAAACATATTCAAATAGAGGAGAATCATTTTGTACGTGAGCTAAAAGTGAGCGGGGCAAGAAGAGAAAAGTGGAGGAAGGGTAAAAATGACTAAATCTGACTCTCTCTCGTGATTACGCAGACGTGACGGCTCTATTGTTTCCACCACCAAGCTCGCTTTACTTCAAGTCCACAACGAAATTAAAACCAAACCTGTCCAGCACAAAGGTCATCAACCAAAAATAAACCCAAACACAAGCAAAAAGAAAAGGCAGCAGCTCAGCTTAATCATCATTTGTTCTTCTGCAGGGACACTGGGTACATTATGTGCGCTTCTAGGCCAATTAGTGTCTTCTGTCTCTTCACACTATGGCTTAATTAGGTGCTGCTCTACTGTATGTGGAGGGAGTCAGGAGAATTCCCTGATGTGAGCTCACGCCCTCACGCATCCTTTTAAATCCTCATTCCTCCCAGCATTCTTTATCAAACAGAAAAGGCTCCACGGTCTGCTTCAGTGCCCTCTTTAAGGACGCTTTGAAGCTGGAAATTGCTGCAGTTAATTCAAACAGGACAACTATCACAATAGTTATTGATGATAACAATGCAGAAAAAAATTAAAAACTAAATAGGGTTTACTTATAAGTGCATCATTCAGATGTGTTTAAATAAATTAATTGGTCCAATGGGTCGAGTGCCTGGAGACAGGGAGATCTGTATGCAGGGTGAGCGATTAAGAAGGCACGATCTCACAAGGAATAACGAATAGCCGAGCTGCTGACGTATTGAATTATAGTCAGATAGATTTTTACTTTACTCAGGTTCTTCAACCTTAAGACATGAAAAGAAGAAGCATGAATCAAAACCCGGACAGGTTGATGCAGCCAAGTGTATAATCCTCATTTTATCCTCCGTAGTAAAAAATCAGTGGTCAACTTTCCTTGGGACTTTTGCTAAATAATGAAATGCACAAAGGCAAAGGTCAAACAGATGCAACTTATTAAATAAGCCTCAGGAGCCTGTTTCCTGATGTTGCACATAAATCACTCTTCAGAACCTGCAAGTGAACTATGCCATTCAGACCTGTGGGTGTGAAGTGCACATTCACTCTTGACAACAGATCCTTCAACACAAGCCTCACTCCTTCAACCTTCATCTAACCTGTTTGACTCACCCTCAGTCCAATAACGGCACATTCTTCATCTGATTCTAGTCTGAAAGGACAAACATGTCTTTAACCCTCATCTGTTCAGGTTGTTTCAGGCAGCCACATACTGCCTTTGAAAGATGAAGTGCAGCGAGAGGATCATGATGAAAAAAAAACATGCACGCAAAAGGGAAGAAAATCTCAGCAGTCTGATTAATAGAGCGCAGTGAAGATACTGCTGATAATCAGCCTAGTACAGAATGAAAAGTTCAATCAAAACCCTTGAAATACAAGTGGAGGAGGAGACCGGATGTACCAGACGCCGGTGGAGAGCTATGTCACATAATGTGACAGTTAATTGGCGGCAGGAAGAAATATCTGTGCTTGAAATGCCAAAGGGGCAGCAGATCACTTCAGCTGATGCAATACCGAGAGCCAACAGCGGAGGGAGCTCATCTGGTACAGAAACTACTACACAATAGAAACAATTAACTCATTAATTCACAGATATTTACAGGACACATTACAATAAGATAAGCAAAAGATAAAAGGAAAAGTTTGATTCTAAAAATAATTATTTTGTATAAGTCACATAATAGCCACCCTTTTCTTTTATTTAGCGCTACATAAGAGTGTACGCACACGGAGGGGGATGAAGTCAACATAAGAGAGACGCGGAACAAACAGATAAAAGTGACAGTGAACAAGATAAGAGAGAGTGTGCATCTGTGAGCCAGAGACCTTTTGTCTGAGCAGCTTGCTGCGGACGCGGCCCCATAGCTTGGCCCCTGTGTTGGTGTGCCTCTTGAGCACGGGGGTCTGTGGCTGGCTGGACAGATTGTGCTGGTTCTGCTCCACGCAGCAGTGCTGCTCCAGACGCTCGCACACTGAGTTCAAGTTGACGTCTGACACCAAGATCTCCGTCATCCCAAAGCCTCGGGTCCCCCCGTCCACCAGAGCGCAGGTGGAGGAAGTGCGGAAGAGGGGGTGGGTGGTGGATCCCCAAGAAGCTTCTCTTCAGATTTTGCTGATCAGGTGCTCGACAGCAAAAATAGCCTCCAGCTGATGCTCACTTCAAAAAAGACAGGAGTGATAAAATGGAGGAGATGCTGCCATGGTGTCCTTGATGAGCCTGACAATAAATCCAAGTTGGTTCGTCTGTGTGTGAGCTCATTCCCCAGTGAGCCGCCAACATCTCCTCGCTGTGCAATCTGACAGCGCACTAGAGCGAGGCAGGCAGAGCAAGGCAGGCGGAGAGAGAGAGAGAGAGAGAGAGAGAGAGAGAGAACAGGGGGAGTGAATGAGCGCCCGTTGAGTGGTCCAGCTTCTCCAGATGTGGATGGACACACCTCCACCGACAGGAGGGAGGGAAAGGTGGGAGGCACGAAAGGGTTAATGAGCCAGAGGAGCGGAGGATGGAGGGGAGAGAAAGAGGGACGAGGGGAGGAAAGGACGGACTGTTAAACTCTGTACTTTGTTATGTTCATTGCTCTGACCCCTTGTCAACCTTTCCCAGAGCTGATCAGTGCACTCAGGAAGCGAGCAGGGAAAGGAATGTGATGAAGGAAAACAGATAGCGAAGGTAGAGTAGTTAGGAAGCGAACAATGAATGAAGACTCTCTTGTGAGAAAAAATGTAAGAACTGTCATTCTGTTTCCTCCTCTTCCTCTCCAGCCTTGATCCTGTTACTGTGCCATTGTCTGCCGACGGCTCTCCTTCGCTCTTACAGTTCTCCTCAACTCCCCATGAATGTGTGCGTTTAATCATTTTTTTCTCTCTGCTGAGCTCGCGTGCACGATCGCCAGCCCGTCCTTCGGGGACACGCGGCGCTGAACCTCCATCTTTATTCAACAGGACAGTCTGAGCCGGCTGATCTCAGGAGGAGTATTCCTCTGTATAGTAGATCGATAGCAGCGGGGGGACCCGGTGCACGCCTGTCAGCCTCCATCTCCATCCACTGTGTCCCTTCCTATTCTAATCAAAAGGATGAAATACTTTGCTGGGGAAAGGTTAAAGACATGAGGCTGCATTTTAAAGCCGGGCTGAGCAGCCGTTGTGATTCAGAATCTGAGTCTAGCGGTGGGTGACGTCTGCTGATTGAACAGTGATTCATAAAGAGGTTCAGATAAGACGTCGGGAAGATGCTGCTGAAATCCACGACTGGTGGGCTGACGCTTACTGAGACAGTGGGCTACAGCTGTGTTTACTACATAGGACAGGGAGTGGGACGCGTAAACAAGCCTTTCGGATGCCGGGAGACGTAGAAACGCTGGGGCTTAGCGTGAGCTGAGGATGAAACAGTGGACAGGACGGCCTGGAAGTCAGAGGGGTGCTGCTGTGGGGAAGACGGACCTTAGACAAAGCTCACCACAGACTATTTTTAACTGCTTGGGTTTGTAGCCATGAGACATACACACTCCATGCGTCATATCTTGGAAAGAATGTCTGGGAAAAGCATGTTTTGGAAACAGGAGAAGAACAAAACCCCACAGGGAGACGAGGGATATTTTTGGGGCGAATGAGAGCGAAAGGGAACACGGATGTAGACGAGCGACTACGCTCAACAGTATCAAGCTGGTGTTTTAGATGCTTTTGTTTGATTGGAGGAATTGAACACGACACTGACATGTGGAGCCTTTGTCCCAACCTTCAGCGGTTCTGACCTATAGCTGTCACTCAACACTCAACACAGCAGCAGACGGCTTTTCAGCTTGATGCCCAGACGACTACAGGTCAGGTCAAGGCGAGTCCAGCACTTCACAAGGCGTCACATCAGCAGACCCATGGCATGTACACACACAAACACACGCAGACACACACGTGTATACACGTATACATACACTCCCAGCAAAACACACACGCACTTCGCTTCCAGTAGCTCATGCACTATTTATGGCTTTCAAAACACGCCTGCACACACGCAGACATGTTCCCCCAGAACACTGCTGGTTTCAGTCCTGCACACAGACCACCACAGTTCCCTAAAACCCAAATCCAAACAGGACTGTTAAATATAATAACAGGATATCAATGTGCCGGGATAATATTGGCCTCAAAGATGTAGGAGGCAAATTGTTTAGTTTTCTGTTTGGGGCCCTTATTTTCCTGTGAGACACCCAACTGTAGATGAAAGAGACACAATGAGTGTGTGATAAGCAGAAGCATGCATTCTGTTTCGTTCCAGGCAGTAATCTTGTCTTTACCCAGTAAGCGTTTTGTTTTTTCTGCGTTGTTATAATCATGGGGACAGATGTCAAACACGTAGATATAACATAAAAGCGAGCGGCAGATTGTCAGACTCGAGGACCAGTCCCAGCTCTTCATTATAGATGGGCTGGGTGGCACAGCCCCTTGTAAAACTGCTCCATATGACCAGGAGCGAGGGGGGAGGGCAGCGCTGAACAGAACAAGGTCTTGGCTTTTACTCCCGACTCCATCTGGGACCGCGGCCGCTCCCCGACAAGCAGCGTGATTGTGTTGACTCTGCGGTTCCTCGGCCTCCGCCCCGGCGGGGTTCAGCCGTGCTCTGACAATCGCAGAGACCTTCAAGAGCACAAGATAAATTAATGATCAATTTAACAGATGCGGTGATCCCGCATGAATATGGAGCAGCTCTGAATCCATGCCTGGCTAATGATCACGAGACGGCTCCGACGCTTCAGCACCTGAGCGTGTCTGAACGAGCCCTGCTACCGTATGGCGGTATACAGCTGCAGAACACATCTGCCTGCACATGTTTGGTAGCTGACCTTCACCACCTTCCTCCTTTGTGTATAAAACAGGTGTTGTGAGTGATGCTCACCAGTCCTAATGACTTGCCATGTCCAAAGCCACAGCTGAAGTATTTGACATTAATCAGATGCTGCATCAACTCCAGATTTTGGAATAAGCGGCTACACTGATCATGAGAAGGTCAGCAGCTCAAATCTACCAGCCACAGGGTCCTGGTTGTGTCAATGTTTATTGTTGACCCTGATACTGGGATCGCTTTTAGTTTAGAGGGTTTGATGTGGCAGTTACCTATTTTTTTTTGCACAAAAACAGGAAGTAGGGCAGAAAATGATGCAGAGGTCAATAAACTATTAACAGCATCTATGTAGGTTAATAATTAAACATACAGTAAGTAGAGACATACAAAAGATTTTCTATTTTGGTAAAGGTTGATTTTGTGATAAATACATACAGTAAACAATATATAGATAGAAATAGTAAAAGAAGCAGCTAATTCTCCACTTATTGAATGTTTTACCTTTAATCTATTTATCTAGGCTGTAAGATCACAACATTCAGCCACCAATTTATATTCCTGGCATTGGCTTTTAAGTTCTTACCTTAAATCCCTGTGATGGTTAGAACAAAGGTCATTTGACTCGGGTAGCAGAATATGATGAAATCAAAAACGAAAGGAGAAGTAGCCTCAAGTGTATCGGACTTACTCATCAGAAATGATAAAGTGCTGCGTTTTCATCATATGCATCTCTCTGAGGTCTGCGACGGGCTGACGAGCAGCATGACATTGATAGCTACAAGCTGTGTTATGACCGAATAATTCAATCGGCTTTAATTTGATGGGTCTCTGTAAGTATGCTGACCAAGTACGACTCTTTGATCTTTTCTGCTGCCTTCACTGCAGCGAAACTGAGGGGAAAGAGTGGAGAAGGTGGGCACACGTGTGTGTGTGTGTGTGTGTGTGTGTGTGTGTGTGTGTGTGTGTGTGTGTGTGTGTGTGTGTGTGTGTATATATAAAGGGATTTCGGTGTGGTGTAGGGTCCTTCGGGGTACAGTGGGAGTGCTAGGATGGGAGTGTAAAGACAGGAGGGGGTTTGGCATGGTGGAAAATAACAGCCTTAGGGTGCTCTGCAGATTATTCCTGCTTCTCTTTCATCTGAGCCACTGGGGGCCAATCTTCCTTCGATTAACCGCTCCATCACTTATTAAGCACTTCGAAACAAAAGTGGTGATTGAGCGTGAGGAAGGATGAAAAGAGGCAGCGTGAGGAGAAGGTTCCACTAAGATCTAGGCTGAGTCTGCTGCGAGTTGCTGGGTGTGGTTGTCGGGTGCAGAAAGGAGTGTGTATACACGTCCTCCGCCGAGCGGTGGACCCAGAAGCCTTGAAGTTTTCATCCTGTCAGCAGTGTCTTTTTTTTCCCCCCACCGCTTTCAGTCAAACTGTATTTGGATGCAAGCAAGAACAGAGAGTTGAGCCGTGCGCGAGGAAACAAAGCACAAAAGCAGGAGAAAAGCCGAATGATGTAAGAGAAAACATGAAGCGGTAACACTGCAGGTTCTGCATGACAAGCCTGCATCCAGACAGGGAGGCCACTGTGGCTGCACATGCTGTTCTTCACGTATTAACTCCACATAATTCATCCTAACTGCTAATCAGTATGTTTACAACTATCCTATTAATTTACTCTAATGCTTTTAATATTTCTACATTATAATCCTATTAACATCACGATAAGACGGTAATATTTTTGATGAGCCTGATCATGACAGTGATGACAGTGTACAGTTGTCCTGGTAGACTTAAAGCTGCAATAAACACGTCATGCCTTAGCTCTGGCTCACCAAGAAGAAGCTCCTCCATGGAGATAATTACAGCTAATCAATACAGTGAACCTTCTTTAATTACAAATGATCCACCTCTCCTCAGCAGAGACGGCAGCTTACAGTCTGAGCTGAGATAATGCTTGCGTTTGCTTTAAATCATCGCCAATGACTGAAAGTTATTGGAACGAGCTAGTTTGACTCACAAAACATGCAAAACACTGTAAGGCAAAGAAACTACACAATAGTAGAGTCAGAGGCTGTTATATTCATTACAGTACGTGGCATTAGTTAAATCTGTGTAATCTATTTTTCTTTACCTAAATGCATATTGAAAGTGTAGTTCGATATGAGTTTAAACCCACTATGCCGAATCTGCGTCTGTGCCTGGTTAGGTCAAGGCTGTGTTACATCTGAATAAGCATGACCCAGTTCCAGTCATGAAGAGAGCGCAGCCTCACAGGACGAGGACGCGGCTGACCTGTTTGAATAATTCACTCTAAAGTGTAAATCTGACTGGACGCAGCCAACTGGAAGACTACACAAACAGGGATGAGGGAGACGGGACCAAGTGAGAGGAGGCGAAGGGGACAGGAGGATCTTTGAATGGCACAAAATGAGACGAGGAAGTATTATGCAACTGGGCTTTGAAATAACATGCAATGACTATTTCAAGAATGCCTATAGAAATCCTCGAAAAAGGAGGCTGAGATAAAAGAGGTCAAATCACCACAGCACTCATTTTTAAGACATATCCATTTTGAAGGAGAAACTAGGTTTGAAACTAAACAAGAGCAAAAGCATTTACACTTTGGCAGCAGTTCCTTCTGTCATTATACACCAAAACATCAGCTAACATGAACTGCTCTTCATCTAACCTAAGAATTTTCTAAAAATGATTCCTTTAAACTGAGCAACATTAAAACCAAGTAATGTCCAATTAACAGCCACAAATACCAGCAGAAGAGGAGAAGCCAGAGTATAATGTACACTCATACCACATGTAATATTCAACCAACCTAGACACTAGCAGCTTCATCTGAGGTGACTGAAAAGTCAATCCAGGTTCCTCCTCTCTGCTGTAACACACTGCTCTGTGTCTTTCTCCTTCACTCTGCTTTATCTCATTCACAAATAAAGCATATAGATTATCAGCTAAACAAGAGTGATTTCTAGAAATAAGTGATACAAAGCACCTAGGAGCAGAATGACTGTGACTGCAGTCAGACCTGATCTGAGTCCTTCACAACAGCTGAGTGAAACTTCCACAGGTTGAGCTAAAGGGACAGAAAGAGATAAAAGGAAGAAGAGATGCAATCGAGTCAATCAACTCCTCCGCAGCACTGGGAACACACACAGTGCTATTATACAACATGCATTACATAATTCACATTTGTGAAATAGACGTTCTGGGTGCCGTCCCCCTCTAAACACCCACTCAGCTCTTTGAAAGCAGGTACACACTCCAGCGGGTGCCACCGGATCAGCACATTTATGCTTGTTCCAGGGACATTGGTTTAAAAAAAAAAAAAAACACAACAAAAAACCTTGTCAGATGAGTCCAGATTCCAGATCTGCACACGGCTTATGCAATCGGCTGTGAAGCAATGCACAGAGAACAGTGCTGTCCTCTGAGGTGATGGTACATGTGAGAGGTAATTTCATCCTGATGGCAAAGCCAAAAAAAATGACAATTCTACAGAATGTACGGCATTCCTTTATGTTGCCACGCTGGAAATGACCTCATCTGTTATGCTGATGTCAAGTAACAAGACATGCAGATACCCTTAACATGAAATAATATCATGGTTACAGTGATTTATGGAGGCAAAATGGGTCTAATGGGAAAACATACAACCTTCTACTGTATGAAGGTGGTGGATAGGTTAAGTTAAATGTACAGTAGAAGCGTCCTATAATGATGACTATGAATCATCTGAACCTGAACTATACACTTATAAAAAGCACAACCAGGACAAACAGCTGCTTTAAGACTTGGACGTTAGAAAGCACAAAAGGTCCAACTTATAAACAAATTAGAATCAGGCAAGTAAAGGAGCGATCTCAGGGCTCCTGCAGTTAGCAGCGACTCAACAGGGCATGGGGAGCTCCCCTCCCTGGTCTGAGGAAAGGAAGTCATAAAGTGGGATTAAAGGTCTGGCCCTGCTCACAGTCCTGCCAGCATCACATCACGGCAAATCATGAACTCAACAACAAGACATAGCCTGTGTAGCAATAGGAAGTATGAAAATCTGATCCTTTGGACATATGTACTGTAGGTGTTTGCAGAGCATAGATTCTGTGCATCATGTAACAATAGTACAGTAGTAGACCTGTACATTTTAATCAACACTCTGGTACAAAAAGTAGAATGAATATAGAAAATCATCAGCACATGAAAAACAAAGATGAAGGCACTAAGATGTGAGTCAAAATATCAAACTACCGAAGAACAGTTAAATAAAAAAAATAAAATGCTTTAAAATTATAATCCTTTCTCCTCCTTCTGTGACATTAACGTTAAAAGGCCACTCTGAGTAAATATCCTGTTACTAAGTGTATTCGCGTCGGCCAGCAGCTCTCATGTGCATCATCTCATTTTTCTTACTCGCTAGCAGGAAAACGCGCTGTGTGTTCATGGCTGGGGGCTTTCTCCGTTGACTCATCCACAAATGTAGTTAGATCACTACAGGAACTGAGCAGATGCCTCTGCAGCACTCCAGCATACGAAACTGCAGGCAGCACCCAACAACAATAACAGCTGTAGCACTGGACCTCCAGCTACGGATTCAAAGTCAGTTACTGTTTCATCCTTGTGTGTTGTGGAGGGAACACAAGCTCCTACGCTGAATATTATGGCTAACGCATTTATCTAAATGCCAAATATTACAATTATTAAAAGCTTTAAACAGCCTATCCACACAGGCACAGTCATGTTGTGCTTTTTTATTCCGTGGTAGTTCAAGCTATTATAGGTTTAGGTCTCCAGCAGGGCACGAAATCGCAGATGTGACAGTAGCTTGAACCGAGACTGTGGGGCTCAAGGACAAGGAGACGTTAGGAAGGAGTACACATACAAACACACAGCTTGATGGACAGCGCAGGTGGCACTGATCCTACTCCTTCTGCTGGATCCCCTACCTTGGTAAACATCATGGGGTGGTAGCCATGTGGAGAACATGGACATCAAGCTGTAAAACTGGTCTTTCTCAACTGCACTTTTAGGCATCCCTGAACTTGACCCTAGATTGTGTCCATTACCTATAAGTGACACAGAACCTAAATAACGAGGTGCAGAACTACAGTGGGCAAACTTGCTCAATCTCAGACCACAGGTCTGGCCATGTGGTACGCATTGTGGCTCCTGTCTAAACAAACCCAGACGAGAACCGCGTTGGAACAAAGCTGCGTTTGAGTCAATGCTACAGCTTCGTAAGCATCTAACCCACCAGATACATATGCAGATCTATTGCATTTTACCATTGTATGGACAACTTTGGGCCTGTGACTGGCCACATGAAAGGCGAGCCGGGCTCACCGCGCCGGGACCCAGTTGACTTTAATATTAGCCAAGAGGCTGCCAACAACAACAAGAAAAGGAGATGGGAGAGGGAGAAAGTATTCTGGTCCCACTGGGGTTTGAAAGGATAGAAGTGGTCAGAGACTTGGCTCTGATTAAGTATAGAAGCCAGGGAGACAGCAAGGGGCTTCTCTGTAGAGCTGTCCCACCAGTCAACCAAGGACAAAGGAACAAAGTGTGGGGGAGATAGGGCCACAGTGGGATTGCCATCAAAAGTATAACATAAACTAACAACAATACTTTACCCCATGAATAGTTTTAGAGGACGGAGCAGAGATGAAGCTTGATCCTCCAGAAACACTTCAACACACTGGACACCAACTCTATTGACCGCACAGGGATTTCTCAAAGCCACGGCTGGGGTGAGACCTCAGCCAATCCTTGGTTTGAGCCTTACTGTGTGCTGGCAGGCAGAGCCGAGCATGAAATGAGCTTTACCCCTCAGAGAGTCAGACAGGAGCTGTGAGGAGAGGCGTGAGGTGAGTTCTCCTTCCCCAATGTCATCTGTTGTCTGCAACCTCACAGCTCGACACAAGCCAGAGAGTGCGTGTATGTGCGAAACATGTGGGACTTAAATGAGGGGGAAAGAAAAGCTTGGATCAATGGAAAAGAAATGGAATTTTGAAATTGGAATTTGTAGGAATGTCTTGGGGTATAAACAACAAGCGGTTCAGGTGTAAACAAAAAGTCAACCTGTCAATATTAACAACCTCTTCTACAGCAGCTTCCGCGTCTTATTGTCTCCAGATACAGAGCCTCTATTACTCTCATTAAGTCTCCAGCACCAACGCTACCAAGCAACCACAAAACGAGGCATTGCAAAGGAAAAAAAAGGCATTGTTATTCTTGTTATTCTCACTCAGAGGCGGAAAACATCCGCAGAAGGTCTTTATCCCTCTCGGTTTGATCTGAAGATGCAACTGCAGGCACTCGTACAAGCCCAGCATCCCAAAATCGGTCACCGTCTCGACCTCGTGTTCTCCTGCCTTCCCCACATCTGCTATGTATATGTGATCATAATAGCAAAGACGCAGAACATCCTTGATTTACTGTAAGTGGTGATTTTTTCTGATGTGCATTAGTTTAAGGGCAACTCCTTTTCTACAGTACTTTGCTATTCCTACATGGGTCAGTTCTCTTCCTCCAACTTGCACAGTTGTTTAACCAACTCTGGCATCACATTTCTTGTACTGTAATTTAACTAATAAATTCAAAATGTTACAATATTTAAACACTTCTCAGGTGGACATTATTTTCAGATTTCTCATGCTTTGAAACAAAAACAACAAAGGCACTGCAGGACAAATGTTGGAAAACCACGCCTGTTTTGTCTTCAAACTGACCCAAAAATAGAGTTGGCAGGTCAGAGGATTTTCCTCATCTACTCTGAGAAGAAAGAAAATAGGTACCTACAGTTCTGGATCCAGGAATGCATATAGTTATTTAGCACATGCGCATCCCAAGAGGCACTGGGTGGATGTTTTAAGAGGGAACAAAGGCTGTCTAAGTCTAAGTGAGGGTTGTGATGGAGCTTCTTTGTGTGAAGATGACAAGGAAAGACTAAAAACCCATCACAACTCTGCTATCAGCTCCACTGATCAAGGACTGTCTGATGAGGAAGCTGGCTTAACTGGGACTCATCAATAAAAAAAAAAGAGCCATATGCTCAAACACAGACATGCTATGAGGGATGAGCCTCATTAAAAACGGAAGAAGCAAAAAACTAGAATAAAGGGAATACAAAGAGCAGATTTAGGAGCAGGATTATGTTTGCACACATGTATGTCTTCCATCCATCTTACACAGAGACAAAGGACACCAGGTAGTGCAGGAGGCTGGACTTATTGATATCATTTACAATGCATTAGCCCATTACCCACACGTGTGTGTGCGAGTGTGTCTGCGATTCAGTGGGACTGAACACACAGCCGAGCCCCATCTGTGTGTGTAGCTGCAGGGGGTGTGTGGGGTGGGAACATGACAAATTAGAGGCCTAAATGACAGAGGGCAGAAACAAAATAGACGACAGCGTCTATTAGACGCTCATTTATATTAATACTATGCACATACTGGAGCACGCCACGGCGAAAAGGCAGACACACGCGACAAAGCTCCGTGTTCAACACACATGCTTAATACCACCACTCTGCATACGCCCCACAGGCAAACATCTTCACAGAAATTATAACCCAGGAAAAAAACCCAACACAACATGTGCTAGTGTAGCAACAGTTTCTGTTAATAATGTGCTGAACAGCAACAGAATCTAGAAACGACTAGGAAAAAAAAACTTTAAATGAATTTGCTTCTGCTAACAAATATCCTATGATAATAAAAATATTTCTGGTTGTTTTCCTTCTCATCACAGCCCGATGTCGGCATCAGGCCTGAGCTTTGTGCTGCTTGCTCACAAACCTGACCACAAATTCTCCAGATGGTCAGGCTCCTATTAGACCAAATAAATGCACTTTCACCAATAAATCCTTTACACTGCATGTAAATGTCAAACCTGGACCTAATGCTCTATGCGGACGACACAGTCCGACTGCTAAATGGAAATGAGAGTGCACCTCAAACTTTACAACCCCTCTGCACCCGTAGTTTTACAGTAAGCTAATGCACGTGCCCCCGTTCGGCTCCTCAGCCTCAGCGAGGGAGCTAAGAGCTGCCAGGAACAGCTAGGTTGCGTCTTTCTTTTCGTTCCTAATGCTCAACTTTTCTGGCTCCCGCTATCTCCGGGAAGCCGTTCAAAACGATCGGGTTACTGCTAATTGAGGCTCGGTAACGCTGGGGAGATGGGGGGTTGACAAGCACTCACCCCGCGTAACAAACTAATAAAAACAACCCCCAGCATCTCGCAGAGGGAGGTAATAGGGCTCAGGAATGAGGGGAGGAGGAAGTGAGGGGGGGGAGAGGGGCTGTGCCTTTGCTGGGGACATTAGGTGAAAAGCTAATCAAGAATTAACAGAATAATCACGTCTGCACCAACAGGTCAGGACACTGAAGACGACACACTTTAATTACAGACACAAAGGCATACTGTTACTCTGAAGACTAACTTGAAGAACTGTAGGAATCCGTGTAAAGTTTAAAGGGCAAGAAGAGAGCAGGCCTAAGACAGCTGCTGCTTAATGGAGGATTACCAACGTGACCTCTCAGACCAGAGGTTATCTTCTTCAGGGACATCTGGAAAGGAAATGGACCGAGGTATTTTCCCTGTAGACAAACAACTCAATTAAGGTAACACGAGGGTTGGCCTTGCCTGTCCTTTGGTGTTTGTTGGTGTGTTTGCATGTCCTCGCTGGCTGACGCCACTAACCATATGATGAAGGCCATTTACATAAAACGCTACGGGTTTCCATGGTGATGATGAAAATAAAATCTCTAGCCTGACTCACAGCATCCTCTGATGACAGAAGAAATCAACTTTCTCAAAGTAAAAAAGTAAACTAACAGACGTGGGTGAAAAAAAACACAGAAAACTTCAGGCCCACTATGCCCATTTACGGTCAATCAGTATTCTACAAGCTTATTAAATATATCAGGGGGTCTCTAGAGAGAAAAGCAAAACATTGGAGGCTCCTTCTAAACTCGGCCGCACCAGCAAAGAAAACAGCTTGGATCCGAGTGAAAGTCTTTTAGATGTGCACGCTGGACATATCGAGCTAATTATCTAAAAGCACGTTTCAAAGTATTAGCTGGACAGGCTTCTTGGCTGTAGCTCAAACATGACGGGAGGCATGTTTAAAATGATAAAGCAGACAGAGGAAGCCTTTACCTTCTGTGGGTTACAATATAAACACAGATTCTTCAGGAAAGTGTAACTAGGTTTCATGGCAAATCTTCCGTGAAAAGCAGCATTGCAATCAACCGTGAGCCTTTGAAATCATATGATAGTGGCGGTACATATTGTGAGTTCCAACAAGCCTCTGTAGCACAGAACATGTCCTCCTCCAGCGTTTCCACCCTCCTCTCACCGAGAGCCTGTGAACATGTGCTGCATTTATTTGGTTTTCTTGGCTGCTGTTGGTTCTAAGTGGATGTTCCCAGCAGCTGTTGTCTCTGTGACTGGCAGCTATAAAGAGTCTCATAAAAAGGAAAACACTGAAACAATAGTAAACCATTACAAATTAATGATACAGTAACATGTAAAACTAGATAAAATATCTATTTTTTTGCCTCATTACCAAGAAACCACAGATTCCATGAAGGCAGCATTACGTTAACAAGACTCTGAGAGGGATTTTTATAGATGCTGTTCTCAAGAACATGACCAACACAGGGAAACCCCCTTAAGAAAACTCTCAGACTTATAATCCAACCAACGTCATCAGACGTAGCCATGACAAGGCCATTCCAATGTGAGCAGAGGGCACTGAGGACACAGACGTCTCTGTGTGGTTCAGCCCAGGAGCTGGCCTCTTACCTGGACCTGGCCTTTCCCCATGATCTTGTCCACTATCTCGTTGTCGTCCTTGTTGAGCATGCTTTTGTCGTAACACTTCTCGTAACACAGGATCCGCAGGTACTGGGAGCCCTCTAGCTCGATCTCAAACTCCTGGTAAATGACACAGATGCCGAAAAGTAAAGTGTTTGCCAATTGTATCTTAATGATCAGAGCAATGAGACAGGAGAGGACTTGGTGACTGACTTCATTCCACTGTGGCTCTGTGGTGTCTCTGAAGACTCGGGTCTTGGCCTTGCTGACAAAGTATCCGTAGGAGTCCACTTCAAGGGTGCAGTATAGATCTAAAAGAAACATAAACATAAAGAGAGTCATCAGGTAACTGAAGTGCAGTAACAGACTATTGGGTCAAAACAGGAGGCGTGTGCTTTCCTGGACTGCTTTATAATTGAGGTGGTAAATTCCAAGACTCAGTAGATCACATAGATCTAGATATCACGTAGATTTTATTCCCGTCTGTAGATGCCCAACACAGTTTGAATAAGATCGCTGGTGGGTGAATAATGTTCAGGACTGACTCACAGACCTGAATCAGACTCCAGAGGTTTAGGTAGGAGGTGGGTAGAGATTTAGCCAAAAAAAAAAAAGGTAGAGACAGTTTAATAAAAGGTGTATTTTCTCTATTAAACAACAGTCAGTCAGTTGACAGCCTGCTCCTCCAGCCGCCTCCCATTCCTTAGACCCTCATACCACGGGCAGCCATCCCCTGGGATCTGCTCACGCTCGGCTCCTACACGGAGCAATTAAGTTCGATAATGTGTTCCTTTAAATGCTGCTGTAGCTGTTCCTGTGGACCGTGCCACCAGCTGTCTGTAACGTGTCTATAGCACTATAGCACCCCCCCACCCCCACCCCCCCTCCAGCCTGCTCCCAGGGCTCACCTCCGTCTGACAGCATGATGGATCGATGAACGGCTTGACCTTTCACTAGAATGTCACCATGATGGGGAAAAGGAACCAAGGGAGTTGACTGAACCTCATATACATTGATAAACAAACTAGAGGACGACGCTGCAGCATCAAAGGCGTCAGAAACCGAGCCGAAGTCTGACAAGTGCATGGTTAACATAGTGGATCAATCACACCACGTGGGCGAGCGAGGGCTACAAACATCCACATGTGTACACAAGCAGGGCTGCGCTGTAAAATGGAGTCTCGTTCCATCTGGGCTCGATCCTCCTGTTTGTTTTCCCCGCGTCCTGAAAGGCTCTGGCATAATTACTCCCACCAAGGAAAAGATTAGTGGCAGCGGAATGAGGGAAGTTCAGAGGAGGGGAATTCAGTGCCAGCATCTGGGGGATATCTTCAAATTAAGCAGGTACTGTACACTTCCGATACATTCACACACTGTACACAAGCACACAGTTCTTGGCCTTTACATCCGCTTTGACATCTAACACGCTGTTAAGAAATTTACGTAGTAACATATTTGAATGATGTATTAGCTGGATTATGAGGAACGCAGCTGTGCTCCAGTTGACTACAAAAACAGCTGATGGGTGTTTTCATTTTTTCAAGTGAAGAGCATGTACAGTATGTGACCTTAAACCTCCCTTAATCATTTAACCATGAGCAGGTCCTGGATTCACCTAGTAGCTCATTTCCTATCTGAAATGGGTTCATACGCCCAGAACTTAAACTAAATCAAGGCCAGGCAAAGTTTAGAGTCCTCACTGTGGATCCAGGGGAGCTTCGGTAAGTGGGACTCTGAGTTTTCATGTTTCTGGCAGGCCACCATCAAACCCAACAGATACGAGGGGGTCTGGTCAGCATGGGGCCCCGGACCACTAAAGCCGGGGTTAATAGATCCTATCCTTCTGGGGTGTGTATGTGTTCCTGTACAGGAGGCTAATCTTTGCCCAGGGCTGTGTTGATTGCTGGGTCAAACTGGGTGTTCAAGAATTAGCAGACAAGTAATAAATCCATGATCTATTAACTTCACTAATCACTGCCTTTGAAGAAATGTGTCCCAACCGGAGGACAAAGCAGAATGTAATTGTTTTCATACAAACCCAGTTGGTTTGTGATACTTTAATGCTGAACAAGGTCAGGCACCCAACTACACATTATTCAAAATGTTGGAAGCTTCAACTGCAGCAGTGCCACTTGGACCTGTTAATGCAGTACACATGCAAACAAGTTGCAGCAGCTGTTAAACACATATAACGGGGAACAGTCTGAGTCAGTGACAACCTCATATGTAAAAATAAACCAAAAGCAAAGTGACAGGGTTTACACCTTTACTAGGTCATGTTTTCCCACTGATCTTATTTTTTAAACAGAATTTTGGGGAGATGCTGCTCTCCCAGCTCCTTCCTCTGTGACCCAGTTTGAATACTTTGCCCTAGGCTGAATTTAAAGCCCTTTCCCACTGGGGGTGGGGGCAACTGTATAAATAACTCAGAAACAACTCCAATAAGATTTTTTACATTCATGGGGGATTTTTTTGCTCCCCCAATCAGACAATAAGACACATTTGTTAATGACGACATGTCAACTTAGTGTAGCACTGAATAATGGCTGTGTTATGTTCTGATAACAATTTTGAAAGCACACACACACACGCACACGCGCGCGCGCGCGCGCACACACACACACACACACACACACACACACACACACACACACACACACACACACACACACACACACACACACACACACACACACACACACACACACACACACACACACACACACACACACACACACACACACACACACACACAGCAAGTTGCTTGGAAATCTGCATGAGGGACACATGGCTTGCAGGGAAATCAACACAATGAGAAATGGATTAAGTGTAGGAGACATCAATAATGTAGCCGAAGCCACATCAAACCTCCAACACACACTGCACACAAACACGGCTCCATGAATTCTACATTAAAAGACAAAGAGGAGGAAGTGGTGTAATTCCAGCGACGTGTGAGAGAAGACACTGTTCTATGCCATATTTTAAACAGACCCGTGACTTTGAAAAACATCCAGTTCTGACTTTCTTAGTCAGTTTCATTCTCATCATATTAACCTATTGAAATGGACATTTCGTTTTATTCTTGGTAAATTATCAAACCTCAGTTAAATACGCAGAGAACCTTTTCTCATTGAGTTCCAATCACATTGTCGGCCCCACACTACCTCCACGGTTATGCTGGTTTGCATGCACCACATGACACGTGCACATCAAACTGTACCGGGCCAACTTCCCTGCGCTGCACACACACACACACATTCACCTTCTTCATTTTTAAACCCCTCAGCTCCCTGCGCTCCATTGAGGATCAAACAGGCTTTCAGAGGAGAAAGCTTTCCAATCCATTACCCAGGAAATACTAGCAGGACAGCTTTAACATACTGAAGGCTGTCATGGTAACAGAGGAAATCATATTCTCCCCCCTGTTTCTTTTCCAGATATTTGAGATTTGAACTGTTGCTTGTGCAACAAAGAACAAAGTGTACCAAAACGCCAGCTGTCCGCTACGGACACGTCTCAAAGTGCTTCTTGTGGTGCACTTTCCTGATAGTAAACACACAAACAGCTGCGTCTCCACAGATTATATACGAACAGACAAACCATTTAAAAGATGATAATCAGGTTCATTTTAAAAGATGATATGCAGCTTTTTAGACGTTTTGTGCTTTTCCTTTTCACAGCCTGGACTGTCTGCTTCACTTGTGATTACACCAAATGAGGACAACCACAGGAATTCCACTGTGGCTTCCTCTACTCCTCTGAGACTTTGTCTGAGGCTTTCTGCTCTTTTCTTCCATACATCTGGCCATGTCAGTACTGGTCAGGGCACAATGGAATCTGCATGAGCGGGCTGGAGTGACTAGATCATGTGTTTAATTGGCAGACAATGCACTGCAGCTATGTGTGTGTGCAGGGATGCTGAAACGGTGTGTGCTTAAGGAAAGGCAGTTTCTGGACCACTTACTGGCTGACTCCTTGAATCCTTTGGCAGAGTGAACGATCACATGCAGAAAGCCGTACAGGCCGGGGCTCTCTTCATCTGGAAAATAAGCAAATGGAGCAGTCTGTTGAGTTCAGGGTGTAAAGATGGTGCCACTACATATCTGAGTCATGTGGAAGAGCCATTTGTGTACACACAACATGCTCCTCTATCCTGTGTGTACCTCCATACAGGACACAACTTAAGAAATATAGGTTCAGGTTCATGCTAGAGGTCCTGATATTTTGGGGTATTTACATTTAGACTTTTTGAAGGCTTGGGCCTTATTTAATTGAGAGGTGTTTAAATACTTTTGGAAGCATGATCAACATAATATTGCTCTGTAGACATGTGTTTTTCTTCTTGTTCTCCTTTTCTTCTTGTTCGTCCAAACCATACAACATTACAGTACAACAAAATAAAAAAGGTTCAGGTTCATATAAATCTGTGCATTGAAGTGAAAATCGAGTAATTTTATCAGACATCTCACAACAACAAGCAGGCCTGCAAGTGAAGGTGAAAGTTGTTGGGTGGCCTGCGTCCCATATATTGCGATGGCTATAGATATATGCTTGCATTGCTTTACTCCCGTAAAGCTCGGCTGCTGGTAAATAAACGTTGATGGAGGCTGCAGGACTGTTTGGAGCTGCACTGGAGGAAGCGGAGGGGAGAGTAGGCGGCCCCTAGAATTTACTCTGTGTGTGTTGTACTGTACATAAGCAACACTGGAGTTTCACGGGGAGACAGTTCAAAGGTTCAGCTTCAAGGTGGCCTACAGACTTTGGAGCAAAACTGAAATCTGTTCAATCAATTCAATTAGAATCTTACTTCAACAATAAACTAAGGAAACCTAAATAATAAATTAAGGATACAATGAGCGGATATGTGATGGGCTGCACATGATTCATTCAAAGGACTCAAATGAAAGTGTGACTACTCCAGTGTCTCTACAATATCATCCATCATCTTGGTTATGAGAAACATTCCTTTGCCAGCTGGTCTCCATTTCAACCCCAGCGGTGCTCCCAGCACTTCATGTCAGTGAGGTGTGTGCGCGGGGTGTTTATATTTACTTTATAATGAGGAATAGGTCAAAAGTCTAAAACAAGATGTGGGGCCTGAGCTCTGTTGTTAGAGTCAGGGATATCTCCCAGGAAAAAAAAGAGAAAATATCAAAGGAAAATGGATCCTTGATTGTAAAGGGTAGAAGGGGGATGCTTTAATCAAATTAGAAGTGTAGGTAAAACCCTCCTGCAGTCAGACAAAGTGCTTAGCATAACCACTCTTACTGTGAATAGCCACACACTGAATCACTGAGCAAGCAGTCACATTTCTAGCAAATAAATGTCACTAAATGTACTGTAAGTAGTGGGTAATGAGCATGTGCAGGAAAATATAATATAGCACAGAAAATACACTGTTCTTCATTTTTAGCATCTGAGTACAGCACAAAAAGTACAGCTTGACCATTTTATTCCCTAAAAGTTCAGCAGTGTTCATACATCAAATGAAGATTTTCTTTCTGTGATCACCACTTTAAAGGCATTGGATGTCAAAATCACTTCTGTCTTGCACAGAGGTTCTATTGTATAAAAAGCAAACATGGATTTTTTCTGTATAATCTGAAAAAGATTAAGGCAGTGTGCCTCTCTGAAACATCTCTCTCCACTCTAAGATTCTAGGAGTGTGTGTGTGTGTGTGTGTGTGTGTGTGTGTGTGTGTGTGTGTGTGTGTGTGTGTGTGTGTGTGTGTGTGTGTGTGTGAGTGAGCTCTCTGTGCATGTGAAAGCAAGACCCTTGTGGCATTCAGTGAGATCAGAGAAGGTCATCCAGATGGCTTTAATGCCACCACCAGCCTCTGAAATTGGTTAGAACATGGAGATCACGAGCAAAAACAAACAGCATGGGAGCCGAGAGCTGAGCGCAGGCCACCACCAACATACTGCATGGCACCAAGCTATGTAGATGAGAAACATATTGCAACCTAGATTTGTCTCCTGCAAGGAGCCCCTCACTTTTTGGGACAATTTTGTGTTGATAATGTAATAGGTGCTTTTGTGTAAAGTTAAATCTAAAACAGAGAGAAAAGGAAGGAGCAGTGTGTTTCATCATGTGGCAAAAGAGAGACACACACAAAACGACAAAACATCTAAACGTGTTGGAATAAATAAAGATATTTTCTTACCATCTTTGTTACTGGTGACGGGAATATTGTGGACAGTTCGGAGTTTGAAACAAGAGCTTGTCAGGACTTGGAGCTCAACAGAACTTAACACACATGCCTGGAGATCTAAACCAATAAAAAATAAAAATGAAAAACAGCAGCGAAACAGCTTTAATCAATAAAAGGTGAAGTACATAAGAATCAGTCAACACACAAATACTTTCAGGGCCGGTGGTACCTTTCTTTTGAAGTTTCTGGATGCTTTCCCTCCACTCAGACCTCTCATAGTCAGAGGACAGCAGAAACAGGAAGCTCTGAACACACATGGGAAAACGCTAACAAGTTCTGCATATATATTGAAAGTGCCGTATAAGAAAGGATGTAAAAATGCCTTCAAAAGACTAGGAACACCTTATGCTGTTATAAGACTCATGCTGGGAATCTAAAATCTCTAAAGCAATTGATCTTTTTGGTGTGCATCGCCCTCTAGTGGTGAGATATGGACACCGCAACAACATGATCTTCAAGTAAGGGTGGCATTTCAAACCTTTCCATGTTTGTTGTGGATGCGGAAGGGGATGGTAGGAGAGTGTAGGAGCAGCCAGGACTCCTGCTCATTCATTTTCTTCCTCAGACGCTCAACACGACTCTGACCCTTTGGTGCTTTCTGCACATACAAACAAGCAAACAACAGAGGAAAAACATCAGCCCAGAGCAGGAAGCCATGAGTCACAGCCTGGGCACACAATGTATAAGCTAAACCTCTCACATCCCTGGCTTGATATGTCCCCTAATACCAGACATGGTCTGTCATGCAAGATGTGGGCAAGTTTCACACAGTGAGGGGAAAATAACAGGAACTTAAAAGCTTTGGTGTGTCTCAGCCATGGATGTGAGGGTGTACTGTTGTACTGGTGCAAATATACACCGCTTAAAGCCAAAAGCCAAATGTTTCAGCACTGTTTGATCCTATGCCAAACAGTTTCTAGTTTAAATGTGAATCAGTCATTTAACCACTAATGCCGTCACTTTGGCTAGTATAGATTAAGGATAATGTTTTTTATACATTACACCAGCCAGTAGTCTACATGTTTTACATGAAAGCATGTTTGCTATAATAAGTCCCCTCACTACCTGATTTCTGAGTATTTTGCATGTGCTTTGATAACAATAAGTTGTAATGATTCATTCCACAGAACCTTGGAAGGTCCCACTTGAAAAAGTGAAATTTCCTTACCTTCTCTTTCTGTATCTCACTCTTTGTGACTGAGATCTTGATTTTCATCTCTTCGATCTCATGTTCTGGCAGGACCTGGATGCTGGGACAGGTGTCGCAATCGTCCAGGGTTTGGAAAGTCAAATCAGCCAAAGGGATGTACCACTTGCACTCATATTGTTGATGACGACTGCAAATAGAGAGAAAGTGTGGGGGTGGTTACAAATGAATTCACGCGACAAATTTAGGAGGATGAGACAGAGGTTTCATAAGAAGACCCTGTCATGATTTCTGTTCGACTGTCAGGGGTTAACAAGCCAAGGTTGGAAATGCATGATGTTTCAAGATGCAATGCTAAACTAATCTAAATTCTAAAAAAAGGTCTCCACCTTGCCTTGCTGGTGTTAGACTGACTTGATAATCGAGCTTTGAGAACTAAAATGCTCACCCCACAGCAGTCTTCTTGAGCTTAGCACAAAGCAGCAGATCGGTGAAGAGGAAGACGTGCCGTAGCTTTCTGGAGCTTTCTGAAACCTCCACCAGGAAACCATCCTTCACCAGCTGACGAGCCTGTGAGAAGAAGTGACAAGTCACTACTTGCGTGAACTGACCTGATTGGTCCTTAGACTAAGTGAGCATGCGTACAAGATACATTATTGCCTAAATTCAAGAGATGATTCAAAAATGATTCATTCAATGATACTCCCACACACCTCTCCCTTAGGAGTGGTTACAGCAGTCCTCCGAGGGTCAATTTCCTCGTTGATAGAGGAGAGAAAGTTTTGAGATATCCGCAGAGCATCCTGGAGTAGAGGGAAGTCTGGGTGGTCCTTGGGAGTGTGTTTCAACAAGTCCTGAGACACATGCAAGCAACATGTACAGTTAGACTGATGCACTGAAAATGGTTTAAGTCTGTTGGAGCTTAAAAACATAAAAAAAAAACATTTATGATGCAGCATACACTCATAAATGTCATCAAACCACAACTGCTCTAATAAGATATTCATCTATGGTTTAGTTACAGGCTTAATTAGCTACTGTATACTGCTACAGAAAGACTGACAGTGACATGACGTTTGTTTGAACCCCCCCACACTTACATGTTACTGATCTGAGAGCTTTAAGCAAATTAGACTCATACAATGGACTCCTGCAGCCTAAGGAGCTACATCCAGGTATCTACTGTACCTGCTTGACTGGCAGCTTCCATTTGATCATTAATATGTCAAAAAAGTAGAACTAGTATTATGGCTGAGTGAATGAGAAACAACAGAGATGGGTGCAGAAGCTGGCCAAAGCTCAAGAACTCAGAAGAACATTGTGCCAAGTTCTGTACAGTGAATGGATCCGTCAAAGCTACTACTTACATGAAGGACCAGGGTGCTTCTGGTGACACGGTCGATCGGCTTGTAAAGGAGAGCTGCAGGGGGAAAAGGCAGGGCTCTGTGTCAGTGTCAGTTTAAAAGGCAGCCACAAATTAAAATATGCATATAAGAAGTGCAATAAAACTTGTGCCACGTGCCCACACGCCTCCGAATGGCACTGCTCCTGTTTCTAAAAACAGCACCGCCACACTTGGCTGCTTTTCCCTGGAACAGCTTTGCTGTTTGAGGTGGTGTGAACAGCAGCAGGTCTGACATATATGACAGCTCTAGGTGAGAAACACCCACAGACGGGACAGCGGGAGGGATAAAGGGAATAGTATGGCAGAGGAGAGATACGTGGCAGATGTAACAACACCTGGGGAAAAACTAATCTGAAGCATATAGTGTAGATGTGAAAGAGGGGATGTGGGGATTTGAAGGAGAGAACTTTTAATCTGGATTCTCTTTGTCTCAGCTGAGTTCAGCCGTCGTGTAATGAAATGCCAAAAGTGTCTCAAGGTCTCAAAATAATAACGCCACTGGTGTCACGAAGCGGTTTAAAAAAATTATAATAATGCAGCGCTGCTCTGTTCTCAGAGAGACAGAGAGAGAATAAATGTAAAGCATGTGTCAGATCAACGCTTGAAAAACGCATGATGACTGATAGATGCATGTATCTGGTGGATGAGCGTTTTAAATGCAAGGACGTGATCAGGAAAGTCCAGTCAAAAGCCGGGGTGAGTGAGAATCAGAGCAGAGGATTATTGGAAGTCAATGTCCTGCCACAGCAAGGCGTCCGATTGATCCCGTTCTCAAGGTCGCCTTGCCCACTTGGCTGTGGGACTAATAGATCTCTCCGAACTAGGGGACAGAGCATATGGACATGGTCTCTGATCAGGCCCGATACACACAATTCTTCAGATCTACAGCTAGGACACTTGGCATCACAATCAGCCACCGGAGCCAGGACTGAGCTGTAAAGGACGACGTGAAGGACAGCATGAGGTTGATAGGGGAGGGAAAATACTAAAAAGGCTGAGTGACAGATCCAGATCGGGGGAAGGTGGAGAAGGATTAAGAAAACGAGAACACATGGCAGTAGAGCAGAACAGGAGGCCAGACACTTGTTTGATTTAATTTTCCTTCTATATGAATCCATTCATAAGGAAGTGTCAGGCAGATAAAACATGATGACACTTGATACGTAAACAAGCCTGACAAACTGGCCTATATCATTGAAGATAAAGAGTTCATCAGTTAAATTGGCCACGTTCTAGTTACAGTGTGAGGGAGGCAAGAAGGATGCAGGGATAAGAAAAGTGGCGGGTTTAAAGAAAGACAGAAACTATGATAAACATGGAGCGTGATGGATGAAATACCTCCAACACCTCACCTCTACAAAAAAGAATTAAAACAAACACTGTTCACGCAGTTAAGTTAAAGAATAAGCACCAGGATGTTTCAAGTGCTCCTTGTTTACAATAAATAAATTAGCAAACACTTCCCAGGTACATGTAGCTGAAAATCTACATCTATCCATCAGTACAATTACAAAGCTTCACAATTTGCTCCACATGGTTGCATTGCTACCGTTAACCAATTTAGATAGACCTCAAATTGTGTAACCCCTGGTCAGCTGATTAAAAAAACCTCAAACATGTAAAGTACAGATCCCCAATACACTCATCTGATCCTCCTTATACAGTCGGCTATAGCACATAAGTATTCAGATAAAGGCAAACATCATTTAATGTCAGGAATCATCAGCAATCAGACAGCACATCTACATCATGTCCAAACCTCTGGCAGACATGCCAGTAAACTAACTCACTAGCATCTGGCGGAATACTGATTAACCGACTTCACAGCAAAGACCCTAAAAACAATATACCATCGAATTAAAGACATACACAATCAGGCTCCTATAAACAAACTAAAGAACTACACTCCAAGTCATTTAAATCAATGCTGGCGGCAGCTTCCATCATGCAGACATTACCGTATGTGCAGTTACAACACAGTCTGAGGACCAGAAGCACCTCCATATCCCTCTTCTCCTCTCCTCACTCTGTTCTCCTTCTTTTCACCAGCAGATACGGACAGAGAGAGAGAGAGAGAGAGACGGACAGAGAGAGAGAGAGAGAGAGAGAGAGAGAGAGAGAGAGAGAGAGAGAAAGACGGAAGCAGAGAGTGCTGGAGTGCGTGTGTGTGTGTATGTGTGTGTGTGTTAGCAATCACACATACACCCACTTGCCTTCCAAAGCCCGCCACTGCATACACAAGTGGAAGGGGCAGGACTGGAGTCTTAAAGCAGCAAGCCATCTGAGACGCACATACACTCACAGGCATGGACACAGACACACACAGCGACGCACAGACTCACACAGCGAAGCACAGACTCACACAGCGAAGCACAGACTCACACAGCGAAGCACAGACTCACACAGCGAAGCACAGACTCACACAGCGAAGCACAGACTCACCCTCCAGGGAGACAGTGGTGGTACAGTCCTTGGAGTCTTTGGGGCCTTTCACTTTGAGGTTCTGAAAGAATCGTGGCATCGTCAGTTGGGTCGATCAATACACGCCAACATGCTCGCACTCACAAACACAGCAAGCTGAGGGAAGTCAGGCCGCAGTAAACCACCTTTACAACCAGCAGCTCACCTTGACGGCCAAACCGGGAACAGCAGCGATTAAGGCTTTGATTAAAACTGAGCACTATGCAGTACTTTGACACTGAATTAAGGGCTGGACCGATTAAGGTTTCATTCAAGTAAATTCCAAAGTTATTATTTACAGTATGTGATTATGCTTATAAGATGCTCAGTTACTCATTTTCACTCATTTTCATTACAGACCAGTATTTCTCTGGATAATGGTTACTTTCTGTAACTTATTGCTGACACTTTTATAAGTCGGAAAAAGCAGTTATGCAAACCTTTCTCGCCATGTAGGTATATGAGTCAGAGTGATTTCAATCAGTGATAAAAATCTAACCTAGTGACAGGCAATATTAAATATAACAACACAATAGAACTCACATAAATGAGGCGTCTGGAGGACAAACCTACCTCGGATATCTTCTGGAACTGACTGTTGGCCTGGCTGCACTTCTCTGCCGTCTCCAGCGCCACCTTGTAGTTGTCGACAAAAGCCTTGTACACTCCCAGCTGGCTGGCCTGGCTCACAGACACAGACAGAATAACAGACGTGAAGCTACAGGTGAAATCGGCAGGTGCGAAGAAGATATGACCAACAGGGACACCTCTACTTGATGGATACCAGAGAGTCCTTTATGAAACATTTAATGCTTCTGGTTTACTGGCATTGGTCCATGATAGTAAATGAGTTGAACTTCAATTAGTTCTGCTTTACTTGAGTATCTCATACAGGCTCATCCAGCCTTGGTAGATTAATACATTGCTATTCTCATTAACGTTTGGCCTGAGGCTTGAAGAGTCTGCAGCAGTTTTAGAGACATCTGCATATGTAAAACATCCCCTACACACAACACAGTAACCCCACATTTGTGTATAGAATAATGGTGTGCATCTATACACAAACTGATTTTCCCTTGATGCTTCTGCCTTTCCATTAGCAGCTCTCCTCTGCAGCCCTCTCAGTACATTGAGACAAAGGCTGCCGACCAGCAGTGCATGAATATGCATTCTGCTACAGCTACACTTAAATTGACGAGGTTGAGGAGCCTACTGCACCCCACTAAAGCAACGTGACTGGATTCCAGCTGAATAGAGTACACAAGTACGACGTGGTGCTTTTCCTTCTACAACGTTTTCATTTGCTCTCTGTTCACTTCCCCTCAGATGGAGTGGAGAGTGGCACTCAAAATAGGAGCCGTGAGGAAATCATTTATTCTGGTGACACCTAAAAGATGCTGTAAAGTAACAAAAATAGATAAGAACATAGAAAGAAGGCAAGATTTGTTTTGTTATTTGTGTAGTTATTTCAGCACCGTCATCACACATTTATCCAGACACATCATACCTGACAATGCAATTTAGAAAACCAAACTTTGGATGGACTAGATTAATATTTTTGATTTCTATATTTCCAAAGGAATGTTTTTTTTTACTGTTTTGGCAGCTCATAAGGAAAGTTCAGTCCAAGCAAAGTGACGTTATAAGATTTCATCACATTCACAATGTTGCTTGACAAAACACTGGGTCATTTCCGTCACTGCGACGCAGGAGTTTTGAGTAATGCCCCAGAGTGTCTACACTAAAAACAACAAGTTCACATCTCAGTGGTGGGTGGGATAACAACAGCGTGTGTCTGAGAGCGGAGGTGGAGAGGAGGAGAGGCTGGGGAAAAGATGGAATAGGCACAGGAAATAGTGAGAGGGGAGACAGCAGTGAAGTGTCGACTATAAATAGACACCTCCAAGCTGATGAAAAGGCCCGTTAGTACTTTAACTCCTGAATGACGCGTTGGACAGCAATAAAGCCTTTAGATACTGATGTAAAAACAGATGGGAGCATATTATAGACTGGGTGTGCGTGCAGATGAATACAGTACAATAAAAAATTGAGGTAGCTTGTTTAGACCTTCAACAAAATATTATAGTCGACTAGTGATAATAATCAACTAGTGGTTTTTCTTAACAGTTGTCTTTAAACATAATAATCTCAGATATGAGACATTAGTAAAAGAAGCCATTATCAAGGTCTATGTTCTGCAGTCACATAAAACCTAGATTAGAGGTACACTAAGTTTCTTCAGAAACAAATTGTTATTAACTCGTGGCTCATTCAAGGTTGGACCCTTCCTACTTTATGCCTCGGGGGATTTTAATAATTTGGTTGGTCAAATGCCATCCTAACTGTCAGACTGCAGAGGAGCCTTTCTCCTGATCGAACTAAGTATTTTGAATTTGCGACTGAGGCTGGCATTCCACTTTGCCGCTCCAGTGGGCTCCGCGCGGCTGACGGGGAGCAGGAGGGAGGAGACCAGTTAATTGCGCTGCCATCTGCACGCCCGCCCTGCAACTCTGACAAAATGTTTAGCCGCCACAGGACGCACTCGTGTGTGCTCGCGCACGCGGCACAGATGGAGGCTGATGATTACACAAATACGTGTCACTGGGTGGCGGGACTCCTGGGCTACGTCTAAAGGAATCCTATTTGTACATGACAGCTTTAGTACAAGTGTGTGAAGAATCCATGGTCCTCATGAGTTGGTGATACATAGTGTCACTTCTGACCTGAGATTAACGCTTTAAAATGAGTAATCTGTTACTGACAAATGCTAAGAACGTGTAGATGTTAGACTTTGAACAAAGAGTCAATATAGTATATAATAATAATATATACACAGAATACAACACCTTAGTAGAAATATGGCCCCCACCTATACTGTAAATTGATAATAGGATCAGACTTCTTGATCACAGGCCAGCAGGACTGAGACAATTCAGAATTTCATACACTAACCTCCTGTCTGTGTTTTAGATGCGAGGGCTCTGAATTACCATGACACGTACCCCTTCTGTTCTAGTCAAAACAACAGTGTCTTGGCAAAGCGATACAGGATGGCTCATAATAGCCTGTCTGCTCCACTCACAGCTCATTAGCAGGGATAAATCACATCTCCAGTAAATCACGTCACGTCCAAACGTTAGTCACATTTATCTGGCTGCTGATAATGTTTAATAAGACATTTTTACTGACTGTCACCAGTACAATTCACAGCCGTTTAGTCTCCTGACACTGTTGTTGGCTGTGTAATTCCCATGTACTTCTAAACAGAGGCCAGGCATGGCTCAAAGTCAGTAAGATACGATGTGCTACGTTGCTCAGCCACTATTGAGTCTTGGCAGTACATGTATTAAGTGAGCACATTATCTTTTTAATTTTTTTAACCTATTCTGTAGTACTGGGAGGGTCCAGCTACAGATCGAAGGCCTCTTGTTACTGTCAAGTAGAGCAGGAGCAGCTTACTACAATATGCTGCATTACTTGTCTTACAGGCTCCTCTTTGTGATTTAACAATACACTATGGCTGTGAAACTAGCTGAAACCTGAGGCCTCTCTTTTTTTATTCTACACATCCACTCACACACTGTAATGATCTTATGCGCTGAGAGAATCTGTTCAGGCAATATGATCCTGCTAAAATACAACAGAGGCTGAACATTTCGACTAATGCCCTCCGAGCACAGACACAGGGGCACATTCACTTACGCATGTAGATAAATTTAGAAGGGTGATTCACTGAGCGCAAAACGGTGAGAGAGTTAACACACACCCTCCAAATGATGGAGAGGGAAAACACCACACGCTGTAATTTCTGGACCCGCGTCACACTCACCAGCTTCTGGAACAAATGCCCCACAGTGACCTTCTCATCCCACTGCTGGATGTTGGGTAGGAGCGCGTCATAGAATTCCTTGTGGATCTCAAAGATATCCTGGATTTTGTAGAAGATGGTTTCTATCTGCGGCATGCTGAGGACGGGCTGGGACGTTGGCACTGTGGCTTTCAACGGACGAATAGGCTGGAAAGAGGAGAGACAGGAAGAGAGACACAGGGAACAGTCAGTGAAGAATGAGGAATGATCTAATTCATAAACATTGTTTGTTTGGGCTAAATAAATTAATAAATAATACAGGAATACAGATGTAGCTAATTTAAAACTAGTCTTTGGTGAGAAATTTATAGCAGAGGCCTAACTGGGCCAGTTCAGGAAATCTAATTTTGCTGTGTGTGACAGAGTGATGCGGGTGTAATCACACCCTCTTTACTCTGTGACTGAGTGGATTTTCACGCTGTTTCTGACCAGTCCATTGAAACACCAGCTCTTCAATCATAAATGAAGCAGACGCCAAAAGTGAGGGGGGGCCAAAAATAAGTGAAAACATAAGAGCTTTACAGTAGTATGATAGCATAAAGGTTCTCTGACGTCCAATATGAGTCAGTGGGCTGCTGATTGCAGGGGTTGTGTAATCGTCAATGAGAAAGGTTGGATCATTTAACAACGCTAGCACTGTGGTGTTAGAAATAAGACCTTATTTGTCGAATGTGACACATGTGGCATGGGCATCATCAAAATTTGTCTTTTCAGTGAATAAAGGTTAATAATGATATGTATAAACTACATGATTCATTTATGATTCTTAAGTTGACTTAGTCACTTTGTGTTTTGTTTTGTCATAAAAATAAAAAAAGAAATAAGCGGAAAAGGAAACAAAGCAAAAACAGTATTTATAGCTTGTGTTTTTTAGAGGAAGTGAAGCAGGACAGAAAAAAAAACTTGTGAATCTGGCTGAATTGTATAATGACCCGTTGCGTCATTACTTTTGGCCCACGAGAGAAGGAACTGAAAGATGGGCTGGATTTCGGTCCACATTACGGCAAATTTGCCTCCTGACTCCGCCTTTCGAGGTTTTAGCATGTGGAAGTATTGCACCTCAACTGTTGTGAAACTAAATGGTTTTACAATGTTGCCCTACATGTCGGCTGAAACGATCAAATGGCCGAGGAGGACAGGCCCTGACATAGTGGCTCAGTATAGTATGCTGAACTAGTGCTGCAGAGAACTCTTGTCTGTGGTCACACTTTGAGTAGCAGTGTATCTGTATGCTGCAAGTAAGCTGTACCCATGTAAATGTGTCTCACCAGTAGCAGGGCCTCCACCTGGTTCAGGTAGATCTCCTCACTGGCTAAGAAGCCAGACAGCACTAGTTTCTTCATCTCCAGCCCTTTCTCAATGTCTCCCTGTAGAAAAACACACACACATACATAGATCTGATTGTTATTGTGAATGACACGTTTTCCACATACACATCCAGAAGGCCTTTTTGATAAATTTGTATCCAGAATTAATATTTAACCAGCATGACTCAGGCTTATTTCCTGTCAATTCCACTGCCACCACATCGGGTCAACCTGTGACTTAGTACACAACATAAATACATTAAACACTTTGTCCTCGGCCATCAAAAAACATCTAAATGGCTCGCTTCCCCTGTGGAAAGTCACTCCCCAAGCACTTGTAGGCATTTGTTGTCGGGAAAGTCACCACCCATGTTCAGAGACAAGCACAATCACAACATACACACTTTTACCAGTGTATTCAGGAAAGGTCTGAAGGAACAGAGGTGCAATTCATGAGTCAAAATAGTTGGGCTGAGGTGGAAAGTGTGGCCTCCCTGCTGCCATGTCACACACTTCTCTGCTACGTTATTACATTCTTGCAGCTTCCAGCAGCCTGACACTATCCCAACATGGTTTGGTCAGAAAGCAGTAACAGCTGCCATAAAGGACCAATATACTTTTTACGTTGACTGAAGAGAACATAAAACAGTCAAGGGTAATAAAACGTCAGAGACTGAATTCAGTGTTTGTTGGTTATGTCCAAATGATCAAACACAAACTATTACTATATATAAACTATAACTACTTTAGTCATGTTAACACTAAAGTTACCTTCACACCTGTTCAGACTTTTACTCTTTTGCTGCTCAACAAAACAGTCAAACTGCAATAATCTGGAACCTAGTGACGTTAAAGGCTCATATACACTACGTACTTAAGGGAGGACAAAGAACGTCCAAGAGCAGAATGGAAGATTAATTATTGACACAGCCAGATCCCCATAATGATATCAGCATACCAGCTTTCCTTGATAAGATGTGAAAGGAGCCATGACCTCATTGATTTAAACCAATCATGACTGAGAGCCATTTTCTGACCGACTGTACTCCTCAGACCTGTAGTTGGGTATATGCACAATATACTGTATATTATATATTGTGTATATAGTAAAAAAAAACATTTTTAAAGAATTATCATTTGCAGAAACTATCATTTGGTCACACTTGCTGCCATTGAAACCTAAACATACTGCATGTACTATATTTACTGCAGTCTGTCAACCTTCTCTTCCTTGCTAGCCGCAGATGATGTCAATGCATGCACTGAGTTCACACACACACACACACACACACACACACACACACACACACACACACACACACACACACACACACACACACACACACACACACACACACACACACACACACACACACACACACACACACACACACACACAGTAACAAACAGAAGTTACCATAAGAAGACTTTAAAACAAGAGTCGGACATGTGCTAACAGTAGCTGCCTAATCAGGCCTTGCTGAGACACACTAACCCACAGGCACATGCAGCAGCGCCCTGTGAGGCCACCACACGGCCAAGGCATCACTAACACTTAGTGTCACATGCGCATGTGTGTCTGCGCGCAGTCTTCCCGCATCCCGCTGTCCGGTCGCCATCTCACCTTGAACTGACTATGCACTGGAGTGATGGGATCCAGCTCCTCATCTCCATATTCAAACACCTCCTCCTCCAGCACCCTGTCCAAATAGCATAGCACCTCCTCCTCTTCCTCCTCCATTATTCTTCCTCTCTTTATCGTTCTTTCCTCCTCCTCCTCCTCCTCTCCGCTTTCGGCCAGTGCTTCCCTTCGTCGGGGCCTGGACGCATCAGTGTTTTCCCTTTAGAGTAAGTCGTCTGGACACCGACGGAGAGAGAAAGAGGGAGGCCCCCGCCTACACAACCCCACCCCCTTCCTCTGCTGTGCTTCCTGGTGTGTGTGTGTGTGTGTGTGTGCTACTGTTTCACTGCGGTCGATGAGAACGGCCCACCCTCTACATGTGCCCCTCCCCTCACAACAAACACTGTCCAGCCACTTCCTTGACGGCTGCATAGACGGTTTCTTTTTGTGCTTTACTGGAAGACTCAGTGTTCATTGTGTTTATTTTTTTTCTGCTCCCTCCAGACATAAGCCACTTCCTCATCGAAAAAACAAGCAGCCTCTCTATTTCTCGAGTCACTGACCACTGCAGAGCTCATTTCTGAGCCTTCCTCTCTGGCCATTGTCTTTTTATTGATCTGCTGAGGCTTGGATGCCGAGCTGAGATCAGCTAATGTGGTGCTGGTGTGTCTGCTTCTAATTACGGCTCATGTAGTTCACTCGTTTACAGCGGGTTCACACTGACACAGGTCAAAATATAACATAATCGTTGCACCAAGAGAAGGTGTTAAAATATAATATAATAGATAAGCCAGATAGTTATGGTGCCTAAATTCTGGATTGTTAATACATATAGTTTGCTCTTCGTAACCTCTTACCCTGCTCATGACCTTTAGGTGCCACTTTAAAGGAAGCACCCCCCCCCTTGATTTTCTTTCTATTTGCTTTCCTCAGTTTTGTAAGTTGTAAATTCTCCCTGTTTTTTCAGGTTGGCAAAATCTAGGCTGGCTCTTCAGTTGTCCAACCTCCTGGACTACATTATGTAGGTCACACTCTTTTACAGACCTCTGGGAACAGACGTCACATTAAAAATAAATTAAAAAGGTCACATTTGTGCTTGTGGCTTAGGTGTGGAGGTTACAACTATTACAAGGCACAATGACATGGGGAAGGATTATTGACAGATAACCAGGGAAAGATAGATTATGATAATGAGTATCATCAAAGTGGAATAAGTCAAGTTATCCAGTTTGGTTTATTTAGTGAAAACTTGATTGATGCACTTGCATGTTACAAGAGGATAAACAGGTAAGACTATAGTAACACATGTTGCCTGAATGCAAAATGAGAAGAACAGATCTATGTGAACCATTGCATGGAGGTAGAATCACAAACACACTGCTCTGATTCAATTTTTTGCGTGGCCTCTCATGCAACAGACAGAAAGCACATTAACGCTGAGAATAAAGATAAAGATATGATGCTGAGGAGATTTTTGTCATTCAGAGTTTCCCTGAGTTCTAGCTTCCAGCTACTGAACCAATGACATATACAGCACTTGTTTTTAAAGTGTCTGGTATTTTCCTTTCATACCCAAAGGTACCACTAGATGGAGACATGTTTTCATTTACACCAGACTGAGTAATTCACAATATATCTAAATAATAATAGGTTTATTATTTATATCAACTGCACAAAAGAGGCACATTTACCAAATTCTAGATGTATCTACAACAATGCCTAGAGTGTTTTTATTAAGATGAGGGTGATAAGATGTAATAAAATTAGCTTTGAGGAATGTGAGATTGCTGTAGATCTCTACAAAAGACCCCAAAATGTTTCCAGGCCCGAGCTGCGCTTCAGGGTTTTCATGCTGAGTATATGGTAAAAGCAGCTTTAATGTGTGTAATTAAAATCTTTGATTCTGTTTGTTAGCATATTGGGGAGATGGTTCGGGTTAGGTCCACTGTCAAGTGGTTTGCATTTTATGAGAAGGTCTGCGTCAGCTGTTCTGTCTAGACCTCACTGGAAAAGTCTACCAACACAGTCATGTTTTATATTTCCTCCTCTCTCCATCATTACAGCACAGTAGACAGTGTTTACCAAACCCACACTCTGTGTGTGAGATGCTGCAAATCCAAAATCTCACCATAGTCTGAATCCTGACAGACTGATGTGTCACAGTTGCAACAAAAAAATCTGAAAAGAATAAACATCTGTACAGCATACTGTACTTGCCAAATGTGGAATAACCATGAACCTCTTGGTATTGGTGGTCTCAAACCTCATTAGGTGTTGTGACACACACACACACACACTGACACAGAATGAGGACTGTGGACTTTGTCCCATCTATTAAGATTAAAATTAAATTAGAAGGAGGCGTCTGCATGGACAGGTCAATGATTAACCAGCTAATGAGTCTCTTAATAATAGATAGAAAGAAGTTCATCTATCACCCTGTAGAGAAGCTTCGCTATCTCAGTCTAATAATGTAACCATACAGTAATAATTACTGTATGGTTCAGACATACAGTAATATACTAAACTACAACAGTGGTTTAAGACTTTAAAGAATTTGCTATGTTTTACTTGAAGAAAAGCACCTGAGCTGTCAACTGACTTTCACAACCTGGAACATCACCAGTCTGTGATTGATGACTGCTGTCACCTCGCTCTCCATCTGTGACTTTATTCCACTGTCGCATAAATACAGTGTGTTGTTTCATCTAAGTGTGTGTGTGTGTGTGTGTGTGTGTGTGTGTGTGTGTGTGTGTGTACTCGTACCCCAGGCAGCAGGCCCTCTGGTGGCGTGGGGGACACAGTTTCTCCGTCGGGCCCCTGAGGCATGCACAGCTGGGGCGACATGGTGGGCGACTCGTCGATGTAGGGCAGCGTCTCAGAGCCATCCTGGGACTTGACGTCCTCTGCTCCGTCGCCCTCGTAGCCATCTGTGTTGTAGTTAAAGTCTAAAGAGAGGGACAGATGACAGTCAGCATTCTTCTACTGTACACTGAACAAGGCTGCGGCTAGGCTCCAGCGACTTACAGCCACAGCTCTGTGAAAACAACACAGCATCTCTGGGTGTAAGGCCCAAACTGTGCGTATGTAATTATCTATCACAGAAACCGTGTGCTAAACGTACTACACTCCGCATTTGTCTCAAATAGCATTTGCCAGTATTGGGTTTGAAATTTATGTCCTGTGACACCACTCGGGCCTGGGTAACACTGACAGCTCCAGTAGAAGAGAACAACCGAGAAGGAAACTGCTAAAAAGAAGACGCTTGTCTCGGTGAGAGGAGGATGTCTATGGTGTTTTTATAAATCACATGCATTAGGCTTGTGTAATTATAACACAAAGCCATATGCAGTAGGCCGGTGTAAAACCTCAAGCAAATGTTTGCAAACTACAGTGTGGGATATGTGTAGGCGTGCTTCTCTGCCTGCACACAACCGGAACCGAGCTAAAAACAGTCAGCTCCAATGAGGACTAACTGGAAAGCAAGAGCAGAGCTCCATCCTCTCTGGGGCGACACACACAATCGTGCTAATGCTGATGAACGGTCAACACATCACCGGCTGCCACCTTTCACATGAGCCACAACCCAGAGTCTTTGGACCACCCACCTGCCAGTCATAAAAATCCCTCCATCTGTTCTCTGCCTGCAAGCATGTATGCACACTGTGGAGAGTCACAGCTACCATATGGATTATTTATAGCTGCTGGGGGAATATCAGGCGCGTGGCACACTTGTGTTTCGCCGACTTAATGAAGCTTGCAGAAAACACAGAGTGTGATGATGCGCAGCGAGAAAGCAGTAGCAGAAGCAGAGACGGACAGAAGGTCACCGGCACTGAGGTTAGGGTCGCTGCCCAACTGTGCTGTTACAAGACGACTGAAAACATCTCTAACATGCAAGTGCACGTTTGTTTCCCGTTGTCTCCGTCTATCCATCTGTTCCCTCTCCACCTCACCTCATGGCCCTTTGACTGGTGGGTTAACCTCAATCCGCTCAAGTTACATGAGGGGTTCCTGTCATCTCACTATTGATTCACCATCATAACTTTAAACTCCACTGTGAGCTCACTGATACAAATAGAAACAAACCAAAATTTGAATTTTAGTGTTCTGTGATATACGGGTGACAACACATGAATCTTTGAATCTCTTGTCTAGATAAGCACTGTGGTCGGTCCCCTCTATCACCAAGATGTCAGCTTTGATGTGTCTGCAGACTGAAATGAATCAATAGGCAGCAGAAAGTGTACAAGCATATGCATATTGTCATATCAGGAAGTCGGTATCATGTGCCTGCAGAGAATTTAAATACAGAATATTACTTGGCTTCAGCATCACTGTGCTTGTGTAGTTCTTTATTAAAGGTCGGTCATGCATACTCACTGAAGGAGGCTTGCACTAGGGAATAACTGCAAATTTAAAAGGGACTATGCTACAGAAACAAGCACATATACGGTAAAATGTGAAAAGGGGAAATTACATATTGTAATGCAGCATAAAAAAAGAAACTGATGCAGACAACGTGACATTGACAAAAACCGCTGAACAGAGAGAAAGGTGACCGTGAGAATGTGAAAAATGCAGCCAATCAAAAACAAACTACATTAATAGCTTAATGCTTTTTACCCAACAAGACCAAGACATGTGGTGAGTCACACCTCGACCTCCAGCAGTTCAAAAGCTGCTAATGATGTCATCCATCAAGTAAATGTTGGGATGTTACAATATAGACAAACCAGAAATAGACAGAAACATTCCCATCACCCTAACGGAACAATAATCAGGATTGTGAGGCAAAATATTTTTTTTATGTAACAATCAATTAATCTGCCTCAATACTTAAAATAAATTTATTTGTTACAATTGTAGTTCAAGGCAGCTCTACAGTACCCTTTTAGGTGCACATTAGCAGCAGTCAATAAACACAGCGATCAACATGTACACATGATTCTCTGTCTGAACACAAACGCGCACGCACACACACGCACGCACGCACGCACACACACACACAAATACATGTAGGCTGCCTCTATCCGATAATGCACACGAACAGGAAATCAATGCCATAGCCTGTACACTATGAGGGAATTTTCAGTAGCATTAGCCTTAAGTTCTAATTACTGCTTGTGAGGGCAGCTCCAGCACATTCAACTCTGTATGTTTCACCGACACGTAACATGACATGAAGGTAAACAGGAGATGAAGTCAAGCAAAAGACGTGATGTGAAGAGGAGGGAGATCTTGTTGAAAAAAAAAAAAATCAATACAGCCTGAGCCCGACACAGCACTACACTGAAGTGAACCAACATAAGGCGATCAAGAGTGAGACACATGCTCGCACACACTTATCCACAGACCAGACAGCACAGTCAAACACTGACCTGAACCACTGGTGATCAGAGATCGAATAATACACACAGCCTCAAAGAAAACAGCCATGGGTGCTGTCAGAGCAGAACACCTTCACTGTCGTCCATGTCACAGAGGCTCTGGTGCATCTGCTTTGACTCAACTGCATCAACACCTACTGTACTGAGAACCTAGGGATATCAAAAGGGGGCTGATTTGTACGGTAGCTGCTGAATACATCCACTGTTGCCGTCTAAACCGCTTACTGTAGGACTTATTCAAATGAAGGCAACATTGTATTCAAAAGCGTGCACAGAAAAAGAGGAAGCTCTAAACACGTTCTCACACAAACCAGGGCTGGAGGACAAGAAGCTATTCATATATTTTATAGACACATCATTAGGTTTGTCTGCCCACTCACTGTCATCATGTCACTTCCCAGTAGACCATTAAAGACTGTCCTGGGCTGGTCTATACATATTAAATTGACTCCACGTACTGTATGAGAATCAGGTCAAATTTGGTATTCCTGTTACTAGCGGAAAGTCCAATTTTTCTGGTTCGGAAATTATTTAAATCATGTTTTTGTTGCATGACAGGTTATAAAGTACACAGCCTACATACAGATCCTTTCTAAGCATCTAAATCTATGGACCACATGGCTAAATTGACTGACCTGCGATACTTCTGTGTGTTAGTAGCCATTACTCGCAGTGTTTTTAATGAAGAGTGTGTATGAACACAAAACGAACAACAAATACATGTCCACTGAATGAGGAAGGAGTAAAATACTATTCCTAATCTGCATATTATGACAGAGGCCAGACTGTTACATCCACATACATGAAGGTTACATTCAAGATGAAGTGACCCAATCTCTACCCAGTGAAACCCAGATCATCCACTGCTTGGACTTTAGATGTGTTTAGATGTATATTCTCAGTGCATCACTGCTCCGAACAACAAAACTTTGATTACCAACCGCCCTGTGTGTTTCATTTGATTTCATGTCTTTGGTTTTGCTCTCTCACTCTATCTGGACTTCCTTTGCGCTCTACTTAATGCTTCGGAAATTAGTGTGGCCCCTGAGGAAACACAGACACTCTCACTGTGTCACTGATACCACAGATATGTGCTCTACACAATTACTCACTGGGCTCTGGTGTATGTTGATGAGGTCAGATCAATGAGGCTACAGTTAATATGGAACGGCTTGCAAGAAAACCTTTCAGACACACATACACACAAGCTCAGAGCATTCAAACCTGCAACTCTACAGTAGAACTGCTCCTTTCAGGGCCTACATAAATCCAGTAATGGATGGTCTCCAAAGCCAAAATGTTTTATTAAGCCTTGTGTATCGAGACCTACCTCAGCACTTTGGGGCACTGGCAAGAAATATATCTAAATGAAATCAAAGTAAATGCAATGAAATGAATCAGAGCAACAATAAATATGTATGCTGCTAAAATTCAGTCAGTCTAGAACCAAATTACAAAAGACAGGAAACTACATGAATGTGCTTCGACTTAGGCAGTGCGAATAAAGGAAAAATATTGTTTTATAGCCAACTTCAAAAATCTGCACTGCTCTCTCTGCACCGAACCAAGTCACAGACCTCAGCCCAGTCAGATCACATCCACGTCCCTGTTAATCTCCTTTGATTGACAGCTCTTAATCCACCCACTCAGAATAACTGCCCATTGTTTCCGTAGCAAGGACAAAGGCTGTCATGACAACTAGCCAGCTGATGCAAACTGCCTCCTTGCCAATAAGCACTTGGACTTGTCTGGAAGTAATGTACCTGGTGTTCCTGGCAGAACTGAACTATTTATACTCAAGAACAAGAGGAACTTTTAATACTAAGAAGCCTGATTCACAATCTACCTGAGGGCCGTGCAGGCAGAAGGCATAACACCCTCTACAGGATCCACTCTTTACATTACTGCATAATAAAGATAAAACATAAACACTGTGAAACAAAAGCATATTTTTTAAAAATCATTTACAGTCTACTTTTTCTGCTTCTACAGTACATAATGACATGTCTTTAATACTTCTGCTGGGTTGAAGTGGTAAACCATAATAAGAGTGTCTGTTGCTGACATTAAGATCCAAGGTTTTGCTGAGCAGCAACATCTAACTTGCTGGAGCAGTGCGCCAACAATCAGGCAATATCAGCCTTGGTTAAACTCTGACAATGTGTCATTTCTGATGATTATTTAGAAACAGAAATGTGATCCAGATGCATCTTGTGATAAAGCTGCAGTTGTTTCTCATATAGTCTCACAGACTCATAAAAACGTGTCAGTGCCTGCAAAATATCTGATTGTCCTTATTGGAGCATTTCAAATAATTTCCGCTTGGTTCATAAGTTGTGTAAAACATGCAAACACATTCTGAGAAGAAATAACAAGAGCACATTTACTCTAATTACTCAAGTCTGACACTGTGCTGGTATGCAAATCAAGCCCTCCTGTGCACAACAACACTGTCCCTGCAAGTAGAGATTTTCTATAAAACTGAAAGATAATGAGGTAGCAGCTCATATAGCAGTAGCATGTAGTGCAACAATACTAGAGTACATAAACTTTAAACATCTGTCATTGATTATGTAACAAACTTAAAGATTTAGCACTTTATTTGAAAATTGGTAGAAAAAATAAAAGGTAAGAAATCAGTGGCAAAGCAAAGCAAAGTGAGTCAGTGCAGGATCTTTAATGCCTCCCTCCCAGCTCTTCTCTTCATCAAGTTAAAGTGAGTAAAATGTGCTGCTGCAGTGTGAGAATTCAATCAGGGAGTTGTGCAGCTGGGCTCAGCAATTTTTTTTGAGGAGGAGCAGGATTACATCATGCCCTGCAGCCAGCTTACACTGTGTGGGCACTGCCGCTGCATAAAGGGGCACAGCTACAGCAACACACACACACACACACACACACACACACACACACACACACACACACACACACACACACACACACACACACACACACACACACACACACACACACACACACACACACACACACACACACACACACACACACACACACACACACACACACACACACACACACACACACTACTGTAGAAGGGTGTGTACCTTTGGGTTCCTCTGGGGAGCGACAGTAATTAAATCAGAGAAGATCATCTCAACATGAATTTATTTTATTAGTTGTCACTGCATCTCTCATAAGCTCAACCAGATTCAGTTGGATTGGCTTCCTACACTCGTCTGCTTTCCTGATAGCCTTCCTGACCGCGTGGTCAGGATGTGACAGCATGACGGGACATCAGAGAGGTGATAAATGCACGAATGTGTATGTTGACAGGGAACACGGAGTCTTTTACAAGTCTCTGTCATGCGGTCGTCAATCAGGATGTGGCACTGGGGAAATTAAAAGCCTTCATGAAGGTCTAGCTTTACAGCCCTGGCCTGTGCGCCGCTCATCAGGGTGAAGTATTACAAATAGCAGCGACATGAAATGAGACTCCGAGGACAGGACTGGCAACAACGGAGCATCACAAGAGAACATATTTACCTCCACCTAATACAGATACCTGGATATTCAGAGAGTGGTGGTTCTACAGACAATGCTTAAACATATGACACACACCTTGTTTGCTGCCGAGATACTGTATTGTTGTTATTATTTTTTTGTGTGCGAGGGACTATTCACCACTCCAATCCTGTTTAACCCCATGGCTTATAGTATAAAGAGCTACTAGGACATCACCCAGTTACAAACCACAAGCTTGACATTACAGTAATTCTAAATGATGCTAACTACTGTAAGTTAATGTCAAAATCTACAGTACACTCTAAAAGCTATATGTCATCCTGTTAAGCCTGGGGTCTTTGTTTGCCCAATTTCTCCCATCCTGGCTCATCAAGATGATAATGGGTTGGCTCTTTGGACAGAGCTAACCAATTTTAAAAGGTCAACAAGCTGCAGGGCTTCCACATATTAGTTGCTAAAGGAAGCTCAGATAGAGAGAGACCCCTCCAAACTAAAAGCATCCAACGTTAACAGTTTTATACAGTGTCTGCATACCATTACAATAAAGGCAAGAGGATGCTACAGTAATACAGATGTGCCCATTATCTACTCCACAACCTGTGCACATGCATCCAGTGCACTTCACTGTCAAAGAGAACGTCAATAAAAGATAACATTTGCCCTTTATAGCGCAAATGAATGGCAATCCTACCACAGCTGCATATCGTCATGTGCCATATGCCTGCAGGGAGTGGGAGATAAGGACCCCCTTGCTGCAAAGCTGCATGCATGGATTGGCATTACCTCCATGTAGCCTCAAAACCCAACCACCGTTACCATGGCAGCCAGCCACTATACATTGTAATTAGCTTCCCTAAATCCCAGAGGCTTGGATTGGTTGGATACAACCCGCTGCTTCACAGACTGGGACAATATTCATACATTGGGCCTGAAGCTCTGTCTCTGCACAAACACAAGAGGTCAGGTTCAAGTGCATAAACACCTATGCACACACACAAAGATACAAATTATTCCCCATCTCCTACTACATACTGTATCACAGCTTATCCTTCGTGTTACATTCCCTGTGTTTGTAATCAGTAAATCTATTGTTCACGTACTGTAAGATAATCACCACCAGCAGACGGCCGCGCTGAGCACAACATACAGAGCAACAGCTCTGCTGTGTGGGCATCCACACCTCAGTGTGTACAGTACCAGCTACAATCGTTCATGGGCATGTGATAATCCTGAGTGTGTCAAAGTGTGCAGTGAAATAACAAACAAAACTATTAAAATGCAAGAGGCAGCAGATAGGCCTCTGGGCAACCCTGAGTGCCTATAATGTATTGCACTCCCAAGTCCAATTAGGAGAATATAAGATAGATAAGAAACTAGTCTGATACGATCTAGGTACAGAAGTGATGTGCTTTTCAGTCTGACTATGAAAATGGTTCACATAACAGTAACACATTTTAAGTAACTTCCATGAAAGGAATGAGGAAAGAGGAAGGAACTGTCCTGTGTGGCACAAATACACTAAAAAGGAAGCTAGAAAGCTAATTTGATAAAAGGAGTAAGAGAGACACAAACATAGTGTAGACATTGAATGAGATCTTGAAAAGAGGGGGCATGAGAGATGAGAGAAAAAGAGGGCATGTGGTTGGAAGCCCGATAAACAGCAAGCACTGAGCCACAAGGCCATCTGGTGCGAGCGTATCAGCACAGCCCTTACACAACACAGCACACAGATTGAACAGAGACCTTGTGGATGTCACTCTATTGATTACGCTTTTGGTCCATCTAACAGGTCACATGTCTCCAGAAAGTTTTTTCAAACAGTGGCCATGCCAGGTCCATCTTCTGTAATGTGCCATCCTATTTATAGGATACCAGAGTGCAAATCAAAAATAACTTAAAATCTCACAGGGACGTAGGCACAGTTTTTGATGGTGAAGTGCATCAATCAACCCTTGTGTAATAACAGTCCTATCCCTACTTCCTGTCTGACCCCTTTTCTCTCCTCTCTTCCACTCAATTAACCTGAATACCTAATCATAGCTCCTGTCTTCCAGGATCACGTAAACATGTCAGCCATGCCATTGGCCAGGGCCAAGGTGTTCCCCTCTGCTGATTGGCTGAGAGGACGTGGGTATGAGTAGCAGAGGTCGTCATGGTTGGTGGTGGGGGTTGGTTACCATAGGCCTACAAAAGGCCTACCAGACACAAACACAAACACAGCGCTGGCCCCTTAGGACTCGATGAAGGTCTTCACAGACTCACAACGCACAAACACGCTCAGACATGTGACACACCCTCTAATATCGTGCACAACAAAGGATTTCAGGGGCTTCACCCATGTGAAGATGACAAAAGTGGGGGTGATGGCTCCCAGAACCCCCAGCCAGAGATTCTGATGATACGTTCATTAAACAAACAGGTTTCCTTTATTTGATTCAGGTTCAAATAAATACAGGTGCCGTTTATAATAAAAACATTATGGAAATAATAAATTTCAACATCATGTTAGTCACATTTTCTAGTGAACGGCGGTTTGTAGCCTGGGATTTCACGATTTATTTAATTCTGCAATATTTCATGACCATTATCTTGCTTTATTATTAAAAAAAATTAACATCAGAACGTTTTTTTGGCGTTCTGACATCGGGATACTTAACATCTTTACTCTCACTCCTTTGCCAAGTCTCGAGTCACAACAACAGACTTAGCCGAGCCAAAAGCTTCATCTTATATTCACAAGGCTGTCAGTGAATGAACCCAGGTGGCCACAGTTCAGAAAAACCCTAGCAGGGATGTTGGCAGGCGAGGACGTAAGCTAGTGTTGTGACACGGTGCCAGGACTTGCTTTCAGGTGAAATCAATCACCCGAACAATGAGAAATTAACCGCGTCCATTAAGCAGGTTTTTATTAGAGTCTTTATGTAAAACACTGAGGCTAGCAGGGCGTTTGGTTCAGCAGCATCGAACAACTGCTTCAGAATGTTATGACGGAGTGCCTCTGCAGCTCATTACATAAGCACAAAGCCTTTAACAGGCCCGACGGAGGGAAGATGCTCCAACACAAAGCACAGAAGAACGGCTCGGCAGACGCAATACAGAGCACGGCATTACATAACAACACAGCTTTTGGCTGACTCAGACTGTTTCTTGATCTCGGGGTGTGTGTGTGTAGAGGCAGTGTGTGTTTAAAAGTCTGTCTTTGCAGCCACAGTACAGCAACGAGATGGAAATGCTCACGCTATTGATCAGGGTAATGGAGGGAAATGTGTACGGAGACGATGTTTCGGGATTCGACATGGCAGCAGATTGTTTAGACACCAGAGAAATTCGCTGCTATGAAGTAAAACCTATTTTCGCCACGTTGTGACTCTCGCTATTCTGTAGATTCTAATAACATTTATCTGCCATCACTTTATGTAACGTTTGTACTGAGCTTGAAGTGGACCTTTTGGTTGTGTCTGATTCTTCTGAGGACAAGCCACAATTGATTTTGTGTTTGGAAGCACCACAGCATCACATTGATCGGGACTTGTTTCTACTGGCACAGCGGGTGGAGTCATTGGTTATCCACAGGGACAGATTTGTGTAAGGTGTGATAAATAAGGAATCCCAGCTATATTACAACAACTATACAGGGCTCCGCTGGGAACCTATCCAAAATCACTTGGCTGTGGAGCAGATCGAGTGTCAGCCAACTAACTACAAACATTAAACACCTACAGACAGAACTGGGACCGCGGTGAAGTCAGCCAGCATGGAAGCTCCATCCATTACAGTTGATGTGCCACAGAGGGGTAGAGACCAAAAGGTCTGACAGCCTGGGAATGTCACGCCTCTCTGGAAATGTGTATGCATAACTTGAAAAGCGTCTGTTCCATGTCTACAGTGTTAAGAGTAGTCAAGTGGAGACACTTAAAACACTACAGATTCATAGACACTGTCAAACAGCATTTATAGCAACAGGTCACACAAAAGCTCTGCTTACTGAATAAATACTGACAGATAGTTCTATGGTCCTAAAGACTCCTTTACTTTATTACTATATCTAAATAACACTTACTGTATGGTAGAATGCCTATAACCTACCACCAGCATGTTAACAACACAGGCTTTAAAATGTGCCTCAACATTAAAAACACAATCATCCAATGTTGACTCGTATTGTGGTACATGACTTGAACTTAGGCCGAAACATTTGCCCTCAAAACTTTTTTCTGTACAACACCAACAGGATGTACAGAAAAGAGGATATATATTTTATTTTGATCCCTCAGAGCTGCCCATAAATGTGAGCTGTCCTCACTGTGTCCTCACTTGGATTACAGAAAATCGTTTTGACATGCATGCATGCATGAGCCTCTGCATGCGCCTGTGACATCTCTGCTCCTCCATGCCAAAATGCCCATACTCTGGCTCTTACGTAACCCAGCTTTCCTTGGATGCTGCTGGAGCTTCACGTGGCACTGGAGCAGGCCATGAAGGAGGCTGGTTAATATGCTGAAGGTTACATCGCAGGGTTCTAGAGCCAGTCTGGCACTCATGCTGAGGAGTTGACAGTAACACTACAGGCAGTAAACTGATGAACTTAAAGGCATCGGGAAACCTCTTGAAAAATGAGGCAGAGCAAAAAGTTAACTTTATGTTTAATTTATAAATTTTTAAATACTCGCAGTGCTAATCATCTTCTGCTCAAAATGAAAACACAGATGCCCAAGGCCAAACAGTGGAGACCAGTATTCACCCTCTTGGGGGAACGTTGTGGCTGTAGCTTTGAGCATTCGCTCCCACTCTACCCAGAGAGTTACTGTGGCTTAACACTGAGCCATTAACACGGTTTCAGTGGCCGAAGAGAAAGCAATGATGCAATTTCTGCCTCACGTTTGGTAATCTGCTACAAGACAAGAAGCACTTAACTGCAATGGTTTAGGAAGCAAACACTGGGTCATTGCGTACCACTAACAATAAGTATGAGTCACCTTTCTCGGCTGCGTTTTGTTGTGTTCAGCCTGTGAACTACTGAGTGGACCGTTTCATTGTGAGCGCAGTGGTACAGAGAAGGCCAGCTTAGCAGTGACCCTTGGAGGGCTCACAAAAGTGGTGGTGATTTTTTATTCCCTTGAGTGGAGAAAGGGGGTCACTTCAGCGGAGCTCGATGCGCCAATTTACTTACACAACGCACATATGCACACAAAGTAGCAGTAAGATAAAAGGTGGCAGAGAAGGGAAGGGATGATGAAATGACAGGTGCATAAAAGCATTGTGTCCGTTTCCCCTCAGAGGAGTTCAAAGTAAAGCTGGACTGAGTCTGTTGTAATGTTAATAGTCTGTCTGCTATTGTACACATCTTGACCCTCCCAGAATTTCAAATGCATTAAAGCACATCAGGTGACAGATAATATACTCCGTTTGTGTTCACACCAAGGCCAGAGCTAAAATAGTCCTTTAAAAATAGTACACAGGCTAAGTATAAAGTCCCCGGCGATCAAAATTCATTATTATACAGTTGCACGGACCTGATCCAATAATTCCATGCAGTAATAATTCAGTCTTGAGAAAATCCAATTCAATGATGCACAGGAAAATAAATCCTAGGGGACAGCAGTTGACATTTAAAGAAACATGTTAATATTTACATAAATGCTAAAAATGAAAACCTAATCATGGGTAATGAGCTTAGCTAAGCATAACTGCTGTAAAGGACTTAACCCTCATCATCAGTGCTGGACAGTGGAACAGTTTGGCGTAGTGACCATCATGCATTACTGCACTTCCATACTGGTCACATGACAGACACAGATCAAAACAACATTTATCCCCTCAGAGAAATGCCACAAAAAAGCAGTATGCTATTGGCCAGGGCCAAGTCTAATATCATTTGTCAAGTCTGGAAGTGGTGGCACGATTATTTTGTTTTAACCCCATCTATGTGATTGGGGATCAGAGAGAGTGCCCAAGCTATGTATGCTCAAAAACCTGGAAGCATAACGATCATCTGGGTATAGAACTAATGGAGTATTCAGTTCCTATAATACAGCCAAATGAACCATATTAGGCAGAAAGCCTTATTAAACTCCTTTATGAATTTGGGGGTGGTTGTTTACCACGACCTGAACGGAAAAATGTGCCAGACTGATGAGTACAGGCATCCTTCTGCTGATGACATTTAGAGAGAAAGTGTGTTGTTGTTTAATCTTTAAAAATATAATGATAACAAAAATGTATTTCTTCTTAGGATAAACACGTCTTCACCTGTTGCCATTACTGTTTTTGTTCCATCCTGCTCAGCTAACAATGTATTTTTTACATTATATTTAAATCCAGAGTGAAATAATGTTTAAACATTTTCTGTCACACTAACACATGGATCAATTGATCAATAACTAAATGTAAATTAGTCCTGTTCTGCAATTATTCTTTTGAACATTTTACAAAATATTAAGCAAAAATATACAAGACAACACAAGAGCTATTATTTGTGATAAAAGAAGAAGCAGATGATTGTGTAGCCTTTAGTCACGGTGCTACCTTGTGATAATAAATAACAGCATCCCTGTGAACACATCTGACAGCATGTGTGTCCTTATCACGCCGACACCCCATCTTCCTGCTCTTCTCCACAGACTAACGCATGGCAACAACGGTGACACAATAGAGCAAATCCCAAAAGGCCGTGTCATGTGCAAGAACTCCCAAAACACACAGTAACAGCACTCGAACAACACTCAACTGCAGCTGCACTTGATGGAATAACTGAACAACATTCACCGATCTGAAACACAGCACAAACACCCACTGTTTATTCATCTATGCAAATGATTCCCATTGATGTTTTCCTTTTAAAAACACGCCAAAATAAAAGCCTGGCTGAATTACAAAAATGTGTTTCTTGTTATTTCTCACCGTAAGCTGAAAACGCTGCTACTATAACACCTGACCTAAAAACACGGTTAGTGATCCAGCATACAGTAAAATGTCAGACTGTTTACAGCACTGCACGAGGACCACAATGAAAGTGGATTAAAAATTCAACGTTGTGCAGCTTGCGTCCTTAATACGACGGAACATAAAGTTCTAGCTCCCCGTCGTAAGCGTGACTCAGTCTCCCTTCACTTTTTTCCCCCCGCTCCACAAAAAGCCCCACAACAGCAGGGAGAAGCTGCCGCCGCCGGGGAGCAAGAACTAAAGGGAGTGGGGGGTGGGAGGTTGGAGGGTCCTGTTATAGACAGCCATGGAGATGCAGCCTAATTGGAGGTCCTGGCAAAATGCAGTGTTCGCTGCGTGCATGTAGCGCGGGTTTTAACGCGGACAGGCAGCGTGAGACAGAGAAGAACGGGTTGCTGGGTAAAAGGTAAATACAAGTGCAGAGATTAATGGGAAGTGATGTGTGGAGAGGAGCAGGGATTGACAGAGGGATACGTACTGCTGTAGAGGGTGTCGATCCAAGAGAGCCGGGGCAGGCCATGAGCACTGAGAGGCTCCATCCTCCTTTTCGCTTCCTGTCTCAATCACTCGGCGTCTTTCCTATTTCTCACTCCCTTTCTGTTGCAGCTCTTCGCGTTGCCCGTTTGTCCCTCTTACTTATCCCAAGAAGACAGCCTTCATCTCGCAGGAGCAAGCCAGAAGAATCATTTGGGAGAAAAAACATCAAAAGACACCACGGGGTCCAACAGGCAGACGAGCCGGTGCACGAGCCAAAGGAGGAGTGTGCGAGTGAGTGGTGTGTATAGGTCTGTGTGTGTGCATGACAGGAAGAGAGAGAGAAGACAACAGGCTGGAGACAACCACCGCCGACCGTTGCTAGGGGAAGGGAGAAGCACTCCCTCCCTCTCTCTCTCTCTCTCTCGCTCGCTCACTCACATCCACCCCCTCTCCCTGTCTCTCTCCTGATTCTGCGCAAACAGCTCCTAAGCCTCTCTCTCTCTCTCGCCCCGTCTTCCAGCAGAGGCTGAAACTCAGAAGCAGTGCATAATCTGAGCAAATTAAGCTCAAGTCAAATGTGAATTAACTAGATGCTTTTCTTTGCACTTTTCTCCAGAACATGCTGCAATTCAAAGTTATTTTCACAGACTGTCTGAGACTCTGTCACCATCACTGACTTAAAGGATTTCTACTGTGCCATTATACAACTTCTTCCTTCGAGGTAAAAACAGCTGTCACTTAAACACAAGACCGAGAACAACATCCAGAGGTGAGATGGGTTAAATACTGACAGCTATTAAAACGATAAAAGGATAAAGCCACAAATTAGAATCAATTAAATAAAAAAGATGGAGAACAATGTCTATGCTGCAAAAACTTCCAGTAAGGGGACTGGTTCAGAGATGCCTTGCTTTAAGTTACTCTAGCCTTCAGTTCCCGTGGCAACTTGCCTTGACCCCCTTGACTAACTGGACACCTTACATGTATAACGTTATCAGAGGACACAGATGTGCCCACGTGGAACCACTGGGCCAACACCAGCATACGCTGAATCACACAAATCACATGACAGAACTGTTTTAAATAGACAGAAAATCAAGCTATCATCCAATTAGGAATTTCATACTGGTATTGATTTGCTAATTATCTCTGTCAGGTTTTAATAGTACAACAGCTCGTTTAGCATCTTAGATCTTGTTGCATCCCAGTTCCAGAAACCAGACAACACCCCTTCTTTCATCAGACGTAACCATCCCTGTTTATGAACACATGCGCCACAGAGGAGGGTGATCAGACACTACCATCATGCCAGCGGCAACAAAGCCTCATACCACGTCTTCCCCTCAAACCTTTGTCAGACCCGCTCGCCCCCCTCGCTCTCTTTTAACCAGCATGGGGGAAGAAAGACGGGAGGGTTGAGAGGCAGAAAAACTTCAATTAGGACACAAAGGCTGACAGGAGGCATCCCTCCGCTGCTCCCTTCTCCCCCCTCAGCAGGCAGAGCACGGGGGCCTGAGCGCCGCTCTTTGTTTGGCGACTGAGCTCTTATGTGCCAGCTGGAGGAAACGTACACAAACAACGGCGGGGCGACCCGAGAGCTCATCTAGCCGGAGGTTACGTCTGTGTGCGCGTGTGTGTGTGTCTCAAGGTATTTAGAAAAACGTGCTTATGTGCCAACATATGTCATAGTTATATGAATATAAATGTGTGCACACAGCTTCATGTCTTGAGAAATTCAAGCCAAAAATGGGTAGAGAGAGTCAATTTATCAAGGATAGATTTATGAAACAGCCCTACACACCCACTTTCCTAAATCTGGGCCAACAGGATGTTTTCTGTCACACACACACACACACACACACAGATTTGAAAGAAAAGCTGCCCAGTGCCCTCCTCCCACTCCTACTGTACAGTACATGCCTCCTCGTCATTTAGGAGTAAACACAAAAAAGAAAACACAGGTAATAGTCACACACACACACACACACACACACACACACACACACACACACACACACACACACACACACACACACACACACACACACACACACACACACACACACACACACACACACACACACACACACACACACACACACACACACACACACACACACACACACACGGATTTATCAAATATTAACAAGCACTCAAGCTGTGTGGTTAAAAAAAAGGACCGATATGAACTGCCTCTGCTTCAACCTTTTGACACAACTGGCACAGCTGGTTCAGCTAAAGTATCTGTATGGCTGCAGATGTTGAGGGACGCTGTCTGGTTCTTTCAACACATCAGCAACGATTCATTCTCCCTAAAGGTCAGCATTCAGAAGCAGTCATCTACACGGTTTGTGTGTAGGGGGGTAACAGTTGAAAATGAGTGAGTGGATAAGAGCAGAACTTCAGGCTATTGTAATTTTGAATGTCTCTATACAGAAACTACCCCCCAAAACAAAGGTGTGGTGGTGCGAGGAGAAGCAGAAAATAAATAAATTATGTGAGTGTGGGTTGCAAATGAGAGTGTAACACAAAAAGAAGTCAAACACATCATGAGCCTGCACTGGAAGATTTATAGACTACAGCACATGAAAACGGCAGAAATCAATGCTCGACTGTGATCATGCGTGTCGCGCCACTAACAGCAATCATTGGAAAAACGAGCAACACTGGATCCCTGTAGTACTTATGATGCTCATTGGTCATGCTCAAGTGATTTAAGCAAAGTGTCCTATGCTTCAACCACCTTCACATGCAGGAAATCATCTGTTCATGCCACCGGTTGTGTTCCGTTTCCTCAGAAGTGCTAACTGTTGTTGCTAGAGCAGATTTAAGCAGGTGCATCTACTGTACACGAAATATGACGTCACAGGGTCTTATTGCAATTGCGACACCCCTGGATAATATTACTTTATGTCTAGTATTGATCACAAAGTCTACCACAAGAGAAAACAGAAGCTTTATGAAAAGTAGCAACATCTAATAGAGTTTACAAGTGTAGAGAGAGAGAGAGAGAGAGAGAGAGAGAGAGAGAGAGAGAGAGAGAGAGAGAGAGAGAGAGAGAGAGAGAGAGAGAGAGAGAGAGAGAGAGAGAGAGAGAGAGAGAGAGAGAGAGAGAGAGAGACTCTCTCTCTCTCTCTGACGCGCCTCTTCTGCTACTTTCTATATCTAGCTCTCTCTTCGCTCGCTCTCTTACCTCTCATCTCTTCTCTCTCTCTCTCTCGCTCTTTGCTCTCTCTCTCTCTCTCTCTCAGCTCTCGCGTCTGCTCTCTCTCTTACTCTATCTCTCTCATCTCTCTCTCTCTCGAGAGGAGAGAGAGAGAGAGAACAACTTTAAAGGCCTTTTGAGGAATCAAGAGGTGATTTTAGGGCTGAGGTTAGAATTGAGGTTTGGTTCGGATTTGAGCAAAGGTCAGACGCCTGCCTTTATTTGTGATGGTTAGGGTAAGGGGCTACTGTAGGGAAGGCATTATGTCAATGGAGGGGCCCCACTTTTATAGCACCGCAAGGCTGTGTGTGTGTGTGTGTGTGTGTGTGTGTGTGTGTGTGTGTGTGTGTGTCTCATTTAGCAGCAGAGTGGCCCACCAGCCAATCAAACTGCCATCCACCACTCTCCCACCCCTCCATCCTTTCTATTCTCCCCAGATACCAACGCTCACCTCATTCGAACCCCCCCCCCCCCCCCCCCTTTTTCCAGCATTTTGATGCCAACCACTGGCCTGGGGGTTGATTGAGGGGGTGGTCTGTTGATGGCACTAATTTTTCAGCCACCACCCCCTACTTCATCTCTCAAGGGGCAGCATCTACAGAAGGGGGGGGGGCACTCAAAATTACTCTCTGTCCCCCTTTACTTTTAACTCCTCTGCTCCCTTTAGTTTGTATCTGGTACATGAAAATAAAGTAAAGGTTTCATTCTAAAAGCTTGATTTACCCCTTCTAACGATCTGCTGCAGTCTGTGTGTGTGCGCGCGTGTGAGAGAAAGCGGAACTACACACACAGGAAGCGGACAGATGTGTTTCCAGATGAGTGGCTTGAGAAAAGCTTAATGAAGCACTAGAGTGAAACAGAATTTGCAAATATACTTCATCAAGTGACAAATATGAAATAAATGTAGGTGGAAATACCATCAAGATATCAGCAAATCCTAATTAGAAATAACACAGGAAGTCTTTTTCCACAGATGAGGAAGATATCATCATTTGAAAAGTTAATTTAATCAATCTAATATACACATAATATTACATATCTAAGAACTGTAAAATTAAAGTAAAACTGATAATTACACATTTTTATTGTTCACATTTGGTTGGGAAAATTACAACCATGCCAATATATATATTTCTGTTTTGTTTTATTCATATAGATATTTGTATCATTTTTAGGAATCTAGTGTAGGTTACGTTCCTCTATTCCTTTTTAGTTTCACATCTTTCCTGAAATATTTTCCAAATGTACTTACAGTGTTTTGTATCATCACTCAGTCAGACCTGTGTGTGAGCATGGACACAGTCCTTGGAGACAGATAACTACATTCAGCAGCCATGTTTTTCCGACATGTCCCTTTGTTTTGGGGGTTGGGGAGATGGCAGCAGGGACGAGCAATGACTATGCATTATTAAAAAGCCCTGAGTGCACCAGTGATGAATGTCTGCCTGTTAAGTGGAAATGACTAAAATCATTGTGGGGAGCTTGCGTGTGTGTGTGTGTACAGTATTGTTTGTTATTGTCTGAGAGTCTATTTTTTTAATTTACTGTTTAAATTAATTTATATAAAAAGCCCCATGTGTTTACTTTCTTTTGCTCCTCTCTCTAATACATTCAGTGTTTGTGTGTAAAAAATACACTGATACACACACCAAAATTATGACTTAAACCATGATTCTTTGTACTCCTGAGTTTAGTAATAAATAATACTATGATGTCAATACATCATTCTGTTTGGCGGTGTGTGTGTCACATGATCTTCTCTGGCAGCCTAGACACGCTCTCACCTCCTTTGCCCCGACTCTTTCAACACCTAATTATGTGACCCAGCCCTGTCAGGCCAACAACCGTGTGTGTGTGTGTGTGTGTGTGTGTGTGTGTGTGTGGCGTTACTATATTAAACAGCAACTGATTCATGATAAGATGAAGCATCTGCGTTTCTCTCAAAGAGAAAGACAGATGAAAGGAAAGAGAAAGGTGTGTGTGAAAAAGAGAGCGAGAGAGAGAGAATTCTTCCCTTGCTAGTGAAATTTGCTTTGATCTATTGAGGTCAATGTGAAAATCATCTGAATCCGGTTGTTGGACAGATGTTAGACAGATCTTGCGCACGCACACACGCACACCTTTTGTCCCTTCTTCAGGTTTGTGTCATACTTTTCAGTTTCCCTTACACACACACACTGATCTTTTCTGGAAGTACCCATTAGTGGAGATAGAAGTTTATCTGTATGTGTGTGAATGTGTTTGCCAATTACCTAGAACACACGCCGCCAACAAGCTAGACAGCCAGTATATAGACACTAATGTCTAAAGAACTAGTGCACTCTAGTGGTAGTAGTCACTCTTTCACAACTTACTCAGAACAGCATATTAAACAAAGGGACTATTCAGGGATTTTATTGCTGTGAATCACACAGTGGTAGAAATATAAATAAAATATAAATCCTGACTTTTATACCTTACTTAAACCTACACAATTTCTCATAATGCAATTAAAAAGTTGCATTTAGACCATCTGCCTCTTGAAAATTAGCTTAGTCCAAACTGCACACATACAGTTAGTAACACTGGCTGCCCTTGGAGATTTGAAAATCAAAACTACAAAACAGCACAGTTAGACCATCATTAATACAGGATTCCACAAGAGGGTGCTACGCTCATCTGTGCAGCTCCCACCGGTCCCCTTGTGGAGCGCCTCCAGGTAGGGACTACTGCAGATGCCAACATTGTTAGGGAACTGTTCACCTTTTGGGACACATTGTTAGACATTATGGGACAGTGATACTGTGGTCTAAGAAAGGAAGGAGACATCTGAGACGTGCTCCGTATACACAGCTACTAATAAAATGGGAGCACATGTAAGTGGGACAAATGCTGGAGCTGTCAATCGCTACAAGTCAGGTTACAGCAATCATTTCTGCAGATCCCTCCAGTGATTTAGGGCAGCCTATTTCAGCTCATTAATAATTACAAAAGCTGGGTTATTACCATCTTTGCTAAAACACACACTGGATTTACAGCTTTAATGCGATAACAAAATACAGTATCATGCTCTCATACCAGGCCACAATGAAGACTGCTAATTAATGAGACCTATTCACACGACGCCACCCCACTCACCATAATTGAGTGAATGCAGAGAAAGTGGTGGTGTTACCCAATATTAAATCCGTGCTCATTTGATTTGCTAAGACCTTGTGGCTAGTAAGTATTTAAGTTCATCAGCAAACAGTGACCTTACACCAAGTAACACAGCAATGAAGCAACAGCCCGAAGTGAGCAAAGGCTACACACAAAAGTCTGCTTGAATTACCCGAGTATAATGCTGTGCCTGTACTTTTAACCCTTGCAGGCAGCGGTAGTGTCGTGTAGCCCATGTTTCCATGACAGTGACATTCAATAGCCAGGTTCCCATCCAGACTGTCCCAGTAGAGAGTGAAACGTTATCAAACTGTTATATTGAGAGACTAAAAGACAACAGCTCGCAGGTGGAAGGAAATGAAGGGACAAAGGGATGAGATCTGCACCCAGAAATATGAGGAAGTGAAAATGGTAAACGCAGCATGTCAGATATTGTCATTGAGGAACTCATTTTCATTAATTCCCTGGCGTGCAGTCAAAAAATAACAAAGTAAGATGCTGTAAAGTCTGCAGAAGTCATGTCTTGTACCACAGAGAAAGATTACTTCCCTTTTATGTCAAAATGAAAACTTATTTTAAACTCGTGACGCGGCAGCTCATGAGGGCAATCACAGTTTATTCAGTGTTATCCTACTTTATATGTATGGTAAACTTCCCCTGACGTTCAGCCTCAAGAAACAAACTAGTTAAGTGTAAATAGGCAGCAGATTCCAAATGCGGTTTATCCTCATTCTACAGTATTTTGTCAAACTTCCTTTCCAAATATGAGGAAGATGTGGTTAGAATATGTTCGACTTGATATTCCCAAGAGCATATAACATAGAAGACAGATTAAAAATATGTTGTGCAGATTAGGGTCTCGCTTCTATCCAGAATGAGTCAGCAGGTGTTTGCCTCCCACTAGTCAAAGCTTCCTTCTGCAACGGTTAAAACCTTACTTCTTGCAACCAATAGATTCTGGATCTGGATCACCAGGTTCCTGAGCTTGACCTTTTACCAAGTATCTTTATCTTAGCAGTAGCTAAGATAAATTCAGAGTAACAAATACTACACATCAACAGGAGCAACAGGACAATATTAACGCCATTCCTCTCCATGTAAAACTCAAGGGTTGCATAATAATCCCCTCCGGTCCAAGAGGGAGTACTGATATGTGGCTACGCACACCCACTGACATGAATGCAGGGCTCTGTGTGCCCACATGCACTGCACACCCATGCACCCACACACCCCAGTTCCTCACCACACCATACAGTCACACCGCAGTAGTGGGGTCTCCATGGCAGCCAGGCAGTAAACCAATGAGAGGGGGCCTGGTGGTCTCCGATTTTAGTAAAGGGAGGAGGTTGCATTCTAAATGTCAATAAGAACAATAAAAAAACACTTACTCTATTCAGGCAACATAAAGGCATGCATAATAATTGTTTCTATCCTGAGCATGTATGGAAACTGTATGACAATGTACCACATCTTTAAACTCAGTGTTAGCTGCGTTACGTGATCATACCTACAATGACATGAAGGGAAAAGAACCCAAATTATCCATTTGTCACTGTAAAGTGGAAAATGAGATACGAGTCAGACGTCATCGTCGTTTCGCATGGTGGGTTTGTATGTACAGGGGTGAAACAGAGCCTCACGAAGCAGGAAAACCACACGTCTCAGACTTAACCCCCCCACCACTGCACTTGCAGGTCTCTATTTATTTTAAACCTATATTCATGAGTTTGCATTTGCTGCCTTGTGTTTTCTAATGTAATGTAATCCAAGCTTTCCCTTTGTTTATGGAACGGCTTGAATCAGAGTAAGAGAGGGTAGATGAGGGGTAATCCAGTTTGGGCCCTGTCCCACAGGAGGGAACAGTTGCAGGGGCCTTTGTTAGAGAAGGACGGAGAGCACCGCTTTGTGACTAGATGGCCATCACTTTCCCTTCCTGTCTCTCCAGCACAGCCATGTCCCTAATTACAAACCCCTGAGAGAACCGCACCTTTGTTGATCCTAGCAATGGACCCAGGGCAGTGCGCCAATGTCCCATAAACAATTAGGTAGTGTGGGATCATGTAGAGTTGACAATGATCTTAAATTCATATTGCCAAGATCAAATTTTACTTTTATTATACTGATACAACAATATGAGCAGCACAACACAGCCAAAACCAAAGATTTCCCTTTGTTCGGATATAGTTAATGAATCTATATAGTATAATGTTCACCACCATCACTGATGAAACCTTAACTACTTTCATTTCTGGTCACACTTTGTAACGGTTAAGTTGGTGACGTCAGGACCACAGAACACAGCACTGCAGGACTTCACCCTGTGTGTTATGAGAGAAGGCTTTCCCTTCTGATGTCATCTACAACTACATTCAGCCTTAATATTGTAGATTCCAATAGCTAATAGTCACAAGTTACTGTGACACAAGTTAAAGTGTCTGCAAGTGTGAATGGAACAAACTGAGAAGTAAAAGCGATCATGTTTGCTTGCCCACATGCCAGTGCATCTTTGCGAGATTCATCTATTGATATCTGAACGGCAACATTCAGCAGCTTCTTATCTTCATTGCCTCCTGGTCGGGCTTTCACACTAAGGCCAAAACCTCAGCACGCGCACACACTCACACACACACTGTATCTCCAGCATTCATCTTATAAACCGGCAAAGATGCTAGAAAACACACACCTACTCCTCACTCTACTCTCTCAGGCTCCCTAATGCCAGCACAAACGCGATGACACATCCATCACCAAGGCAACGCAGGGACATGTCAGGCAGTAAATACTACTTCAGTATGGAGACTTGGAGCCTCTTTGATTAGCTACACTCTCAAAGGCTTTCAGACTTGAAGCACAACAAGGTCATATTATGATGATGTGTGAATTCATCAAATGAAATGATTTGTAAACCAAACAGTACAAATACAACACAGACGATGTGGACAATCTATTAGGTATTTATTACTTTCAAAAATATAGAAGCAAGTCACAGAGAACCCTGCTGCAGCCTCTTTTAGACAGGGTTGGAAGGTGGACAAAACAAGCCTTAGTCAGCAGAAACAGCTAAAAGCTAATGTGGCTAATGTGGCTTTGTGCAGGAGGGTCAGTAAACACAAGCACTTGTTGAGGCTCTGCAGAAAACTGCAGAATCAGGGCAAAGGCATGTGGTCATGAGAGAATTTAGTAATGGTGCCTTAAACATGCTCATTTTGAAGTTGAAGCCCCACAAACATGTTTCAGAAACTTTTGCCCATGTGTTGCATTACCTTTTCTTGAACACAACTCCGTGAGCATTTGGGAACTGAGGATGTGACAGAAAAATGCTAAATTCAAATTCAGCTGGTGGTGGGCTGGTGGTGGGGTTCGCAGTGTCCTAGGTGAGTTTTTTTGTACTGTGCTCCAAATGTCACCTGCTAAAAAGTTATTAGTGGGTGTGAAATGCAGGCAGACCAGTTTGGCACCAGGAAACGTTTACACAGGCAGAATGCAATTAGAGACTGACTTGCAGAAATGGCTTAAAAAGACGTTGCATGGACGGAAGCATATGGTATGTTGCTCCAAAATCCATCGTGCACCCTTCAGTATCAATGCTGCCTTCACAGTCTCTAATGCACATCACAGGCAACAACTACGATGCATGTGCATATGCTCTACAGCTACTGAGATGAGCCGGAGTTGTACAGTAGGGGAGATTCTCCCCTCGGCTGTGATTTAGGTTGAAGTATTGCGTACCACAGGGTACAGCTTTCACTGACAATAAGCTGCTGGTTTGCCTGTAGCACATGCTGTGCAGGGCAGGCCTCGACAAGTCCTGTTTGTCTAAAGGCAAGAAAAAGCCAACCCAAGGGAAAGGAGAAATGTGTGTATCAAAATACACAATGACTTCATAGTACAGTAAAGTATGTATTATATACATGTTACAAACGCGGAGAGGTATGAGGTTATGTTTTAACAGGCTTGTTTGAAATAATCCGATTTTTTTATTACTTCTGTAATGCAGCATGAAGTGAAACCTGAGTATTCCAGCAGCATGACGTGACTGTGCTGTCTGTCTGCTGGTACAGTTGTGTTCACTACATAACAGCAGCATTTCCTTCAGCCAAAAGCCACTGGCTGGGGAAACCTGAGCGGCTAATATTTCCTGATCTCAACACATAACTGGGAATCTGGTTCGTAGTGACACAATTCATTGAAGCCAGTGGAAAATCGTAAACAAAACTGTTTCCCCTCCTTCTGTGTTTTGCCACATTTGACGTCCCATCATTGTCACAGGTAGTCAACGTCAGCTTGAGAGAATCTTGTTTCTAAATTGCTCTGACAAAACCTTACCTACAGTACAAAGACATGAATCCAAAACCACACCTAGCTTATTTGTTACCACAAATAAATGACTGGCGACACATCTTCACCTGACAAAACCTTTAATACATTACTACAACTACAAGCCTTTCGCCACTTGGCAAACTTTCACATTCCTTAAATGACACTTGAATTAACACATTTGAATGTGAGTGCAGCTGCAGAATCTTGATGTCTCCTTTTCTCTCACATATTGGATGCGGTATACGAACAGGAAGCTTTCGAAGTCAGGCCATCCTGCTTACAAAGCAGTACTTCTTGACCCAGAGCGTAAAGTAATTGTCACAAGCAAAAGCTTCATGACCATGAAATGAGTCATATATTTATTTTGAGCTGTCGCTTGAACCATTTCAGCATTCAAATTTTTACCATCTGAGCGCTCAAAACTGGAGTCTATCAATCTGTCTGACCCTAGTGGAAACTATTGCTATTCAATTCAATCTGTAAAAGAAAATCTACTCAACAAAACACAATAGCTGGATTGTTGCAACAGCCAGTTCCAGGACCAGCTCAGAATTGTGCTATGAATCAGAGGTGAATCAGGAAGCACAAAGAAAGACCAGACCTCTGGCTTTGGACACATGACCGGGTGGGTGACCTCTTCCCACCAACTACAGGTCACACATAGACACTAGGCTACTACTGGCATGCGTCTGTTTGTGGAGGTAATGCTAGAACGCCACGTAACCAACAGTCAGATAATTGGTCATACTTCATTTGAAAAGCTTCGCCCCCCCCGACCTGCCTTGAACATTACCTCTTCCCACGGTTCTACACACCCTCCATTGTCTTATGACCAGAGCCAAGTCTTTCCACTTATTCTCCTTGTTGCCAGAGAAAATCATCAACATCCTGCTGGACAGCAACGATAAAGCAGATTAAGGGGTTCGCAGTAAGTGCTTCACCTTATTGACAAACTGACTTATGGGAAGACACCCCCTCCTATTCTGATTCAGTGGAAGAACAAAGTGTGTGCTGATTAAAAAACTGGTCCAAACGTTTGATTTTCCTGGTTGTATTTGACACTCAACACCGAAAACTGTGGCATGGGAAGCTCCCATATTGCGTCATTTCCAGCTCGGGCTTGTAGCCATTTCCACAATGTCACGTCTCTTTAATAAAAAACATTCTGACAAAGTGTTGATAAAGGGTAGCGCTAAGATAAGGTAGCGCTAGGATTTTGGACTTCTATTGAAGCAGTGGGTGTAAGTCATATTCACTAGTGCTGAAAACCCATTAACATAAACACTTTAAGTCAAAAACGTACTATAACCATTAGTCATAAACTATCCACCACTGAACATGTTCTGTTAAAATAAATACTGAATCTAATCCCATGCTTGAATTAGTCATGGTTTCTTTCTTGACTCATGACATCTGGACGTCAGTCAACATTGCCACACTTTCTTGAGGAAGTATCAAAGCTGTGCCACAGCATTCATATGAATCCTTTATCCGTATTACCCTTCACGTTATTGATATAAATGACAAATGACTGTCCAAGGACCTGCAAAAGATAAAACAGCAAAAACAATCAAACACTGGCACCTGGAAAATACAGTGAGCTGCTAATTCACTACCAAGAGATAAGCATATGAAAGAAATAAAGTCACTCTCCTAATTGTACAGGAGTCAGTAAACTGCATCTGTCCGATGGAAAACAGACAGGAAGATCTAGTCAGACTCCATAATAATCTTTACATCTCTGTATTAACGTCCAGTAAGTCTGATTCATTTTCTCCTTTTTGGTTATGGTTTTCCCATCAGAGCGGGGACTTTTCTGCACCATTTGCCTTTGCTTTCACACTCGAGCCATTCATGTGGTGCTCTACTAGTCTACTGATGATCTCACAGAAAACTAATTCAACAAACTCGTGGCTGTTTGCAAAAAGATTTAACGTCACTGCTTTGCTAAATTAAAGCCTGAAAACATGCTTCAAACCATGAGAGTTCCTCTTTCAGTTCTCCTATCGCTGACCTTCTACACTGCAGAACCACTGGATTCACGCCAGTTATAGACCTCCTCCTGCTTCAACAAGGCAGCTTATAAACAACATCACAATTATCCAACAGCATGGAGGTTCTGTTTATACACAATATGTGTGTTCGCAATATTAATATAACACCAAGAGATTGCACAGGATAAGACTTATTTGTCCCTGCGAAGCTGTGATGGTAAAAGGTGTTAACTTTGGTCTGTAGGGTGCAAATACCACATAAAGCAGCGACACTTAAGGTCAGTGTCTTCATTCTAATGTTTACTGCAGTTAAAGGGACCCAGCTTGTAACAAGAGATTGAATAGCATAAATAAACAATAACATATTGTTGATTAAACAAAGACTTTACATCACATGACATTGGATGACCGGGTGCAAAACATTGACTTTGACAGCTGAGTGCGTGAACACTGAGACAATCTAAGTGTAATCCCAGCCTGCACTGATTGATAAAGCATCCGATCATCCATGGCATTTGATGGCCAATTTAGTTGCCTCCACTTTGAACCTCGGGCTCTTTGCGACCTTTAAACTGCATTAGCAGTTTTAGATTTTTCCATTGTCTTTTTGTGCAGCATGAGATTCCAACTAATTTCACTGTGCAGCATTTTTGTAATACTTGAAACACCAATGATGCTAAGCGTCACCAGCTACAGCAGCGGCGTGGACGGTACCTGAGGAGGAGTCTTCATGGTCGGAGCTCAGGTAGCCGTCACTCCTCCTGTCGGGGGTGCTGAACCCGGAGCAGTGGGAGGCTGTGCGGTGAATGTGCGGGAACGACGGCGACAACCTGCCGTCGTCGCCAAAGTCAAAGTCCCTGCTGTGACAGCATGGCCGCCGCGGGTCCCACGCGCTCTTTGGCGCCAGCAGGTTATTCTTGACGAAATTCTCATTCAGCTCCGCGTCCTCGTACTCGCGATCGCTGCTCTCCTCGGCGTCGTGGGGCTGAGGCGCGGTGACGGGCGCCGGGTCGGGTCTCTGGGGGGTGACTTTCCGTGGCGGGACGGGGATGGGGACGGGCTTACCTGTTCTGCCGGTAAACCTGCGCTGCTCGCGGCCGAAGGGGCTGGCGACCCACGCCGGGTTACCTGCCATGTGCGGCTTCGCGCCTCCCGCGTCGGGCACCTTGGTCCTCTCCGCGTCGCCACCATCTTCCGGCCGCTGCGGTTTCCGGACCTGTCCCGTTTTGGACAAGTTTTCCTCTCTGCCTCCGCAGCTGCGCTTCTGTCGCGCCACGGTGGTCTCCAGGTAGATCACCTTGAACTTCTCCTCCGCCAGCGCCTGCTGGAGCCGCTTCAGCTTGGCTTTGCACACCTCCAGCTCGGATTCGATGTCCTCCACGGATTTCAGGGCCATTTGCGGCACTTCTCCGTCGGGGAATTCAGTCCTCCAGTGTTTAGCGAATTCCTCCTGTTCCCACATATCGACGTCCACACCGCGGCTCTTCAGTCAAACGTTGAAGACAGGTTCAAGCTAACTGCTTGGAGCGTCTGTCGCATATATCACCTCCACCCTCCTCCTATTTCCTGAAAAAAAACGTGTCTGTCAATTTTAACTAGTCCAGTTTCCAACCATGTTCACCCTCCCACACGAACCAAAGAGCAGGCCTGCTCGCTCGCTCGCTCGCGGTGCCTGTGCGCGTGTTTGATGCGGATGCCAAGTTTGTCGCTATGCTGAAAAGTTTCGAGACTTCCTGTCTCGAGACGTGCCGCCTTAAAGTGCAGCTCGGATACCTGAGCTGCGTCTGACGGCGGAATCCAATCAGTGCATCCGCTTCTGCGCGAGATGTTAAAGCAAACAATAATTCAGATGTTGCGAACAATAATGTGTTGATAATTATCTGTTAATTTCACAGCAAGTTTGAAGTTACTTGAAGTAAGTTAATATATATATTTTAAATTCTGACTATAGACACTCAAATTTTGAAATTGAATGACATGTAAGTGCTATTTACTATTTTCAATATTAATATTTTACTTAATATTTTTTTTTATTCTGAAACACTGACTTTATTTACCAAAATGTATGTTTCCTCACGTGGACTACTGTATAGTGTGAGGACTCAGAGAAAGCACACACAAAGTCAAGACACACAATGATTTTTAAACAGAAGTTCTGGATACTCTTGTCTTTATTAGTGATGTTGTTTTATTATAAAAAACGTTCATGATAAATGTCACTTTTCGTTTTTCTGATCCAACCTTTTAAAGTAAAGACCAGCAAAATTGTTAGATCTTATCGTGAAAATATTTGCTCATGATCACAGAGCAGCAAACCTAAAGGCTGATCATTTTAATCTGAGCAGATTTCATTTAGCTTTTGTCCATCTAAAACCTGCTGAGGGGTCTTCCAGTAAAAATAGTTGTAATGCTATATAACAGAGGAGGGCGTTATCAGTATGGCAGACAATAGGGGAGGATGGGGAAGCAGAAATGAACGCTTGGTATTTTTGAGTGCCTGTTTGGATCCCAGCCCAGAACTGAACGATCATTCTCCTAAAAGCTTTCAGTGGCCAGGAGGAATCATTGATCAGCTGCAAGCCTGGATGCCCTGAGTGGGCTACTGTAATAAATAGATGAGAAAGGCTATGTAGGCCTATAGTCATGAAACTGAAACACCAATCACAAGACTGACATGTCAGAAGGAAGCATGTGGTTAGTGAGTATTAGTCAGTACGGTAAGCTGAGGAATGCAGAGGATGCCATGCTTCTCATACTTCATCGATACAATCGACCCAAATATGTAAGAGTGAAATGTGTTTTTGTTGTCACATGGTCTGCTAGTTTAAAGTGATCTGTGATCTCCCAAGATAGTGGCGAGATCATGACACGCAGCGCTTTACACAACCAGCCTACTGGCAGAGATGAAATCACAGGCCTTTTCGAGCGATTCCCCTCACCCTTACAACTCCAACACTGTCAGTCACATATTTGGATATGTGTTCCAACACCTCTCAACCTCCATGGAAGCGGCACCTCATTCATTGTGGGACTGTAGTGTAGGCGTGCATTTCTGGGACTGGGGATGGCTGAAGGGTAAATTCTTTGACTACTGACTCCAAGGCACTGCTATGAACCACCACACGCTAATGAGCAGACATCTGCAACTGGCTCATCCCGTACACTGTATGTTGCAAGGGAAGGAACATTAATTAGTGGTTGTGTGATGCCCTCTTCTGGCTGCAGGCATAAGAAGCATTAATGCGCCTGCAGAAAGAAAGGAAAATAGCCACATACAGCACAGTACTATATTTATTGATTGGATAATAAGACTTTTGGAAGTGTGGATTTTACTAAACAGAGAGGTTATGCTACAAAAGTACTGCTATAAAATAAAGTTAAGTACTGTAAGACGACAGCCACACACACTGAAACAACAGAGGTGTGAAAATATCAGTCATGACATGATTCAATGAGTCCTATACATCACCTAAAACCACAGTACAAGTATATCAAAATAGACAGATATATTATTATAAAACCAGGAACAGAACTTATTATATATATATATATATATATATATGTTCATTCCAAATTTGTTTCTTGGAATTCTCTCTATAATCTCTGTTAAGGCAAAGATAGGACAGCACCACAGATGCAACCAGTAGAGTTACAGGTAGATAGTATCAAAGGCCACAAACATCCTTCTACAGACGGTACAAATATATGTTCACAGGAAGACAAACAGCTACGAGTTAGGGTTAAAGGTTGCAGGTTCTGGTTCTTGGCGGCCTTCCTGAGCAGTAGTAGGACACGTAACCTAGTGCTGTATGATCCATGAGCCATTAGTGATAAGGCCTGATATTTACTACTGTAAAAACCTAGCTGGGTTAATGTACACATATCTTTAAATAAGAACAGCAACACAAACATTTAATACAATGATATCAGCCTTTATGTGAAAGACTTTCACAGTGACTCTGTGCCTCTGCAGCTGTTTGCATAGTTAATTGGTTTCCAAATAAAATCCATAAAAAAACTAAATCCCTGTGTAAAAGAGCCAGATGGAGTGTAAAGGTTTCTAATCATCGTGTGAGGAAAGTCTCCTGTTTGTTACCAGCAAAGTGCAAAACCTGTGAAGCAGTTGTCGCTGTGGCCGACGCACGTTCCTGATTTTTGTTATCCCCACAAAGCCGCGTTCATGCCTTCCTGATGGCACTCGCTACCAGGGTTTCTCGTCTTGTGGTTACAAACGCCTGTTGTTTTTCGTAATAGGCCGCCTCATTGATAAAAGTGGGATAGACGGTGCCGGAGCCTTGGTAGTGGATGGTTTTCCCATCGAACGTTTGGAACATTGGGTCGCCGGGGTTCAGCGGCTCCCAGTCACAGTCCTGAAACAACAAGCACGGACCACAGGGAGTGAGGAACCCGAGTATGTTGTTCTAACTGAAATAATAGATTCTCACATCAACTAAAGACATCTTGTTCCCCTTCACATGATCCAGGTTCAATAGGTCACATGCGGTCACACTTTTATTCACCTGCAGATTCGGGTGCACCATGGCTATGATGTTCCCGTTGGCATCTCTGGGATAGTCCACCCTCTCTGATACTCGGAAAACTTCCACTGTACAGGGAGGGAATTCCATCCCTAAGAAAAGACAGAAATGAATGCTTGTCAATGCCAGACGCTGCAAAAACAAGTGGAATATATATTTTATTCCACCAGATGCATTATAAGACATTCAGTAAATGCAGCCCAGTATGGAAAATTTGAAGTTTGAGGTCTGAGAGTATGTGACAAAACAGAAAACACGAACACTCCTCCACCTACAGATGGTCTCAGCAACCCTTGAGGTGTTAATGACGCAACAGCGCAGGGGAAAATTACTGGGACTTTGAACCAGACGGTTGAAACGGCTGAAGCCGTTTGAATAAGGGTTGACACGTCTTCCCTGCACGTCTAGCCACACCGAGTCACTCATCATCTTTGTGGCTTCTTCTTATGAGTTTACAAGAAGCTTAGCGAAAAATCTAATGTGTTTAGGATGCATATAAACATGCTTTCACTTAAGACTTTTTGCTTGATTACAAAATAATTTTTAAAATTAGTACATTAAAAAAAACAAAAAAACATCATGCATATTTAAATGAAGTGGTTTCATCTCTTCAAACTTCATGATTAAAGCATTTTATTAGCTTGTGGAGCAGAAGCTGTTATTGGTAAATGAGACCTTTCTTCCCGCCGTTTAGCGACACCATTACCATGCGCTCATCAGCACCAGGGTGGCCTCTCCACAGAGGATTACAACAGAACTGGCAGCCGGACTCCAACGACATGGAAACTGACCAAGTCCCAACAAGCATGCCATTCAGCGGCACCGTCAGTCAGAAAGAGCCCGCCGACTGCAGCGCTTGGAGAAGACAGCGTGTTTACGTAAAGGAGGAAGAGCACTTTAACGCCGCACACACCGGCCCGTGTTTCAGTGAAGAGTGGCAGCTGAGCGGAGGCGTGACTGGCCAGACGCAGATAAATTTAGAGATCTGGGCGTACAGCAGGTTCTGTAGGAAAAATCAAACAAGGACCTGCCGCCGTTCTGTCACAAAATGCTTCTCGTCACGCTGCAAGTGACAAGCAGGCTCTGCACAGCGTCTTTTATCATTACATAACACCACAGGATTTATATTAATAGTTGCCCCTAGGTTTAAACTGTGGAGTGTTTAATTCAATGTGGGAAGAACAAACATTAACTCTTTCAGATCCAATTGTTTTGTTCTACCTTCGTTGAACAGTTCGATGAAGTCCAGGGCGAGTTTCAGGATCACCCTCATTGCTTCAAAGATGTTGCTCCTCAACACACCCTGTGGCTGAGGACCCACTTCCAGTCCTGCAATTAAACCATCAGATATGTAAAACAGAGAGCGACAGCAAAGAGATGACTAATGACCATTAGGGGACGGCAAACAACCACAGTGAAAGGTTTATTATGAGGCCTCTGATCAGTCTGGCCAGGCGTGAAGGACTCACCGATGGGGTGTTTGGCTACAGAGCGTGAGGTGGAATATTTCAGAAGAGGATGCTCATTCAGCAGAACAAGACAACTGGCAGGAGTGATGGCTTTCTGCAACACAGAACCGACACACACACTCACACACAAGCTCTCAGCAGCCGGTAAGAACACACAGTCACGTTGACCAGCTGTCTGAACCGGCCCAAATGTTTTACGGTACTACTCTGCACAGCAACAAAGATGAATGAAAAAAAAAAAAAACGGACAAATTAAATATGACATGAAGAAGTCCGGGTTGAGTTTGTCCCCCAGCCCAGAGCGTAGACATGACACGTTAAACTGCTGTGGGATGATGATACACTGGGTTTATGAGTAAATGACCTCTGGTTGGTTGTTTATTAACATATATGTTCAATCAGTGTGTGGAAGATACAATCTCATGTAACAAAGAGAACGTATGAACACTTGTGGCTCCTTTTTTGCTTCCTGCATGACGTGTCGAGCAAGAAGTGGAACAAAGAGCCAGTAACTGACTGAGATCCAGTATGATAACACTAACCACTTTATAACCTAACCCCATTGGTCATAACGTCCAGCTGATACTGATTCCTGCCAGTGTTGAAGACCTCCTTCTACAGGCAGGTGGTTGAATAAAACCACCGTCTCACTCTCGTCTTATGAATAACTGATCCTTTAGATGAGCTTGTCCAACTTGCGAGTGTAAACCGATCAGTTTGTTTACACGGGTTAACTGCAACTCTTCTGAGGAACCTTAATATAGCAACAGGTTGGCTCATTTTGAAACTGAACCGTCATCTCATGTCATTTTGAGCGCTGCAGACTGTTCTGTACAATGACACTCACCTTGATGTAGTTCATCATCTGCAGATTGAAGTGGTCTTTGGAGCTTTCCAGAATCAGCGTGCAGCCCATGTTGGATGTTGTGTTGTGGAGGTCAAAGATGACGTCGTAGGCCTCTGGGCTTCCCTTGGGTCCAAATATCCTGTTGATCTCCTGGGCTCTCTGCACCTCGTACGGCAGATCGTCCCCTCCAGTCGCGCTACAGGTGAACACTTGTGTTAGAAATCATTACACATATGTAATACACATAATATATACACACACACACACACACACAGACACACACACACACACACACACTAATGATTTGTCAGTGTAGAAGGCATAAGTGTAGCTAGAAATTTAACATTAAATTTAAGGAATATGAGACCCTTGAGAAGTTTATTTAGTCCGCAGGCTAACCCTGCTTTTACACAGAGAATGAGCTTCCTCTGTTTGTCTTTAAAAACATTTCAGAACAACCATTAGTCCAGGACATTCTCCGAGCTACCGTGGAATAGTACCTCTGCTGTGCATATTGTCTCGCCCCCCTCACGTCTGCTCTTTACAGCCCAGTTTCAGCAAATATCTGGTATTGTCTCCACAGCGGTACACAAGCACAATGTGACCGACGTGTGATGGAGTGCAACACGCTCACTTCACACCAAGCTCAAGAACAAGACACCACGAGCTGTTTTTAGAAAGTCCCCAAGGGGTTAATCTTCTTACATTCTGCCTCCACAGAGGCCAAAGCGCCTGTAAGCTCAGGAGTGTTGAGAGGATCTTTGAAGATGATGACAATTATGAGCTAGTAACAGTAGTTTCACCCACACAATCTGAGCTAGTGCACACACGTACACTAAACATTGTCAACCTATTGAAACAAACGCTGATTACAGAAAGTGGACTTTGTCAAGATGTTTTGTTTATCATTACTTCACAAAGGGTTATTGTTATAATACTAGTTTTAAAAGTTACATTCCCAATACGGGATATTAATAAACTCCCAGATTAAAAGCAAGAAGAAGCTCACTGTTATTAAATCTGTTATTTCCCACAACACAACTCTGGGAAGCGTTACTGCCAGACAATTTGATAATTTATGGACAGCGGGAGACAGTGTTGTTATCCAACCACATTAGTATGAAGGCTGTTGTGTTTGCTCATGCATAAGCACTATACGAGCCAGTGTTTGCGTAATACTCGCTTTTCCATCACATTGCACGCGAATAAAAAAAAAGCGTCTTAAATCATCTGCAGCTCGGTCACGTTTTTCCCGCAGGCTGGCGATCAGCTGAAGTCCGACAGGAGGGGACACGAAGCTCTGCTGCTATTGGGGGGAGTAAACACGCAACAGAACCGGAGATAACAACAATCTGGTGAAGGGGTCCATCTGACAGGCGCACTGTGAGAAATCCTGGAGGATGATTCCTGCTTAAACGGTCATTTGCTCCGGTGTCTCAGCTGTATGGTCTCGCATGAAGTCAGTGATGTGAGAAGGTTACGCTGTTTACGTAGTCGCCGTTTTCCAGCACACTTCTATTAAGTGTAACCCACATCTCCAGGGAACCGACGCCGATAATGTCACCGTTTTTATCACTGTCATGTCAGCAATAACAATAACACAGTTAACGTGTCCACGGTAATACTTCCATTGAGATGAGAAATGAGCCTAAATCAGTGGGTTCCGTCATTGTGTGAAGGTGAGTGGGAGAGCAGCCCCCCCCGCAGCCCCCCGCCGTATTTACCTGAGGTTCTCCGCGGTGAAGGCTCGGTTCAGGTCCGTGTCCACGTATCGGGTGCACTTCTCCACGGCCTTGGGGTTGGTGATGAACGGCTTGCTCTCGACCCGCTTCCTCTGGATCTCGGCGCCGTTCTTGGTCCACAGGTTCACGAGCGTCACCCCTGACATCTCGTTCCCGTGCGTCCCCCCGAATATCGCCACCCTCCGGGCCTCGTCGAGGCACACGGCGCCGCTGTGAGAAGACATGTCCGCGCGACGAGCGTTGGCGGAGACGCGCCGATGTCGCGGGGTTCGGTTGCAGGTGGGAGGAAAAGTTTCCGGGCGAGTCCTTCACGGTCCTTCACAACACTGTTTAAATGCTCGCCGTGGCTGCGCGCTTACGTAACGCGCCCTACAGCGCGTCGGGGTCAGTCGCCGTGCGCAAAACTAGCCGAGCTGCGCGCGCGGCGTCTCGACTCTCGAGACTCCAAACATTCTTGTTTATTTATCATTATTCATTTCCGCTTATGATCTTACCAAAATAAACTGAATTGCAATATCCTGCTTTTATAGGTAGGCTAATAAACACACACTGACTGACTGGATACATAACTTCCGGTAAGAGACTTCAAAATAAAACATACAACGATAAACATATTGGAAACAGAAACCGGAAGACTGGTTTCTAGAGTTTATATTTCTAAAATGACCATCACAGTTTGTACAGCTACATATACCAGAGTCACGAAGGGCTTAAAAAACATAGATGCTGCTAGAGGTGAGAGAATTAAATAATTTCACTAAATATACTTTATACATATAGAAAAAAAGGAAAACATTAAAAACGTTTATGCGCAAATTTTGGCAAATATAAACACTTCTATGTCAAGCTTTGCACCTGCTCCATATTTTCATATTAAACCTTAATGAATGGTTAACAGCTACGACTGAGCCCACTGGTCGACATCCCAGCCCAGCCTGGATGCAGTCACACAGGAATCAAACAGGTCGTAATTTAAGGTTTGTCAGTCCATGCATTATTGTATACCAACACATGGGTGCGCTTATAAAGATGCAAGGAGCTTGTCTGACACCGAGAAAGCCTTTTGGAAAATTACCTCCACACTCTTAATTAAGTGTCCATTAGGTGTCAGGTTGCCCCCCCCCTGCAGCTTGGTTACATACTGCTGCCAAGATCATTTACATTTTCAGTTCGTTAAATATTTTCTTGTTCTTTTTCTTTTTCTGCATCATGTCTTCCTCAGCTTGAAATCGCCCTACATCAACTGCACTGTCCAGTCTGTCCATTGACACAGATTTACTTTTACTTTTCTTCCTTTTCTTTATCCCTGTTTCAGTTAAAACACTCCTGCACATTTTGTTTGGTTCCTCAAACTCAGTCCCCTGATCGTCTTCCACATTGTCCTGAGTCTCCATTGTCTTCCTCTTTCTTTTCTTCTTTTTGCTGACTCCATCACCAGAATTTCCAACAATTTCCGCTGATTCGGCCTCAAAGTCACAGACACCAGGTGCTACTGTTTTTGAGTTGTTTTGCTGCTGATGCAACTCAACATCTTTTTCCCCTGAATCAGCTTGAAGGAAGGAAGAGGTCGTCCTCTTTTCCTTTTTCCTCACAGATACTGCCTCATGGCTCTGTGCTACAGTATCTTTTGAGGCCTGTTCGTTAGATAATTCACCAAATTTCTCTCGCCTCCTCTTTTTCTTTTTCTTCTTACATAATTGTTCATCTTGCTCATTAGAATCTATACATTCAACCTTATCGCTTTTGTCAGGAGTGTAAGAAATAGAAACTCCCTGAGAGATGCTTTCTTTCTTCCTTTTTTTCACTACATGTTCTTCCAAGGTTGCTCCCTCATTAGACAATCTCACTTTTGCATCATTTTCACATTGATTATCTTCAAGTGAGGATGACCGTTTTATACTTTTGTGTTTCAGTTTTTTCATTTTCTTTTGTCCATCATTTTTAGTTGTGGCAGCTTCAGTGGACTCCAACTGTTCAACACCCTCAGCATCATCAACACCTTTCTTCTTTTTTATCTTCTTGGCATTCTCAATGTTACACATCACAGAAGCCTCAGATTCCTCTAAACTCACACCAGGCTCCAAGTGTTCTCCCACCTCTTGTCTAATATTTTCAGCAAATAACTTACCCCTTTTTCTCTTTCTTTTCTGTTGAGTTGAATCAAGTCTCTTCTCCTGCATCGACATGTTATCATTGTTGTCTGACCGACTAAAAGTCTCTTCTGCCTCCACATTTACAGATTCTGCAGCGTGCAGACCTTCTGGCTCTTCCTGATTCTGACCTGCTGCTTCTTCTACACTATCACGATCTCCTTTGGCTTTGATGTTTTTGTTTTTCTTCTTTTTCTTCTTCTTTGGTGTGGATTCAGCACATACAATAACATTATTGGCGTCACTCACAAACTGTGGAAGACTCTGGAGGAGACTTCGACTTTCAGGTTCCTCCTCTTTTTGTCTGGTCTGGCTTAGTTCATCCATTTGGAAAACATCGGCTTGAGCCTGTGTTACAGTGTTTTTCTTCTTTTTCTTCTTCTTCTTCTTCAGGGTGGATTCAACAAATACATTAACATTATTAGTGTCACCCACAAACTGTGGAAGACCCTGGAGGACACTTTGACTTTCAGGTTCCTCCTCTTCTTGTCTGGTCTGGCTTAGTTCATCAATTTGAAAAACATGGGCTTGAGCCTGTGTTACAGTGTTTTTTTTCTTCTTTTTCTTCTTCTTCGGGGTAGATTCAGAACATACAATAACACTGTTGGTGTCACCCACAAACTGTGGAAGACCGTGGAGGACACTTTGACTTTCAGGTTCCTCCTCTTCTTGTCTGGTCTGGCTTAGTTCATCCATCTGGAAAACGTCCACTTGAGCCTGTGTTACAGTGTTTTTCTTCTTCTTCAAGGTGCTTTCAGCACATACAATAACATTATTAGTGTCACCCACAAACTGTGGAAGACCCTGGAGGACACTTTGACTTTCAGGTTCCTCCTCTTCTTGTCTGGTCTGGCTTAGTTCATCAATTTGGAAAACATGGGCTTGAGCCTGTGTTACAGTGTTTTTCTTCTTTTTCTTCTTCTTCTTCTTCTTCTTCAGGGTGGATTCAACAAATACATTAACATTATTAGTGTCACCCACAAACTGTGGAAGACCCTGGAGGACACTTTGACTTTCAGGTTCCTCCTCTTCTTGTCTGGTCTGGCTTAGTTCATCAATTTGGAAAACATCAGCTTGAGCCTGTGTTACAGTGTTTTTTTTCTTCTTTTTCGGGGTAGATTCAGCACATACAATAACACTGTTGGGGTCACCCACAAACTGTGGATGACCGTGGAGGACACTTTGACTTTCAGGTTCCTCCTCTTCTTGTCTGGTCTGGCTTAGTTCATCCATCTGGAAAACGTCCACTTGAGCCTGTGTTACAGTGTTTTTCTTCTTCTTCAAGGTGCTTTCAGCACATGAAATAACATTATTAGTGTCACCCACAAACTGTGGAAGACCCTGGAGGACACTTTGACTTTCAGGTTCCTCCTCTTCTTGTCTGGTCTGGCTTAGTTCATCAATTTGGAAAACATCAGCTTGAGCCTGTGTTACAGTGTTTTTTTTCTTCTTTTTCGGGGTAGATTCAGCACATACAATAACACTGTTGGTGTCACCCACAAACTGTGGAAGACCGTGGAGGACACTTTGACTTTCAGGTTCCTCCTCTTCTTGTCTGGTCTGGCTTAGTTCATCCATCTGGAAAACGTCCACTTGAGCCTGTGTTACAGTGTTTTTCTTCTTCTTCAAGGTGCTTTCAGCACATACAATAACATTATTGGTGTCACCCACAAACTGTGGAAGACCGTGGAGGACACTTTGACTTTCAGGTTCCTCCTCTTCTTGTCTGCCCTGGCTTAGTTCATCCATTTGGAAAACATCGACTTGAGCCTGTGTTGCAGTGTTGACTGCCTCTTTGCCTCCTTGTGTGTGCTTGCTTGGACTTCCATGAAGCTGTAGAGCATCACACACAGTAGCATCACTGTCGCTGTACAACTCTTCCTCTCGTTCATTTTTCTGAAAGAGAATCATTTTCTTCCCTCCAGTAAGACGTCTCTTTGTCTTTGACAGTTCGGTTTGTCCAGGAATGCTTTTTTGATGTATCTCATGTTCAGGATCTCCATTCTCCTGCTGAGGCAAATCTCTACAAGGATGTCCATCTTTATCACTCAACAACGGAGTAGCCGTTGTTATGGATCTGCTGGTTGACTGTTGAATTGTCATCGTTTGGTCTTGGGACACGTCTTGGCTGGTGCTACTGGCTCTCCTCCTCCTGCTCTGTTGCTTTATGTGGCCTTCCATCTTTCCTGGAGTGTACCATGCTTGGGTGCACATTGCTTTTGATGCAGCTAGAAAACGCTTTTCCTAATAGAAGAAAAAAAAGACTAAATGTGTGATTTGTCCTATTGACAACCTTTGTAGTGTCAAATTCTTGTTTTAATTAATGAATGACCATGAATGCAAATGAAGTGAAACACATTGCCTTACATAGATATGATAATATCAAACTTAATGAGATACGTAATCTCATTAAGTTTAAGAGCTCCACACACAGCTCCTCATCAAGGAGTGTATTATCAGTATGAAATAATTAATTAGCAAACATGTGTGTTTAAATGAACCTTACTGCATGTAACTAGCACAATGCTTACCACCACTTTGATGTCCTCCTTTTCTGACCTCTCTTCTTCTTCTCTAAGGGCACATGGATTTTATTAACAATATATTTTTTTACATTTTTCAAACAGGTTATTGTAATCAAACCAAATTAGCTTTTTCTTGAGGTCTGCATACTTGTTTCTGGAGCTACTGTACACATGACTTAAAATAGGCATTTTTTCACAAAACAAACTTACTCTGACAGTGGAGATAGAATATCCCCATCCATGTCAACTGTGGGTAGAGACATGTCCATATATACACCTTTATAGCCGTGCCACAGCTCCCTCACACATTTAAAGAAGCCTCCCATCATGGCATTCTGGACAATAAAACACATAAAATATGTAAAGCATCTGTTAAGTTGATACATCAAATAGCAATGGTAAGCATTTACTTGCTGTCTGGTCTTACGTGAAGCTTTTTATTCTGCTGGCCAGTCAAAACTGATCTCCTTCCCATCCACTGCTTCTCTTTAACAAAAGGAAAGGTGTACTTTGGCAGCCTAACATTCTTTTTTTTCCTTTTCTTGTTAGACGTTGTGGCATTTTGGGAGGAAGACGAATCTTCACTTTCTTCTAGATCTTTTGGAGATGTTGGAGTTTTGCGATGCCGTCTGCTGCTTCTCACAGGCTCCGGGACCGGCTTCTGGGTGATGAACACGCTGTCTCCCGAATCACTGCTAACACACGGTTACGCATGGAGAAAATAAAGGAACATTCTTTTCAGATTGGTCTTGACAAACATCTACACAATCTGTGTGAGAAAAACTTTTACCTTTCTGTTTCTTTTGGGTCGTCACGCGTGGCATCACAATTGTTTTGTGGCACAGATGATTCAAGATACCGCGCTACCGTCTGTACATAGTCTGGAGGGAACCTTTCCAGCACAATATAGCATGTTCCCGTTGATATAGCTTCAGTGATATCATCTGCTTTATTACGCACTCCGCTCATGATGTAGTGCAGAAAAACGTAGCAATTATTTTACTGGAGCTTGTTTTTTTTTTATCTGACTGATAAATATGTCCAACTCGAGCATTTCCGCTCGACACAGCGTGGATCCTTTGTAGCGGAAGTGTCGCAAAGTAGCGTCTCTAGCGCGAATCAAATCACGTGAACAACGCGAGCGCGGCGTCGACACGCCACGTGACTGCCGAGCTGCTTATCGGCTGTTAAAATTGGCTGTTTGTTTCAATATGTCAAAGCTTTATAAACACAACAGGTCAACAACCCAAACAAATAAACCCGCCAGTAGATACGCCATATATTCACTTCCTCTAAATTGCACTACAATACTTTTATTTTAATTACTTAGTATTTACATGTTTCATTTCTGCTAACGACGAAAAAGTCGAACCATTGAACTGGGTAACTATCTTGTTAGCATTTACTCTTTGACAGTGCTTACGCCGCATGGTGGAAGTGGGTGGGTTCTGTCGACGTTTCCTGCCTTGCTTGCTTTCAGTTTGCTACAGTTAGTAGTAGAGGTATGGCAGATGCCAGTAAAACTGAGAAGGTCCAGCTTCACTGCCCGGATCTTGAAGAACTGCGAGCAGGTGAGAGATGCACTGTTGATGTAAAGATGAAGTAGCTGCTATGCTCGTAAAATAGGAGGAGTTTCCTTTGGTGGTTTCAGTATTACAAACAGGGCTTGAAGGCAACTTCGCAGATGTTCAGGTGAGTGTTGTGGAGTGCCCGGATCTCACCAAGGATCCGTTCCAGTTTCCTGTTAAAGGTATGAACCTGTCATGTTTGATGTTTAATACACATTTATACAGTGCATTACTGGATTTGTATTTGCTTTATTCACTTAATGTCCTTAAACTAGGCTTGTGTGGGAATCCCCGTATCACTGATGTTGGTGGGGTGCCGTACCTGATTCCTGTGCCTCACAAGCACAAGGTAGTTAATTTGACAGTGAGGTGCCGGAGCATCATGTCCTGTAGGAAATGTTTTTGTTTTATTGTTGTTCCCTCTTCATCTCCTAGGAATACAACATGAATGTTATATCAAAGGAGCTGGAGCTGCCTGGAGCCTTCATCCTCGGTGCAGCAGCTGCCCCCTCCAGGATCATTGGGATGAATGCAGAGGTTCGTGTTTTGACTCTTTTTCCAATTCGGAGCACAGAGGGACATTAAATGCCCATGCCCATACCTCCCTGTCCTCTACAGCTGATGCCTCTGGTCCTCACTGAAGCGGAGGGAAGACCTGCAGTCAACAGCAGCTACTACTCCTTTATTAATCCAGTTGGTGGCCAGTGTCTGCAAGAAAAATACAGTGACAAATTCTCTGACTGCAATTTTGGACTGCTGGGCAACCTGTATGCTTGTGAGGGGAAGCCTGGAAAGGTAAATAGTGTTATGTGACTAAAAAGTGTCAGATGATGCCACTTTTTAGTGTAATACTATAGTAATACTGTTGTGCATGGACTTTGACTCACTGTTTGCTTCTAGCATATGATTGGATAAACATTAACGAGACCCCACTCTCCAGGTTATAGAGGTGCGAGCCAAGAAGAGAACTGGAGGCCACAGCCTTGTGACAGCGCTGAGGACGACTCTTCAAAGTCATTACCCAGAGAAAAGCCTGGCTCTGGGAGGCACCTTCGTAATCCAGAAGGGAAAAGCTAAAATTCACGTCATGGTGAATATAAGACGTGACATGAGTTTTATTCTCAGAGACTGCACATTCACTCACTGTCCTCGTTTCGTTTATAGCCCAGAGAGTTCTCAGCCTGTCCCCTCAACAGCAATGAGGAGGTCAACAACTGGCTCCAGCACTTTGAGGTCAACGCTCCATTCATTTGCCAGTCGGTGCTTGTATCCAGAGACCCTGTAAGTAAAGCAAATAGGAGAAGAAACGTGTTTTTGAAATCAGCACCAGTGCTGTAATAGTTTTCTTTGCTTGTTGTCAATTCAGGGACTGGACCTGCGGGTCGAGCACACTCACGGCTTTACCCACCATGGGGAAGGTGGCCACTACTACATAGACACGACACCTGACAGCGTGGAGTATTTGGGCTACTTTATGCCTGCAGAGTTTGTCTATCGCATCGACAGGCCCACGGAGACCCATTTAGTTGGGCGGGATTAAAAGCATAGCATCTATTGATGCATTAATAAGGTGCAAATTTGAATTAGCATTTTAATCTTTGCTCTGAAATCACATTGCTCGTATAGTAAGTGTTCTACTTTTCAAAATAAAAGCCATTTTGTGTAAGCAAGAAAAAGTTCAATTTATCAACATATCAATGTATATAAATAAACCACAATGGACCTATCAGTTGAAGTAATGTCAATAATGTAATAGAGGGCCAAGGGAAAAGTAAGTGCATATAAGTTTCTTGTTTGTTGATGTGAAAAGATTTGTTGGTGGGTTGTGTGGATTTCACGTAAAACCATTATTTTTTTAAATAAACTGAAAAGCCCACGATACACGTGGAAACAGCGCCCTCCTCTGACCGGAGCAGGTCACAGATCACATCCCACAATGCTGCTGCCGCACCAGCCCGGAAGTGAGACGTTTATTGACAATATGGCTGCTGAACTGGGTCAAAATCTGAAGTAAATTGTAATTTGACAGCACTCTGCGGCGCCGGGACAGCAACTCAATTCCCCCCAAAGAGTGCGCGAACACATGCATGTGAATGACGGGAGCCACGAACGCACGGCATGGTGTCAGTGAGCTGAGGAAACGTCCAGAGCGTCAAAGCCGTCATGTCGTTTTTCAAGAGGAAAGGTAAGGAAGAAGCTCCCTCTGAAGGCTGCGGCGTCAACGGCAGCTGGGAGCGAACTGTCCGGCGAAGGAGACAGTTGTCTGGGATTAGATTTACATCTGAAGCCGTCGCAGTGTATTAGCCCGGGGTAGTGGTTGTGTTCTCCCGCTGTGCAGTGCAGTGGCATGGTTAGCTTAGCGGTGGCCTCTGCCTCCCTGACACCTTATCCCCCGTGGCTTTTCATTTAACCGCCGCAGCGTCACTTCATTCATCATCCCTCTGCTTGTGTACAAATAAAATCCCGCTTCTGGGTTTTACTGTCCCACTATTAGCTCCGCTTTCTGTCACTATGGAAGTGGGCACAAGCCGAGCTGTGCTAGCTGACGTGTAGGTGCTAGCCTAATATTTTCACACGAATAGCATATTTTAAAAAAAGCTAAAAAAAATGACAACTGACACTAAATCAAAGTAGAGTTGTGTTGCCAGGAATTGTTTGGATTTTTTTCTCGTGATACGTTTACAGGCAGTGGATGTAGAAGCTAAAATAGCCGGAGCTGTCTGCTAGCAGTGCTAGTTAGGAACATGGGAGCTTGTATTCAAGGCTGACTAACAAAATAGGAAGTTAAGTAGAATAAAACAGGAAATATTTTTTAGTGTAAGTCCTTATTTCATTCTAAACAAGCGCTCTGGTGCTAAAGCCGATGGAGATGCACGTAGATAAGGTTAAATACGGGCTGTACATGTTGTTATCCTCCTTTCATTTCAGTCATTTGATGGTTTGTTAAGTAACCAACTTAAACCGCACCGTCTGAGCTCTGTAGTTTCCTCCCAGTGTCTCAAATAACTTGCAACAAAACAACCTTATTTCCTGCATAAAGGTAACATATCTGAAATGATAATGGAGCATAGTCAAAGACAAAGTAGTACATTTACACCCTACACAGTTCTTTTCGGACCTGGACTGGACTTTCTCACTACTAATACAGCATAAAGTAGCCAAATGTTAATAGATTGAATAGAAGAAAGGGAATTCTGAAATCTATTTTAACTGCAGCCGATTTGTGTGTTTAGCAAATCACAGTAACTTCAATCTTCAAAAGGAAAAGAATGTGTTTGTCGTCCTTAGCCCCAGTGATGAAAGCAGCTGACGCAGCAGGTGTCTATAATAACAAGTTCTCTGATATTTCCTCATTTTAAAGGACCATTTCAACTGACAGGAAGCGTGTTCTTTGAGGAAGGCACGATTGAAATGAATAGCTTGTAAGCTTCCAGTGTTCTCATAATAACCCAAGAAAATATTTTGTTTCTTTAAAGTATTAACATTGACTGGAGCTAGCTGAGGATTTTCCAAAAGCAGTAATATCTGATGTTAATTGTAGAATGTTTCATTCCATTAAACTAGAAGTTGTTGCAGTCATTTTGCTTTCTGTGATAGACAGCTCTCCAGCTTTTGACTCTTGGCTCACACTTGCATTTGCAAAAGGCCCTGTTCAAAATGTCTCACTGAAAGAATGTTATCTGCACCATTTGCACGTTCCTCCCGGTCCACTTTGTAATGTCACTGGCTGTAATTGCCAGCCTGATCTCAGCATATAAATGGTGAGTCACACTGCCTGCCACTAGATAGAGTTTATCCTCACCTTTTCTGGTCATTAGTTGCAGAGCTTGGGCAAGACCTTAGATATTCGTGGCGATAAATAATTTTACATCAGGCCAGGCTGCTAATTAAAATTCCCTCACTCATTTATAAACCATGCATGTGTTTCTATCTTCAGAATGCTGGGGTGTCCTAGTGTTGACAGACCAATATAACAAGTCCTAGAAAGGATTCTTAGTTCCAAGAACTTCCTGTCATTCTTATTGTATAGTAAGCTTTTACTCATCAGAACACAGCTTCCCTGTTCACAGAGATAAACTGTTTGCAAAGTGTGGTGGTTCGCTTTTTTTTTTTTTTTTGCTGTATCGGTTTTCACATTGTCATTATGTAATTTAATACATCAGGGTTTTGCAGTCTTTCCACCCACACTAACCTTTTTAACCTCTTCGTGATTATGTTAAATACAAGCTTGTTGTCCTGGCTTTTTATTGTATTTATCCTTCTCTGGTTAAGATCCAACTCTCCTTTTTCATCCCGCAGCCAAAAGCAAAGAACCTGAGAGAGTGACTGATGCTAAAGTTAACCGAGGTGAGTTGATACTACCCCGTGTGGATATTAAAGTGTCACATTGCATTTGTGTGTGCTGGCAGAACCGAGAGTAACCCTGTTTAATAGCTGTTTACTCAAGTTGTCTCATACTGTTTAAACATTGCTGCTTATATTGTCACAAGGACCAAGACGGTGACCTCTAGCTAGCGAGTTAAACACGTGCAAGCATAGAGTCACTCACAGTCTTGTCAAACATCCCTCTCACCCTGAGGCCTCTGAACACTAACTGTGAGCTCTTTCAAAGGCCCTTTCATTTAGTCACGCAGATGTTTGTGCTGTGTTTATGCTTCTCAAACCCTTTTTTTTTCTCCCCTCCATTTTCCCCTCGCAGCTTCGGTCAGTCCTCAGTCTCCATCAGCAGGCCTGAGGAACCACCATGCCATCCAGGAAGCTGCAGGACCGAGCCATGTGGCCATCAATGCCATCTCTGCCAACATGGACTCTTTCGCCCGCGGTCGCACTGCTATCCTCAAGAAGCAGCCGAGCCACATGGAGGCTGCACACTTTGGCGATCTTGGTACAGAAAATGTTTCTATATTAACGTGTTTGACTTTATTCTTTTGATGGTTCACATGTTCATTTGCATTAGAAGCCTAAACTTAATCAAACTTATAAATCTTATAACAAACTTCATAAGGTTTGTAGTGATTATCTGTAGCCACAGTGTGTGTGACTATGAAACAGTCAACCCAAACATTCCACAGTCCGTCATTGTGAAACTGCTCTTACAAGCTTCTCACGAGCTTGTGTAGTAAACAAACAGGTCCTCCCATATACTGGAAGTACGCATTTTATCATACATGTGAATGCCGGGCACTATGATGTTTCCCTGGCATTTTGACTAACCGCAACGGCAGGAAGTGTGCAGACAATCAGCTCAGAAAACAGCTGGGGCGTGTCGGGTGGAGAAACCTGTGGTGCAGCCCAAACAACAGAACCTGAAATAGACTTAATGGACACCATAGTATTACTACGCTTATTATGTATTAACACAAGGAAGTTAGGTAATCCTTTTTTTTAATCCAGACTGACTCCTGTTTTCAGAAGAGTCCTAGGAAGAAACAAAATGTATACACCTTTTGGGTTAAAAGCTATTTTGCTTGCTTTGCTAAAATGATAGAAAGAAAAAAGACGCATTTGATATCCACATGCAAAAGGTACCCTGGTAGTTTTTAATTGGAATACTTTCCAATGTTTAGTTGGCCTTGACTTGATCTTATAAACTTTGAGGAGAATGACTGATAAGCACCTCACAGGAGTAATGTAGCACCACTCGAAAGCACTAAACCTTAGCCCATACTGCAGATGAGCTACTGCTGATGCTCTCAGTCATTATCCTATGTGTGTGTGCGCGTGTGCGTGTGCGTGAGTGTGAGTGAGTGTGTGTGTCAAATAAAAATACACCTATAGAGTAACTTTTTTGGTGGAGACTGTCTGCGGTCGTTTAAGGGCCGCTGTCATTGCTGGCCGCTTCATACACAGGTGAATGACAGGGCAGAGCAATGCTGTTGACGTGCGGGTCTGCAGAGTTTGTCTGGGGTAAAGCATCTGTGAAATTGCATGGACTGAAACCGCCTACAGCCAGATATAGAGCCGCAATTTCAAAGGGCTACACAAGCAAATATCCAGGAGTTTGATTTCCGCTCACGTCAGCCTCCAGCTTGGGCCACATTGTCACTTAAAATTTGAACACGGGGCACAAAAAAATCCTCTTTTTATCTTTCATCTTCCATGAATGGACTGCACACTTCATCTTCCTTCTAGTTGAAAAGACGAAAGCAGTGAATAATAAAAATTGTACTGCTCTTTCAGATATTAAATTAAAATACTTCAAATATGCACAAGAGCATTGTTTTGTGAGGAGCGAGGATTTTTACCAACGGTGCCATAATGAAACATGTCTGCTGAAGCATAAGCTTGACTGCATTTCTTATATGCAGGCTTGTAAAGTATCACATGGGTAGTGCAATAATGTATCATATTGCATCAACTCTATGGAACAATAACTAATAATGCATTGTTGCATTTTGATCAACTTCTACTGGAAACAGAAAAAAACATTGATGATGTTCCTTATTATCCAGGTCATTCCAGCGTGAACTACCAGCCCCAGGAGACCCGCTCTCGGCTTTCTAAGACTGTGGACCAAGTCCTTCGGGACAACGTGGCTATTCCCCACTACATGCATTTTATGGAACTCCGGGCCGCTGACCACCTGGTTCGGTTCTGGTTAGAGGCTGAGAGTTTTCGCGCCACCAGCTGGTCTCGCGTCAGAGCTCACAGTCTGAACTCCGTCAAACACAGCGCACTGGCCGAGCCCGTCCCTTCGTCTCCAGATGGCTTGGAGCTTCCGGAGACAGCCTCTCACAAACCCAGCGTCCTCTCCCGGGACAGTAGCAACGAAGGACCTGCACAGCCGTCAGAGCGGCGAGACTCTGCTACAGAAGCGGGCTTGAGACCTGGCACGCCTCGAGCAGAAACCCCCAGCAAGCAGGCACCCTCCCGGACAGGGACCCCCTACAAGGGGCAGGCAAACAGCACCCTGCGAGACCTCTCAGACAAACTCATGAAAAGTAAGCCCGCTTTGTACTTGCGAACCTGCTCTTGATTAAGTTAGATGGGCAATGATATCACTATATTATGCAGCCTCTCTTTATGATCAGCTGGTTGGTCACTTATTTTGCAGGTATAGAGAAAGATGCTGTTGTCATCTTTACAAAGTACATCTCTCCAGATGCTGTGAGGCCCATCCCTATCACAGAGCAGATCAGAAACGACATTGTTGGTAAGATACAGTTGACATTAAACTAATTTTAATATTAAGCAAGTGTTTTCAGTAATGAAGCTCTAAACTCCTCCATGAATACCATTCCACTCTAGCTAAAATATGTGGGGAGGACGGCATGGTGGACCCAAACTGCTTTGTCATCGCACAGTGGGTGGTATTCACCATCTTGGAGCTACAGTGAGTCTGAAATAATTATCATATTCATTCATTCATTCATTCACATTTAGTTGGATTCCTCATCTACTCTTTTTGACATTAAGATTGAAGTGCACCGTGTGTTTCTCACCAATTACCTACCTCTCCACAGCAGCAGCTGCATTCATCTTGCTCCTGCCCTTTCATTTGCAGGCACTTTAGCGAGTTCCTGCGGAGCCATCATTTCTGTAAATACCAGATTGAAGTGTTGACCAGTGGCTCTGTGTTCCTGGCTGACATCCTGTTCTGTGAGTCGGCTCTCTTCTACTTCTCTGAGGTGAGCACTGCAGGTTGTTTGGGCTTGTGAGAGGCTCATCGCAGACACATTTATAGACGGATGGCATTAAACCTTTTTTGCTGCCTGTTCCTGTTCACTTGTTCTATCTACTATTAGAAAATAGCTCTGATAGTTATTTTTTCTGTCCTAGGCAGCAGTAAAAACCAAGCTTACAATCAATATCAATGTTGTAAATGTTCTTTTTACAACGTCCTAACCTATCGACATATTCATATACTTCACAGGCGCCAATTAATTATGTGAGGACTAATCTGTAGGTGCTGTGTTTGTGTACACGAGAGAAGGATGCTGTGAGAGAACACAGAACCTTTGGGTTTAATGATTCTCTTTAATTTTTTTTACAGTACATGGAAAAAGAGGAGGCGATGAATGTACTGCAGTTCTGGCTTGCGGCAGACAACTTCCAGAATCAGTTAGCAGCCAAAAAAGGCCAGTACGACGGCCAAGAGGCTCAAAATGATGCCATGATCCTTTACGACAAGTAGGTCTACTCTCCTTGCTTTGGTTGCATTTTGGTTTAATTAAATGATTATTCAGTTTATTGATAGTAAAATTGTCTTTAATATTAATCTGCTGAGCTATTTAGTTCCAGCTTTTCTCTGTATAATCACACTAACACAGAGTAAAATGGCCTCACTTAATTGTGCAAGAGATAATAGGGCTTTTAAAGAGAAGAACATTCTCCTACTAAGTGACTAAACCAGATAAAAGTGTTCTCATCTCATCTCTCTGTTTTCTCTGTAGGTATTTTTCACTCCAGGCTACCAACCCTCTGGGCTTTGGCGACTCGGTGCGGATGGAGATCGAGTCGAACATCTGCCGAGAGGGAGGACCCCTCCCTGACTGTTTCACCACTCCACTTCAGCAAGCCTGGACAACTATGGAAAAAGTCAGAACTTCTAATGTTTCTTAAGATATGGAAACACTACAATATAGAAATGATGCCTTTCATTCATTACTTGAACTGTTAGCTTGGGTTTTAAAAGAGAATGGTCTTGTGTTGGTCATGTACACTTTGTCTCATTACACTACTGACTAATGCACAAATATAAAGTTAGTGAGTAAAAACTGAACTTTGTCTTGTCGCTATAAACTTATCAGGAAACTCATTGTTTTCTAACAGAGTCTTTACATTCGTTTAGGTCTACATGCCAGGCTTTCTGTCCAGCAACCTTTACTACAAATACCTGAGTGACCTCATCAACTCTGTGCGGGCGGATGAGTTTGTGAATGTCACCAGTCAGAGTGGATCAGTGGACACCGACCGCTCGAGCTCTAATGCCAGCGAGGCCGCTCAGACTCAGGTGATCCCTATTTTTAACCCCCCCTCCCACCTTCAGATTGATGATCCACTGTCCCCTGACATTTAAATCTGCTCATTACATAATGAATGAAGACATGTTTGTTAATACCATACGGTCATAATAATTTTTGTTGCTCACTTGTCTTACCAAGTTTTGTGTCTCCATTGCAGCAAAGTGCCAAAAAGGCAGCAATCAAGATCCTGAAAAACTTTGACGAGGCAATTACAGTGGATGTTGCCAGCCTGGACCCTGAGACCCTGTACCAGCGACCGTATGCTGGGTGAGCTTTATGTGATTATGCTTGTCAGAATAGCAGTTATTCCATTTAACATGCTTACGAACGAGACAAGATAAAAAAGTCTTTTGTTCTTTCTACAACTGCAACCACTAATGCATAACTGATGAATAAACCCATCACTAGCTAGTCAACAGTGTTAAATAATACTTACATTAATGTGATCCACGCAACTCACCAACATCACTGTTTGCAAACAGTAAAAGGCTATATACCAATTATGTAACTGCCATCTTGATGCACGTTAGCTGAATCTATATTTTAGATCATGTCATAAAGTTCACATCTTACAGGTTTAGTGTTTTGTTTGTGTTTCAGTCTTTTATGTTCTTTCGATTGCCCAAGCTCAGTGCGTGTCTCCAGTTTGGGTTTATCGACATAGCTGTAAATGTTTTATGGGTGTGCTTTAAAATAATTCAAGAGAGCAGCCTTATTGAAAAGACAACGCTGCATCTGTGTTTCTGCAGTCTGATTGATGGCATGGAGTGGATAAATGCAGACATCACGGTTTGAATATTTTCTCTGTAAGAGGCTCGGGTTTGTCTCATTTGCTTTCACTGCTCTCTTCATCCACCTCCTTTCTCTTGGCTCTACAGAAAGATGACGTTCGGGAAGGTGAATGAGCTGGGCCAGTTTATCAGAGAGGCAGAACCTGAGCCGGATGTGAAGAAATCCAAAGGCATGACACACTCTACTTTCTCTGTGTCTGTCACATGTAGTCTCATTTATATGTGCTCTGAAAAATATCCACATAAACACAGCCTCTGCTACTCAATAGAGCGAACAATATCACAGATCAGAATTATGGTTTACTGAGAAGCAGTGACTTCTTTTCACTCAGTTAGAGTTGGTTGTGCCAATGTTAGTCTTACGCAGCCTCTTCTCATTTAGGTTCCATGTTTTCTCAAGCCATGAAGAAATGGGTCCAAGGCAACTCAGATGAGGTGTGGCAGCAAGTTAAATAGCTCTAAATAATTCAGTGGCATGCATTTGAAGTCATGTTACAATGTCACGTCAAGAGCAAAAAACAGAATCTGTGCCTAGTTTTATTGATATTCTTGTCTTGTGACTCTTGCTAACAAGGCTCAGGAGGAGATGGCATGGCAGATCGCCAAGATGATTGTCAACGATGTTGTCCATCAGTCAGGTCACGACAGCCCCGGCAAGTCCACTAAGGTACACAACCCCGTCCAGTCTGGTTACTGCGGGATGATTGTTCTTTTCTAAGTGTATCCTTTTGTTTATTCAGCTATGACCCCACTGAGGAACCAAAGGACTGTTACTCCCTGAAGACAGTGAACACACCAGTGACAAACTGTATACATGGTTCACCCTGCAATGATCTACGTTAACCGAGAACAAAGAAGGCGTTTTGTCACCTCATCAATGTGTGTACATGTCGGCGTGGGTGAGTGACTGTTTACGCATGGACTAATGGAAAACTTGAAGTGCATCCGTGTTCCAGACCTTAAACTCCATAACACTATAAAGGCGCATGTGTAGTCACCAAAGGTAAAACAAAGACAAGTGCTTGAATCGATGGGCAGTCACTCCTGAGGAAACGGTGAACGTGATGCTTGAAGAAAGCCGACACGGAGAACCAGCGTTTATCAGAACTACTGTCTGATCTCAGACACAACACAACAAAGACTGAACTATCCTCATGACATGACTCCCACACCTTTTTATAACATTCCTTGTTTTTAGATTAAATACTTTCCTAGAGTCAGATACTTAAGGGTAAAGCAGATGAGAGCCCGAGGTTTGGAAAGTTGTGCGTTTTTCCACATACGCTTCCCTCAACCTGCCTGGAGTTGTTTAGTTTGCTGTTCACTCATGTGAGCTGTCTATCTTGGCTGTTTACGTACTGTAGAACACGTGGAAATGTGACCGTGAAATATAGGAGGAGCTCATTCAGGTCTCGGACTGTCTGACCTTCTGTGTGAACCTCCTGGCACCTTCACAGAGCCTAGAAGAAATACTCCCTAATGAACTGAAGTGCTTCAGTTGTGTTGGAGAACTCCATCATATATAAATATATATAAATATATATGTGTGTGTGTAGATTTCTGGTTTATCCCATATATTAAAAATAGACTTTTTTTATGGTGACCGCATTGAAACACATGATAACCAGACTGTTCAACTGGAAAATGTATTCATTGGATTCAACTTTTTTTTTTTTTTAATTTACTTTATGTTCAGCCTTATCAAGATGTGGAAAAGAACCAGGAAAGACTCTTGGTACTATGTACCACTAATGTTTTCTGACATGTATGTGTACTTAATCTATAATATATTTAATTGTGTTTGATTTAAATACATATATTATAAAAATGGTTTTGACTGCTCTTTGTTTTCTTTTGACCTATTGCAGGCTGTTATGTTTTAAACTTTTAGCTTATGTTTACACACAGACTGATTTCTATTTATTAGCTTTATTAAACCGATTTTATTATTTTACCATGTGGCGAGACTGGCGAGTCCAGTGCCACTAACTTTATTGACTGTTGCCTGTTTTGGACCAGGAGGGGGCAGTGTTGTATGTACTGCTATGTTAAATAAACGCAAGAGACCATAAAGTACATTTATTCTTACTTGACAATAACTATTTATATTTTTTAACACTGGGTCACCTCCTCACATAGACGTCTAGGTCCAGGAACATCCTCAAACTATAAAATGGAGTCCAAGCCATCGATCAAATGTCGCCTACATTAAATAAGAAGAATAAGAATAAGAAAACCTTTAATTACTTACAGACCAATCACAATATGTAGGGATACGTGTGGTATAATGATGATATAGCGTGTTATGAATGCATGCCAACCTAACAACTCTAAGCATGTGTAGCATTAACAGTCTACTGTGCTACATGCACGTGCGGTGGCAACGCCCACCCCAGTACTAACGAGGTCCATGTCCTGCGCGCTGATTGGCTGAGACGTTGGCGTAACAAATACGCACATACTTTAGTTATTATTATTTATTTAGACTTCACTATACAGTCTGTGTATTTGGTACTGAAACGTATGCAGCAGTTTAACCGTTATTGCATTATTACAATCTTTTGCATGTTGATTTACACACAAAAGCTGTTGTGTGGTTTCAAATCAGTGCACGTTAAAAGTGCAAGGTACATTTCTATGGATACCTGCGGTCACACGCCTTTTCTGGCAAGTTCAGTGGAAGGTATGTAAAAGCCCGGAAATGTGCTTTGTGCTGTCAGATTAAAAGTATGGACAACAACGCCTTTTCCACAGGTTTCTAATGAAGGTGTACTCCTTTTAATTATACCCTAAGGACTTTCCAAATCATGCACGTATACAGTGAATAGTGTACTTTCAGTTTTTCAAGCTCTGGACGTGCAGCTCATTAGTAAGTTTGGTCTATGTGATCTTATTTCCCATAAAAGCCAAATAAGATACACCTGCTTCTGCGTAAATCTTGATATTTTATTTTGAAATTCGCATCCGGTAGCGCTTTTGTGTCCTTCGCTAGCTTGACTGTGCCCAGACGCACCCCTTCTGAGACGTAAAGTGCGCTGGTGTCCGTTCAGGGGCTGCATAAGTGTGTTGAGAGGAGCTACGGAGCGCGGCGGCTCTGGGATATGATCAGACTGCTGCGCCACCTGCGCTGGGATGAAAACTGCGCACTCACTTCTGGGTGTGACAAACATCTCGTAGGTCAGATTTGGCCGTTTTTTCCAAATGTCCAGATGACTTGACTTCACTGAATCACCGCCCGTCCCCTCGCTGATGTGTTTTGAACCTTTGGCTGGTGTTTCATTCCTCCAGATGTTCTGGAGGCGCGCGCCGCCGCTGCGGATTTCCACTGATTTATTTGCTGATGTAGTGCTGGTCAGGGGCTCAACTTGAAGTCTTGCTCCTGAAGGCGCGCGCGCGCTCCAAATGCATTCGCTCCTGGGCCGGGAGAGGAAAGAAGAAGAAGCCCGGTTTGGGATCGACCTGGGTCCGTCTACGGGCTTTTTGCCCCGAGGTGCCACCATGTTCAGCTGCGTGGGCTGCTTCTGGGTTCTGCTCTCCTCCGCACTGGTCGCCGTCTGCAGCTTCAGCTTCATCTCCCCAGCCTGGATTGTCAAAGACCAGCTGAGAAACAGCCACCAGCACCAGCAGCACCAGCACCACGGCGTCAACAGCAAGGACTCGGTGAGCTTCGGCTTGTTGTGGCACTGTTCGGAGTCCCTGGATCACATGTACAGGTGCTACACCTTCGGCGGACTGGGCAAATTTGCGGAGATCCCCTCGAGCTCCTGGCAGGTAGTTCACCACACGCACACATCACGAGTGGGGCATCAAGTAGTGGGACGCTATATGTGTGAGCGGTCACAGTAACAGCTGCTTTTACACGGTTTCAGATGCCAGCGGCACATCCCAAAATTTGGACTAATTCAATTCCGGGGTTTCAAACGCAACGTGACGTTACTGAGTGACTGTAAAGTGAATGACGCCAAAATCCGCTCTGCTGCACAGCTTCACACATCTGCTACGTTCCCTGGGTGTCTGTTCACAGACTGAGGCTCTCCCCCAACCGGAACTTGAACCTCACCCCTGATCGTCATGTTGCATCCAGTGATGGCTTTTACTGACCACACTGTGGTCACACAAACATAACAACTAATGTACACAAATGTTACTAAACCAGAATCCAGGATCTGCAATAACTGACCCAATCAAACGACACACTTGATTATTTAATTAAAGTTAAATTCAGCTTAAAAATATATATATTTTTTTATTATCCGAGCATCTAACATCACACTACAAGGCAAGCGAGCAGAGAAGCCGGCTCAGAAATGTGAGCTGAACTGAGCATATGTGTTTAACACACTTTGCCGAGATATTGACAGGAACAATTCAATGAACGGTGTCCAATTCCAAGCGTCTGGGATGGAGGCGGACAAACACACTGTTGCAATGAATGTGAAGAAGAGTAAGTGCAGTCAGTCTGTCCTGCTCCTCCTCGGTAGGTGTGTGTGTGTGTGTGTGTGTGTGTGTGTGTGTGTGTGTGTGTGTGTGTGTGTGTGTGTGTGTGTGTGTGTGTGTGTGTGTGTGTGTGCGTGCGTGCGTGTGTGCGTGTGTGTGTGTGTGTGTGCGTGTGTGTGTGTGTGTTTGTGTTACGGCTTCAGGCTACTCTGACTGGATGTCTGGCAGAGAAGAACCAGCGCGGCTCTCATCTCTTGCCTTGACTCAGTTTGGGATTGTTGCAGAGGCTGTGGGAAACGTGAGGCAGAAACAGTCGGCAGTGTTCAAAGTATTGTATCTGGGGCATCGTGGGATAATTGAATTCATTATCAGAGATGGGCTGTGTGGACCTCTGCTGCTTTGCACTCCCCATTAAAAACCTTCTACCTTACATCATCTACATCTGGAGCTATGGAATATGTATGGAGGCTAATTAGCATTTGAAAGGGAAATATTAATAAATATCTGCTCTCACCAAACAGTATCTACTATCAGCAGAGACAGAAGAACACGCACAGGTGTTACAACAGCTTGTATGTTCTTACTATAGAGATTCACATTAGCTACTGCATGAATTGAAGTGTGCTACACTGAGGCTCATTTGGATCAAGCGGGTGTCGATTTTCCTGTTAGCCAGTTGCCACCGAGTTAATTTGTTGGTTATTAGTTTAGCGCGCGTGAGACCGATGGAGGTGATGGAGCTGATGGAGGCACACGTGTTCTCACCCCGATGGACCTGTAGCCATTAATAAAGCAGAGGGACCATCAGAGCCCCCGCGAGTCCCGTCCACAAGTGGCCTCGCGTGTGCGCTGAGCCCCGTGCAGAGGCTGTGTGTGGGAGCCAGGGGAGGATGGGGGAGGACGAGGGGGAGGAGCCGGCTCCCCCAGAGCCTGGCCTACTTGCGGTGTAGTCTCCGTGGGCTCCTCTGTTGTCGCTCCATGTTGTTAAAAGCTTTCGCCTTGGACCGCGCCGCTCCCCGGCGCTGCCGGCGCGGCCGGGCCCAGCGCCGTGGGCCGCCGCCAGGCTGGCAGGGCCTGCGTGGAGCTGCACACACGCACGGAGAGGCCCCCGAGGTGGAAAAGGCAGTGGCCAGCAAATGGGCTTATACCACACATGTCACACAGGAGGCAGATGGGAGAAATTAGGGAGCTCATGTGTTCGTGGCATCAAGACGGCATCGTTGATCATCATCATTCATAATATATGTTCTAAAGTTCAGAGTATTTGAATCAGGCATGATGTATGAAATATCACGACTTCCAAATACCGTTGAACCACTAAACTTTGTGCTTTAGCCGCTACGTGGCCCACTTGGTTCTTCATACAGATCTTGCACATAAATTATTCCTTTGCATTACTTCTGCTTGTTTCTGCTGGGTTGTGGGATTTGTCCATTAGGGCAACACACACACACACACACACACACACACACACACACACACACACACACACACACACACACACACACACACACACACACCTGCCGGGTTGCCAGGTTGGACGTGTCGGCGGAGGACGTGTGCCGCTGTTAGGTAAAGTGTGAAGGAGGAGGACGGCGGCTGCCAGAAAACATTTTCACCTTAACTTGTTAACGGCTTATGTGCCTCCAGCTGCTTCACAGCTCTAAACACTGGAGCTGGATTAGCTCGGCCTCTGTAGCGACCAGCCAACAGTTCACACACACCTACACACATGTTCACGACCGCGTGTGTGTGTGTGTGTGTGTGTGTGTGTGTGTGTGTGTGTGTGTGTGTGTGTTTGTGTGTGTGTGTGTGTGTGTGTGAACAAGCCCACTGAATGTCAAGGTCGTCTTGTAGCCTAAGTGAGGCATGGCCCAGCTCCAGGAACATTGATTGGGAAACGTCTGAGTTGGTCCTCATCTTTTGTCTGGCTGTGTAGGAAATGGCAACGTGTCAAGGCTCAGATTCTGGGCTCGGGAAAAAAGACGTGATTGGCTTAAACCGAAATCCTCAAACGCACCAGACACAACAAGCCGACCATGTTGTCCTCGCCACGTGCTAGGAAGATGAATTGTAGATGTTGCTGCCTAATTACCAGCTACCTATGAAGAACAGTTACTGGAGCAGAAACGTTGCTAGTTGCTCCAAATGTCATTTCACCAACCACTGAGCCAGAACTAGTTTCACGCGGGTAGATAACCCATTTAATGGAATTCTTTGGTGATTCCTTTGTCTTGCTGTGCCTTATCTTTGTCATTAACGCCAGCGTGTAGACTAACATACACCGTGAAAACAAGTACTGCACTGATCTCTGTGCCATAAGGTCCATAGCAACTATATGTATACGTTAGAGGATGTTTTCCCAATTTACCACTGTTCCACCGCTGAATGATTCTGGGGGGGTAGGGTATTTTTTATCCTCGAGGATGGTTCAAAGAATAAATTAATAACCCTGGGGAATGTGTTCTGAGGGAAAGTCAAACATAATGTTCTGGCTGCACTCACCACCCCAGCAATTTGTACAGTCTGGTCTGAAGTCCAATTTAAAGTCATATAAGATCAGCAAGAAAGTAAATACAGCAACAACTGGTGCAATCTTATTTTAATGGAGAGAAGTAAATGATAATAGGCACATTTGATTAAAAGTAATGAAATTAATCCTTCACAGTTCAGTCAATGAAAGGATGAGGGGCAGGGTGTGGCCTCTACCTGGCACCCGTTCACCGCTCCCCCCTGGTGATCCCAGGCTCAGCAGACCAGCAGAGGACTGTGACATTTTCACTGAGCACCGTCTCATCCCTGGTGGAAGTGCAGATTGAGTTGGTCCTCAGGTTTTTATGTTGCTGCCAGCATCTCTCTTACTCTACCCCCCCCCCCATCTCTCTCTCTCTCTCTCTCTCTCTCTCTCTCTCTCTCTCTCTCTCTCTCTCTCTCTCTGCCAGCCTTTTTGCTTTAATGCTAATGTGAAGCCTCTGCAGTGAAAGCCAAGTGTGTCCGACTGATGTTATGGGGACTAATGCATGTCCCCCCCCTTCCTCCTCCTTTGGGGGCTTCACTGCCCAGTTTGCATGAGAAACAAAAGGCTGACTTTTCTAACTGCTCTGACGTTCTGACCTCATTCTGTTCAGAACTTTGTGTGTAGCACTTTCCACGGAGGCATGTTCGCCACGCGCACAAAAGTGATTAGACAACAGCGTTTGGCACGATTGAACAGGAGATGAAAAGGAAGCCAGGCACACACACACACACACACACACACACACACACACACACACACACACACACACACACACACACACACACACACACACACACACACACACACACACACACACACAGTTCTCTAACGTGTCTACGTGATCAAAAGAGACACTGATGTGATGTACAGTGGCGCTGGTGCAGTAATTAGGAGTTCAGGGAGCGATGGCTGCAGGACATTAGTGAGCAGAGAGAAGGACTTTGCGTTGTTGTCCTGCTAAAAGCTCCAGCTAGAGATTGCTCGGGCTAAAATAAGTCAGTATCCACTCCAAAGCAGCTCTCCCGCCAACCGCCCCCATCCACAGCACAAAGGAGCCATCGTCTATTTTCAGTAATAATCCGAACCCGCTCTCCTTTCAGCCGGATCATAAAAGGAATTCCACCTGTAAAAGCTGCAGAGAGCGGCTCCGGCCCGCGTCCCGCTCCGCTCGCCGCCGACCTTTAGCCCGACCTCTAGTTCCTCAAACGCCCACCTGCGAGCGGAGAGAATGAAAAGAGCAAAGAGTCCGGCGCGGACGAGAGGAAACGGGTGAGGTTAAGAGTGCGTTTTACCGCCGTCTCTTCCACCGGCTTGTTTTTTACTCGCCTGGTTTCGAGCAGAGCTTGAGTGCAGTCGCTGCTTTACGGAGCAAACATATTCTTGGCTGCAGCCTCGCACCAATATAAATTAGTGGTGTTTTGTATTTGGTTGTCTGCTCACCTTGAGTTATTCAAGGTGCATAAATAGGCTCATTGCAGGAAGCTCAGTGTGGAGCAGGAGAAAGAAAGATAGATGTTTAGCCCTTTGACAGCAAGTCTCGCCTGAAATATAGTGTGCTGACTTATTATCATGCAGCACGTATTTACTCCAAAGCCTCTGTCTGACGGGCAGGGAGTGAGTACACACATAGATTTGGTGATGAATGAGCCATTTGGTTGGCTTCCTGATTCTGCCTTTTACCCATTATCATTTCAACTAAAACCCCTTTACTCTCACACCATGCTCATAGTTATGTAATGCAATTTGACTCTAATATGCTTGTGGATGGGTTGGAGGTATATAACGTCATATATTTATCCTTCATGCTCTATCCAGACAGTCTTGTTGGTGGTTGTCTGTGGAGGACACTAAACGGATCATATTAACGTCTCAGATCCTGCACGCAGTACTTTGTAACTGCTCGCTGTTGTCGAAAGGCCAGACCCAGTTTTCACATTGATTTTTTTTCTGTGCGGCTGCTCTCAGTTTGCTTCAGTACGCGACCAAGACGTGGAGACACAAGGCTTCCTTGAGAAATGAGAAATGTCACGTCCTTATATTAATCAGTTTGGTTGAATGATGGTTTTATGAGGACTGTTATCAAAGATCTCCATGCTGATGCCTTCAAGGATGCTGGGACATCAGACATTGTTGAGTTAGCTACTGATCAGCCAACTCAAGTCCAACCCAACAGCACAATTTTATCTCTGTTTGTGTATGACAATACATAATGTTAATCACATACATTTCTGCTTGTTCATTGGAGTTTAAAACCTGAAAAAAGTTCTTGAGCATGCCTGAACCTAGTCCTATCCGATCCTATCCTATCCCTTCCCTTCCCATCCCATCCCATCCCATCCCATCCCATCCCATCCCATCCCATCCTATCCCATCCTATCCCATCTCTTCCCATCCCATTCCAACCCTATCCTATCCTATCCTATCCTATCCTATCCTATCCTATCCTATCCTATCCTATCCTATCCTATCCTATCCTATCCTATCCAGTTTTGGGGAGTGGGCACACAGAGTGGGGGCAGAGGTCAGTGCTGCGTAGCAGAGAGGAAATGCAGAGACACTGTTGTCCAGATGATGAATAGAACAGGTGGCTCAGAGAGAGTGGGAGAGAGATTAGGAGAAGGGAACATGTTGATCTGCATTTTGCAGCCACCTAGATGAAAATCAGTCTGTCTGGGGAGGAGAGGGACTCATAGTGGCATCAGGCTCGATGGATGAATGCTCCCTGCACTGTGTGATCGTTCTCTGCTGCTCTTTATGATGTTTGATATTCCAAAAAGCAGTGGACACTGAATAACGCTGGCTGTGATGATGTGCACCTCCAAAGCTACAGCCAGAGCGGTGATATACTCCGGCAGCGGAAAGGAGATGTGTATTCTAATATTGGCTGAACCTGTAGCAGCTGCAAACTCCTGTTGACGCTGCGTTATCTTATGAATTATACTGCTTTGGTTTTATTTAGGGCCCCCTGATCAGCAGTTCCCAGTTAGACTCAGTGACGTTGGGGGGGGGCATATCAAAGCCCTGTCTCCTCCAGGGGAGAGCGTGCTGAGTCAGCGGGCAGCGGCAGGCTGACGTCCATTCGTTAGGTGACCTGTCACTGGCACCGCCTGCGCTGTGGATGTGGCGGGTAGTTTATGTACTGATTTAACGCGGAGCCTCTCTCCATTTTTTTTACCATAAATGATGGCTGCTTGGAGCCGCTTGAACTCCGGTGTCGCAGGGAGAAGATCTTAGAGAACTCCCCACCGTCCCCGCCACATCCCTAGTGGAAGACGAGCGGGTGGTTTGATTAAGTCAGCTGTATTTGTGTGATTCCGCACTGCGTCTCCATATAGTTCTACTGGTCCACTTTTTTACACAAATCTGGCAACATCAAACGCAGATCCCACGGGACCCACAGAGGCTTCCAAACATAACTCGTCTGTTGAATCCCAGACTGAGTTTTGGAGCTTCAGAGAAGAAAATGCACATTTCCCCTGTGTGTAGACTTAGTCAGTGTTACATAAAGGTAAATGTCACTGAAACTTACGTTTGGAATGTCTTGCTTTTGTTATCTCTTAATAGTGTAGATGTTAAAAATGGAGGCATTGATTTAATTCTGGGGTCAAGGGATTTGTATTGTCTGATTAGACTATGTCACTTTCTACTTTACTGTGTAAGAAACAACCTATTGCCTATAATAAGTCTATTGCAACGTACTTAAATGACCTAATATTTGCATATTTATAGTTATGCATTACAAGCATTAGCTTTAAGTATCATTCTGTCTTTGGGAGCTACCTTGGACCTTATGTTCATATTTAATATTTGGGCTCTCCACGGATGATTGTGGTGTCTCTGACTGGTAGAAACTGAGGATGGATCACCTTAGTTGATACAAGCACTCTGAAAATAGCTAAGGGAGAAAATGTTTCTCAGTATAAAGTTAATTTCCTCTCCTGCTGCTGCTGTGCAGCTTCACAGAGGGAACAGGAGAGCAGGGTATAAGTAAAGGCAACAGACAAAACTTATAGATGCACGTCATTGTGACAGCCTGTAAAAGTCTGATATTAAGACTGTTTGTCTAAAATGTCGATGGGTTAATTAGCAATCGCAACTCATTATTCTGGAATCTCCTGAAGCATGAAAACTGCTTGTTTTTCATTTGAAGGACATGATGCTTTTACATTCATAGGAGTCATTAATGCTTCTTTAACAAATTTCTTCTTCTCAACACATTTAATTGTGAATCCCACGCTGAACATCGCTCGTGGTTCATCAGCGTTTGCCCAGCGAGGCAAAAACGAGCTTAATTAGTGACCTGCTGTGTCAAGATAAACTGTCACCATGAAAGGCAACGCAGCTCAGCAGCATGTTGTTGTCCTCTTACATCATCCCCACTCTGATCTTCAGTCGGCTGCAGTCTGGGCCCCTTTAACATGCAGTAGCTCCTCTTTGAGCCATGCGGATGATACTTCATCAGGCTGATGCAACCACAATCCAGACATGGCAACGCGCTGTATTTACCAGCTCCGCTTCCTTCTGTGGCTGTGAAAAAGAGAGAGGTACTGACTCAACAGCGAGGCGATCTAAAGCAAAGTAAAGATGACTCCCTCTGTGTTGTCCGCTAGCTGCATGTTCATCTATGGAGTTGGCTGTGGTCTGCTACGTGGGCCAGTACGACTTCCTGATGAAATGAACCTGAGTGGTGGAGGCAGATATAGTAGCATTTCCCGTTGCTACAGTACAGTATGCATGAATTATGAAATGTGCACTTGGGATGAGTGGTAGTGCAGATCATGCATAAATGCAAGAGCAAGATGGGTTGTGTGAGTTCTGGAGGGTGTGAGTGGTTTACTGAAGGGCGGACGCTGCTGAAGCCCACATGCTCCTCCATCACAGGTGGAGGCGTCACTCTTTATGTTAGAAAAGTTAGTTAATACGTCAAATAAAGATACTCTTGCACGATTCGTAACAGTTACGATTATTAATTATTGATTGCACATTCTGTTCGTAGTCAGCATGATGATGTAATGATTGACTGGGCTAATGAAATCAGCCTCAAATAATCCAGTTAATAATCTCACTTAATTTATTCTAAACTAAAATACGTTAACTGGTTGCTTGTGTTACCTCCATGTTTACATACAGATAAAATATCTAAATTTAAATCACATTGCACCAGTGGAGGCGTATGATTTCTCCATAAGCGTAGTGTTGCTGTCTGGAACACTAATTAAATCTGTTGTAGTAGTGTTGTACTGAGTCCATGTTTTTTGTGGGTTTTATTAATAATGCTGTGAATACGCCCGAACAAATATGAGAAACATGAGCGAAGTGTCTTTCTTTTCTATATCAGTACATAATGTAAATGTGACATTTTCCATTTGCTTTTCAAATATTGTTTCAGGCCTGCTTCTTTGACAGTGCTGGCATTTCCAACAGGTCATTGGATATAGTTTCTTAAGCTATGTGAGCTTTACGATGGATGAGGCTGCAGATGGAGCTGTACTCTGTGTGGGCTGTAGTGTTTTATGCCAGCGCCTCACTATCTTTTTTTATTTTGAAAAGGCAGCGTACTCCTCCCTCCCTGTTCCTCACATCTTCACATCTCTCTCTCTCTCTCTGTCTCTGTGCGTCTCGCTCTCTTTTTCTCATACAGTCCTGCATTTTTGATGTAACAAGATCAACCACAGTTTTCTGGATGGCGCACCAGTTACGCTCTGCTGTTTGTTTGTTAGGATGCCAAACACAAGTTCATTCAAATGAGCAAATGTTCCGATTAGCAGTTAGTGCCTCAGTTCTTTTTGTCCCACTAAATTTATTCAATTAATCCTTCCAAATTCTAACATTATGCTTTTCATCCATTTCCTATTAGCATTTGCTTTCAAAGCCAAGAGACAAAGCAAGACGAATTCCATGGCTGCTGTCTTTTGAAGGGGTGGGGTGGGGGTGAGGAGGAAAAGTCAGACAAAAGTATCAGTTGCGCTATAATTCAATTACAGTATCTATTCAAAGGGAGAAGAAAGGAGAAACTTTGCCCTAGGTCCCTTTTTTGACTCCCCATCAGCCCCCACCACCAGCTGCCTATTATAAGGACTGAATGAAAACCTCTGGCCGGACTCTGTGGATGTCATCATTAAACCGAGCTGCGAGGGATCCCACACGTTTCAAACCAGCTATTTGATCCTCCTATCTGATCTGATCCGCTTTTGTGATCTATTATGAAGGAGAGAGAGAGAGAGAGCGAGGGCGAAGAAGAGAAAACAGGAGAAGATTGTGGGAAGAACTCTTCCTTTTAAAACTTCACCCAGAACATTCCTTCATCCCATCTCCTCGGTTTAAAGTGAGGATAGAGAGAAATGAAGGGAGTAGAGGAGCGAGGAAAGGCTTTAGTGTAGATGCATTGCCCTCAAGGTAAATCCCTGATCTGTAGCTGCACTCTGGAAGCAGCGGGAGGAAGTAGCTACATGTAAATATAGAGCAGTGGCGATGACGTTAAGCCTGATCAGTGCATCCGTCACTGTTCGTCTCATTAGCTTGTAATTCCCAGTGTTTACGAACCGGTGGATCTGCCTGAAATCTCAAAACAAAGAGCAGCGCCCCTAAAATAGCAGCTTTTCTCCGTGCCCTCCACAACAGCCTCGTTCGTGAGTCACTGTCTGCGCTGCTCCACCTGAGGCTTTCATAAAGATGATTCTCCTCTGGGATGATATCGGCATGCATCTATTTCCTGCATCGCAGCCGGGCTGATGTGAAAGTGGAGCTGGTTTCATGTCTTTCCCCGCCGGTTCAGGGACCAGCCCCTCACTGAAGTTGTTGGCAGCTTGGCAGCTACCTCAGGCAGTTTATATTATTACAATTTCTATTCATAGATTGAAATAAATCTCCTTCTAAACGTCTGTTAGAAAACGGGGAACGTGATGGGAATAATGGCGCCGAGAGGTCCCGTAATTTGGCTCCGAGCTCGTTTCCTCCTTTTTGCTGGCGTGGAAACACTTCGTCTGCAGTTTTTCACCTGGAACATCAATAAGGAGCAGCTCATTATGTTATATTCTTCGCTCATTTAGCTAAAAGCAGAGGTGGTACCGCTGAGTCAAACTGTAATGACTAAGGTCCATATCTGTAGATAAGGTTCTGATGGAGCTGCTGCCGGGCGGACACAGTGGAGCTGTTGTTGGGCAGAGCCTGGAGTCAGAGCACAAATGGTGCCGTTCCAGCAGCCTCCAGTGACTCTGAAGCAACGTCCCGCCCCGAGCTGTGATCCAAACCAAACAGCTCTGGGACGGGCCCGTGCGTGTGCGTTTCCCCCGCTGTCATGTGTTTCCTGCAGGGCTCACACACGACATTCCTCGCGGTTCCTCCGCTGCTCGATGGGGGATTCTCACCGCCTTTGAACTTAACGTGATGCTGCGTTCAGGAGCCTCTGAGGGCGGATGGAAAGGAACACCGGATGTCTGATGGCACAGAGTGACTTGTTTTGTTATTGTGAGGAGCAGTATTTAGCGAACTGATGATGATGAGCTTCAAAGTGTGTGTGTTTTATTGCTTTGGTCAAAAATGTGTCAAAAAACCCAGTTTACTTTCTTTTGGTTTTGACATAGAGCAGGTGAAAGAGTGAAGGCAGGTGTGCAGTGGTAAACGGTTGTTAACACCAGTCTTATATTTGGGAAGCATGTTTGTATGAGAGCAAATTATTCTTTGTTTGAGACAGTTTAAAGGCATAATAGGACATAAAATTCTGTCTTAGAGTGTTTTTTTTTTCTCAGAGCAGAGGGACTCAACAGATTCACAAAAGCCCTAAAAACACATTTTAGTTTTCGTAAGGTCTCATAATGAAAGTGCTGTAACTGCTTTTTCCATTTTGTCTTACACTTTTCCTGCTTCATTTTATTTCCCCGGTGTCACTAATGAAGATTTCTTTTCCTAATTACCACCTTAATAGCAAAAGAAATTAATATTCCGGCCTGGTATTTCTGTAAATCAGAGGTAACAGTCAGTTCACAACGTCAGCCGTTGCTTAAATTGATAAATACAAGTGTTCATGTTCCAACAAAGGGTGAAGAAAATACTATTAATGACTCACTAATGATACAGGCATTGATATGAATCCTCCCCTGAACTTCCATGTGTTGCTAACAAACACATGGGTAACTGTGTGTGTGTGTGTGTGTGTGTGTGTGGTGCTCCCACGTCCTCCAAAGTGCTCCAGGATGTCACCTCCTATCTGCGGACTGTCCCCGAGGCCCAAATGGACACTCCATCCACTTGTCAGGTGATTAATCTCGGCTCCTCGCTCCCCTTTATCACCTCTCCATCTCGTATTCGCTCCGTTCGGCGTCGTTAGCGCGCCGCCGCAAACACGCCGGGCGCACTCACGCCTGCGACTCTCGCGCTTCCAGTCTCCTCCCGGTGCCGATCAATGAGGAAGACAGATGCATTATTCAGCACATTCATAAAGAGGCGGGGGGTTCTTTCTGGCATTAGTGCTCTGGCAGCCGTCCTCTGAAGGATGCAGTCATCAGACGAGCGGAGGCAGAAATGAGGCGTCTGCCACAGATCTCCGCTGGAGCCTCATGTGCGTGAGGTGGATGCGCTGATGGGCTCGTGGAGGCCCAACATTCCACTTCCTGCCGCTTGTGGCCCAGGAAGGCAAAGTGAGTTTAATGAGACGTTCCCTGCCATCCTCATCTTGTAACTCCCAGCTGAGGAGACAATCAAATTTCAATGGCCCATATAGTGTAATCTCTGACTTCCTTAATGTAATTGGAAATCAAAGAGTTCCCTTCAGTCTGTCTCCTTCGTACCCAAAGCAGCTGGACGGTGCAGGTTCCTGGTATCCAGCCGGCTCAGGAAGTGGATTTATTGTGGGAAACCAAATAAAATATCTTTATGACAGAGTCTAGAAGTCCTCTGGTTCATGTGTGTCGCCGCCCGTGGTTTATCAGTGCTGGAACACTTGTGTGGCCGTTTTAAAGGTGGCTCCAGGCCTGTCGCAAGCACTGAGGGATTAAATGGTTCTTGTGGGTCAAGTCTGCCAGTTATTGTCTGTGTTAATTACGGCCGAGCTGTAAAAACCGGGCCTTTGTGTCTCACTACACCTTAAGTCATGAAATCCTGAGAGGATTACCTTCCAAATCAGCTTTCTAAACTGCGAAAGAGTGGAAGCTTAAGACGAGCCCGCCTGTCTCATTATGTCGCCCCACAACAAAACACGCAAACAGCCTCCTTCTCTGCACGGTCTCCCTCTTTCTCTCCCTCCTGCTTTCCTTTCGGGCTCCAGCTGCTCCGGCGCGAGCCTCCACCAGTTATTCACACATAATTACAATCTATTTAGGATGATCACTGAAAGGACCAGTGCTGTTAGCGGCTCATTTTCTACTAAATTAACTAGAGCTCAGTACAGTTAAGGCACGGGCTTGTTTCTGTAAACCTGGGATGAGTATGAGTTTGCTGCCTGCACCCGAACCTGCACACAGGTGGCCACAGATGTGGGAGTTGATTAATTGGAACCCCATTAATTGAAACAGTTGTTGTTTTCTGTAAAAATAGCTTGGAGGCACCCTGATAGCCTTTATTAGTCTCCCAGGCTGCTTTTAAATGCCACAGAAAATGTCATGTGTATAAATCTATTACTGCTGGCCGATAATTAACTAAAACGAACGGAACAAGTTACTTGATTGAGCTTTTAGCTGTTTACTACTAGGTGGTTTTCGTTCCCCTTCTATGGGATGAACACGCCCCGGTTGCCACACCTTTAATGCGTGGGGGTGAATTGAGAACAGCGGAGTGGGAGGCGGGCTGCACACGGGGAGCCCACGGGACACGAGATCAAACATCTGCGAGAACGGAGACACCCCCCCGCATACATGAATATGGTCCTCGTCAGACAGACGGCAGAACAAAGACCGGCCCAGTTAATGGCTTTTGTGCATCTTCGAGCGAGCTGCTGCGTCTCCCCCTGTCCTTTTGTGGTCGCCACGTTCCAAAGGAGCAAAAACAGCAGCGGCGGAGATGATGAGATGCAGCGCGTCTGTCCCTGTTCTCGCATATTAAAGTCGCTCTGATCAGTGGAGGGAGCTGAGGGACACGGTCTGTAAATCGAAACTCTGCTACAAGTTCCCATTGTTGTGCATTCGTCCTTAAACGGAGACTTTACCCTTGTGGCCAAGTTTGCATCAGTTCCTCGTCCCAGCACTCAAGAAGTAAATGTGAGGAGACACTGGAGGACTGAAGGACGATGACGTTTTATTATTCGCTGTGCTGAGTAACGTTGACGTCTGAAAAGTACTGAATGTTTCTCTACAATATGATCTGCAATAAGGTGATTTAGCTGGAAGCGGTTTCTATTCTGCACATGCTCCTCCATTGCTTAATAGTCACGAGCAAGGTGCCCTTGTGCAAGGCACTTAACTCCCAGTGTTTGTAAATGTGGGAGCGATGCTGAAGATGAACACAGACCGGACAAATAAAGGTCAAAGGAGTAAAATCATCAGACATCATGCTTTAATCCGTCCCTGCTTCCCTACTGTCTTCCTGCCACACACCCTGAACAAGCTAATTAAATCTTCTGGCAGGGTGGAAATGGCTGCGCTTTCATCCTCCCTCCATTGGCGTCACTCACATCGGGGACACGCATAATGACATGTGTTTTAGGGCTGTAATTCCCTCGTGCGTGTTAGACATTTCCCTCTGATCGCTCCTGCCTGCATGCTAATCACCGATGTGGCGCTGCTGCCTCGCTCTGCGAAGGGCGCGCGGCCGCTTCGTTGGAGCTGGAGCGTCCGATCGAGCGAAGGCGCAGGTGAAGCGGGTTGTGGGGAAACGCGGCTCTAGTGTCATGAACAAAGAGTCCTTTGGTTTGAAAAGCGCGTTGTGTGATGTTGTTCAGAATGAGTTTCTCAGAATCACATCCAATTCAGAGAGAGAGAGAGAGAGAGAGAGACCCTCAAAATGTAAACAAACCAGTTGTTTCAGATACTTAAAGTTGTTCTCACATTTTAATCTTCTGTAATAAAACTTTTCATTTATCTGTAACTGATTAACAGATATTTCACGTGATGCTGGTTTCCAGCTAAAATTAGGTTGCATTATGGGAAATGGACATAAAAATATTGTGTATCATTCAGTGGGTTGCCTATTTTATGCTCCAGATGGTTAAGAGGCTTTTATTTTATGACATTTAATTTACATTAGTTTTAGGAGCAAATTAAACAAATAAACTAAGCAGGCATGTGTGTGTGTGTGTGTGTGTGTGTGTGTGTGTGTGTGTGTGTGTGTGTGTGTGTGTGTGTGTGTGTGTGTGTGTGCGTGTGCGTTCCGTTTGTTCGGCCACAGAGAGCTGCTTCCCTGCTGAGAGAGCCATTAACCTGTTAGTAACATTGACTGTGCGATTACAAGGTCTGACCTGACCACAACACAAGCGTTTGGCTTGGGGGGGTGGGGGGGGAGGGGTGGGTAAATGTGGCTATGAATCATGATGGTGTATGTATGTTCATTAGGAAGACATCTACGCTGCTAAATGAGACTTAATCATAGCCATGCGTGGTCTGGAGTTACACTGATGTGTGTGTGTGCGTGTGTGTGTGTGTGTTCCCTCAGACCAGTGCAGTGCTGTGTTCGGGAGGCTGTGCTCTGCTGGCCGTCAGCTCCCTGTTGGCCATCATCACCATCTTCCTGCCCAGCGGAGGATGCGAGCGGAGGATCTGCACCCTGGCTGGATACATGCAGATGGCTGCAGGTCAGTGCACGGAACCACGCTTGAACACATCTGGATTAGCTCAGGGCCCCTCGACCGATGATTCACCATCAGAGCCGCTGATAGCGCCGCAGATATTCAAACATCTAAAAAAGAAGCTGACTTTGTTGCCCGTCAGTAAAAAAAAAGAAAAAAGAAAAAAAGAAAACACAAACAAAAGAAAGAAGTCGAGGACAGCTGCTGCTAGGCAACCGGCGCCTGCACGGCACTCGTAGGGGTGAAGCCGCGCTGGGAAGGCGAGGACAGATTTAGAGGCTGCTGTAAAAAGACAATTACACCTCCTTAACGCAGGTCATTGGTTCAGGGCCGCACGTGACTTCTCAGGCAGTCGCACTCGCCTCGTAAACGCAGCGCGGCCTCATCAGCCATTGACTCCAAGCGCCCCGAACGCAGCGCGGCGCTCGGTGCGGCCGCTTTGTGCACTGGAGCGAGACGAATGCGAGGCATGGGTTGTGGTGAGAGGGTTCGCGGAGTGAAGTAAAACCAGCAAATGTAAAAATGATTTGTCGTGTAACGTCTTAACACACCATCGTTAGTGGGAGGGACTAAGACACGAGGAGAGGATGTGAAGGAAGCATGGCTCCAATTAATTCAGCTGGGACCCACCCTTGGTTTTCTCCCTGCCGTTGCTTTTCGTGCCATTTTGATTTATTAACAGTCACTGACTTCACCCCATCACTCTGTTCTTCAGGTCAACTGAGCCACAACCCTTTAATTGTTATTTCCCCCTCGCTCTCATTTATTTGGCGTCAGCAGCCATTACGCGTCCTCCATCCTGGAGAATATTGAGCAGCTCATTTGAATCGCAGCGTGTGGCATTTAACTAAGCGTAATTAGAGGCTGAATCCATTGTGCGGGTTGAGTCTTTATTGACAAAGGTGGGACTTTCACGGGGCACGGTTAATGGTGTGTTTAGAGTGCCACTTATTGTTTAATTCCACACTCTCATGCTTCTCTGTCTGACTCCACAAACTGATCGGAACATGAGAAGGAGCCGGTCGGAACCAAGTGTGTGTGTTTTGTGTGTGTACATGTTTTTCCTTCGACTTGGGGACCATAAACCAGGTTTTTGCGTCAAGGTGAGGACATTGTGTCAATGGTGAGTCCCACGTAGGTGTGAAACACGGCTTTGTGTGTGTGTGTGTAGTTCTGTTTGCTGTGTCGTTTGTAGCAACAGACTTTGCTAGAGTGAATAACGTGGAGCGACGAACTACTGTAGGTCTTTGTTGTGTTTCCAGGTTGACTCTTGTCTAGAGACATGGAGGTTTCAAAGGGAGCCCCCAAAGCCCTGAGGTGTGTGTGTGTGTGTGTGTGTGTGTGTGTGTGTGTGTGTGTGTGTGTGTGTGTGTGTGTGTGTGTGTGTGTGTGTGAGAGGGAGCGCTATCAAACATGCAGATTAAGAACAATGCTTTCTTTGTGGCGTGGTTACACCAGTTACTGGAGGTGTGTGTTTCTCAGCAGCCTGGCAGACTTTGCTTGTCATTTCCCCCTTCGCAGACACATTTATTGCTTGTTTTGCTCGCTACGTTCTCTCCGGCATCTACGCGCTTTCTCACTCGCTCGTCTCCTGAACCGCCTCCATCCTCGTAGGGGTCGTGTGAGGCTAGGCTGGCGAGGGCCGCGGGGCGGGGTTCAACCCGGACCCATCACATACAAACACACGAGTACTTGCAAGTACTTTGCTGGTACTGTACATCTCCAGAGCCCTTACTGGTAAATATTCAGACTGACTGATATAAACACAAATAAATAATGAATCACGGCCAGACTAAACAGCCTCAAATGGAGGCTGAGTCATTTGCCTCCTCCTCTAAACTGTGATGTCATGCAGCGTCGCTCCATCAGTGAGTGTTTCCTTGTGGAACATCTGCTGCATCACTGTGACTGCTAAACAGCTACAGCGCAGGAGGCACGACCCCAACATGTTAGCATGTTCTCGTCGAAGCGCGGGGACAAAACTCCGTCCCGTGTCCCTGCTGGAAGCCTCCGAGGCCTTTTCTGAGCCCACACCTGGCGCCTCTCTCTCCCCCCTCAGCCCGGTGAAGCTCACATTTAGACACGAACCTGTTCACCCTCCACTGGTTCGGCTCAGCGCTCCATCCGGCGGCGCTCGCCGCTGTGCCGCGCGGCGCTCGCCGTCATCAATGTTTCACGCCTCCGGAGAGCGAGGCCGGGCGTTTCTCCGCGCCGAGGCGAGAGCTTTTCCTCCCGTCATGCATATTTCATCAGCCCGTTCTTCTTAGTGGTCAGGATCCATCGGGGTCGGACGCTCGGGCCGAGCGTGTGACACGCGCACGCGGCGTAGCATGCTAACGCGCTAGCCGTCCACTGCGGTGCAACTGTTCATATTTGTTTCATCCACCGACAGAAGGAGCTTGAGAACGTGTTGGGGTTTGTTGTGCAGCTCACGCAGAGTTGTCTGCAGTTATCACACTCCGCTGAACACATACAAGATTAATTTCAGCTGTTCTACTGCGTCTTTATCGCCAGATTAACATATGGAGATTGTTTAAATTGTGCGCTAGCATAAAAACGTCCTGAAGATTGTACCCACTCCATTGATTGCCCTTTTGTTTTTATTGATCTGACTGCGAGCGAGTATTCTTCCACTTCAGAAATCTTTTTTTAAACGGTTCTTTGGGAGTTTTCACGACTTGAAAGAGATACGCCTGAAGCTGTGTTTTTCCGCTCCTGAAAGAAATATGAAGCGGAGTGTGTTTTTTCCTTTCCTGTGCAGTTCGGGGTGTTTGTATTGGTTCATCTGCAGCAGCACCAGCAGCTGCTTGGCATTCAGCAACAAAGAGAAACCACAAATCCAGCTTTTCTTTACTTTACCTGTACAGTGAGTTCTCAAGTTTTGAATTCCAGTCCCTGAAGCTCACACTCCCAAAAAGTAAACATCTTCACGTTCCATTTCCTCAGCCTTGAAAGCTGAAACAACGCGACTGACCTACGCCCTGTTTGGTCCCTTAACGCCCCCTCTCTGACACAGGAATGCAGTATAAAGGTGGAATGAAGGAAAGCTGACAGCTGATGCATGATTACTGATGATTCTAATTGCAAAATGACCTGGTTACTTACTTATTCACACCTATTTGTGCTCATGCAGAGAATTGCTACAAAACAACCTGACAATGATCTCATTCTGTTAAGAGGTCAAAAGGTCAAGAAGCAAAAAGATCTCATCTTAGACAAATACATTTTAAAAATATAAGTTTTGCAACTTAAATATATTTTATCTTTTAACTTGTCAAGTTTCCAACCCATTATTGTGTGAACTCAGCAGTAATGTGGTGGGTTCAGTTCCCCTCAAAGTCTGCTTTTGCTGCATCCTTAATAACAACTAAATCAATCTTCTGCAGATGTTGAGTTGGGGATGACACACGGCTTTTGGCTCAGAGCGAATGGATTTTGCAGTCGCAGCGCCATGAATGAAAATGGCTTCTGTGAAGCAATGGCATCAATGTTATCACTCGCTCAGTGGACCAGTTTTTGGCAGTTTTTGATGCAGCTAAACTTCCTCCAACCCAGAGTGCTCTCTGAATATTTCCCTTTGAAGAGTCCTCCAGTGCCACCCTCTGAAACCGGGCCCTCTTATCTGCATCCACATCAGACACCGACCCCGACCCTGACTGCTTGGTGAAGGAAAGCAGTGTGTGTTCCTCTGTGAGTGTGTGTGTGTGTGTTCTCTCGCTAACTCACATCCAGTTCCATTGTGCTGATGCTGAGGAAGCCTGGCCTGCTGTGTCAGCGTTCCCCTGGGCAAAGCTGCTATGCAGATGTCTCTGAAGCACGGTGATGAAAATAGGAAGTTGCTTTGATCAAAGCACCTGCTGTGTTATTTCAGTGCTGCTGTCGCCGCCGGAGCCCATATGGTACCTGCGCCAGCTGCCAATCATCTCTCCGACACAGATGAATACGTTTCCCATATCAGGCTGGATTAGAGCGACAGACTCTATTAGCAGAACGTGTCCCTCCAACAATTAATTTAGTCTTAGTGAGTTCCTCTTTCATCGCGGCGTGAGAAAGGATGATTGGACCAACTTTCATGTCACATTAGTATTCTGAGACTTTCTCCTAGACAAAGTCTCCGAATGAGCAAAAGTACATTTCTTGGAGAGCAAACATTGCTCCAGCGTTGTTTGATTGTGGCTGCTGTCTTTGAACTCCTTCCAGCTGCCTCCAGGCACAAAGTGCAGTCGATCCCGTCCAGTTGTTTGCATCTGTGCGTGGCGCACCTTGCTCTCCTCTCAGGCCTGTCACTCCTTTGCCTCCCATCAAACCCTCTGTAGCCCTCTTCTTTCCTAACTTTCCTCATCTTCTGCAGCCTTCCCCTCCGGTGCGTCTTTACCACAGTCCGAACCCCAAACTGTCGTCTTGCCTGTGTTCTCCCGGCGGTTGATATTTCATTCTGTTTCATCATGAGACGGTCGATTTTCCCACACATCTCCAAAGTAAGGTTTTTTTTTGTGTCTCACCCATCTCACGGAGAAATCAGAGGCATGAGTTCGGCTCTAGCTCCTGCTGGGTCGTGCCTGCGCGGCTGTGCGCTCGTGACAAAGTGTGACCCAGTTTGGAGTCGGTGTGACGCTGTAACCTCCACCTGCATCACCCACAGCCCACTGACAGTGGGCGTCGCTCAATCAGTTCCACTTTCGCCGCCGATGATGTCAGCATCGCCGGCATGTGCGCGCTCGCGTGTTTGCTCACGCTAAGCTCACACATCGGTCAATCCTGTCCGCCACGGTTATGAGCTCAGTGGTGCTTAACCACAGAACCCGCAGTAATTGGTTTACCAGTCAATTAGAGCCAGGGTGTAATTAAGACTGAACCTTCATCCCGTTTCATCCCTCCCCATTCATCTGCTTTCTTTTCAATTGCTGGAGAGCTCTTTAATAGACGGTTTTAAATCTTTAAATTTGCTTTTTTGAAAGAGCACCCTTGCTTTGATATTTTCCCACTAATTCAATGTGAAGAGGCAAGAGTAGCGGAGTGTTTCCTCTTATATTAATGTTCTTTACAATATTAATTATCTACTTTTATCTTCTGAACATCCAGAAAACCGCCTGACTATCTCTCCTCGTACACTGTGTGTGTTATGCGTTGAAGTCTCGTGCCCACACACACTTATGCAGAAACTGCCCCAGCTTGTAGCTACACCCTTGTGACTCGTGTCACTGCAGCAGGCAACAAATGACACGGCGACGGAGGAGGATGAGGAGGGGGAGAGGAGGAGGAGGAGTGGGAATTGCAACACGTTCTGTTTTTGGTTGTTTCATGTTTGTTCTGGTGGACAAACACGGCTCCACATCTGTCAGACGGAGAAAAGCCACCGCGAGCGAGGTCCAAACCATGTTGGGCTGTTTCTCATTCCTCTCCTGTCTCCCTTCTCCTCCTGCTCCTCCGTCATCCTGCCATGAAAACCCTGGCGTGCGCGCGCGCACACACACACACACACACACACACACACACACACACACACACACACACACACACACACACACACACACACACACACACACACACAAGCACGCTCAAAGAACCCATGGCCATGCATATTACATGAGTCCTCCACCTCTGAAGGCCTCTGTGCTTTTTTTCCATTTTGGAACTTACAGCAGTGATGATGAGGTGGAAGTCGTATGTTTCAAGTCAGAAAGAAGCTGCTGTTCAAAACAGTGATATGCTTGTGACCAGGACGTCCAAAGTCACTGATGATCTGAGTCTAAACAGATATAGATGCAGACCGATTGGATTGATAATCAACTTTATATAGTGTGTGTGTGTGTGTGTGTGTGTGTGTGTGTGTGTGTGTGTGTGTGTGTGTGTGTGTGTGTCTGTGTGTGTCTGTGTGTGTGTGTCTGTGTGTGTCTGTGTGTGTGTGTGTCTGTCACTTGTGCCTGTGTGATGAGAACAGCCTGTATGACTCACTGTTGTCTGTTGCAGCTGTTTTAATGTTCCACACTGGGCTCTCACCCCCCCCCCCCACACACACACACACAGTGCTCGTGCGTTCGTCTTATCATTTTCTCTTATGCCGTTTTATTCCTCCTCTCGTGCGGTGATTGATCCTCGGCTCACAGGCTGCTCTTGAGCGCGCGGCGATGAGTGAGAGCTTTCGCCACGGCGCCGTGTTTTCGCTTGTGCCATCTGTGTTGTTGGGAATTAGTTTTTCTAGGCAAAATGAAGAGTTGAATCCACCGGCTCTTGTCACGCAGACGCGCTATGATTGATTAGGCGACGCCGCTCAGTCGCTATTGCTTTGCTTGTGTTTATGACTTTCTCATTTGCATGATTTAAACGGATGTGTTTGCTCTGCTAAGTGAATTAAAAACGCTCCATCTGGAGGTTGTGTGTAGGCACGTATACATGCGTGCATGTTGACCTATCGCACACACGCTGTCAGTGTACATCCAGTTGTGAAGTGAGGTTGTGAAAGGGATCAGATGTCCTGCTCCAGCCTGTCACAACAGAATCTCTCTTCACTCACTTTAATCAGTCAAAAGTAGTATGAAAAGCCATTTTTCTAGTAGTCATAATGTATCGTTTTCTCCATGGGACCGAACCAGGAGGGACGACTTACTCTGTAGTCTGTGTACAGCTGCTGATCCTGCAGATCTCCACACATGAAAAGCGGTGAGCAGCAGTGATCCAGGACACGCTGGAGCTTTCAGGTATCGGCAGCGAAGGAAGAGCGAGCGGCAGAGGGAATACGTTCATCAATAGCAGCGTGGTCGGCTGGGGAGCGACTCTGGAGCCCGCTGGGTCAGAACAGAAGCAGGTGGATTCAGTTGTCAGCGTTAGATCAGCAGCAGATGCAGTGGCTCCAATACTAATATGAAAAAATAGTTGTATTGTACTTAAACTTAAGTGCATGTTTACTGTGCAGTAGATCTACTGAAGCAGTAGATGGTTAACTACATACTCAAGAATGCTAAAGTTGTTGCTTTCTCCTTCCTTCCTTCCTTCCTTCCTTCCTTCCTTCCTTCCTTCCTTCCTTCCTTCCTTCCTTCCTTGTGATTGCTTTTTCTGATAGGGCCCTTTAATTAAAGTTGGGCAGGTTTGTGCAACCACAAAACGCACACGCGCTCACTATATTCTCCTGTAATTGATATGTCCTGTGTGCACTGGGCTGCTCAGCCGGCTCACGTTGATTGATCCGCTGATGGGATGGATGCTCTAAAGCTTGCGATCAGATCTGTTACAAAAAAAAAGTGTAGATAGAGAGGATAGGACGAAGAGAGAGAGAGAGAGTGAGAGAGAGAGAGAGAGAATGTGTGTGTGTATATGTGTGTGTGTGTTTATGTGTGTGTATATGTGTGTGTGTGTGTATATGTGTGTTTGTGTGGGTCCCTCCACACATCCTTCACCCCACTCTCGTGTCTCTGATTACAGTTTAAAGCAGGTCCCTCACAGGAGCGGACAAACGGAGGGCGAGATGGATGGACTAGGGAGGCGGTTTGGGAGCAAACAGATTAAAGTCGTCCTCGCCAGCTTCTCGTGTTCCGTTCACTCCTTTTCTTAGGGGTCATGATGAAGATGCTGGACCGATAGTAAAGCATGAATAAGACAGGATCCCCCACCCTTCACTGTCTACTTACTGCAGAACAGACAACCTGATATTATTTACATTTTGATGAACTAGTACATTGAATATGCTGAATATGCTGCTATTACAGTAGCTGCTCCCATTTGCTCTGCAGCCATTGACGTATAGGCAGCATACAGTAGCATCCCCAGATCATTTTGATGGTGATTAATTCCTTGCCAGGTTCTGAAACTTCAAGTTGTTTTTATGATTTTTCACCAGCTTGGTGATCACTATCAGGAAACCAGCAAGCCTGTGCTGCCTGGCTATGAATCTAAAGTTGGACTGGATAACGTGAGCGGGCATCAGCAGGTTCTCTTTTCCCCTTTGGGTCGTACAGGATTTATGCAGCATTTGGTCTGTGTTGCGCCTGTAAAGCTTGGCCACTCCAGGTGCAGCCTGATGAGACTGACAGAACCTGATGCATTTCACACGGCCTCTGTTGTTCCACTATTTCATGGCTGTTTAACCCGAGTCAGCGTTTGAGCATGTTGCTGATCTAAATACCCTTGAATATATTGATTAAATAGATTTTACTCAACTGCTTCCATTATTTCCTGAATAAACGTGCACGTATGTTGAGCTCCTGCCAATGTTTTCTGTTGTAAGTGTTCTCCTGAATATTTTAGTGAATCTAATCAGATGACTATAACACCCAACCAATCACCCACATACAGATTGAACCTAATAGCATTGATAATGACTTCATCACGATGTGGTGATGGAGGCTCTGGACGTAAACGCGTCTCTGTTGTGCTCACCTAATCTCGCATTCTGTCCAGCTCTTTTGCCCATTATCCCATCTCACTGACAGACAGATCTAAAGGAGCACAGTAGGCGCTGAATCACCTTCTCGGGGATGAGACGCTCGCCCTCTCGCTGTGTTTACACTTTCAGACTCGCAGACTGTATTCTTTTGACAGCCTTTGATGCATTAATGATTCCTCTTGTCTCTCGGGTCTCCTGGTTCGCTCCAGCCCTGTTTACTCTGGAGTTAGCCGAGCTCTTTCATCAGGGCTGGAATTCCCCCGGTTCCCGACTTTTAACCAAGGCATGTCAGATAGACGGGAGGTTCGGAGAGAAATGTAGATTCTTGCGTGGAGAACTGCAGGCTGTAGCTCTGCGCTTGTCGGGCTAATGCAGCTCAACGGTGCTCATCGTTAGAGACTTCGATCTGTAGGATCGCTTCTGTGGACGTTCTGAAAACAGCGCTCCTGACCTGGGTTTGAACCTTGGAGTTTCCAACACCGTGTGACTCTTACCTGCAGATTTGACCAAGCAGGTGATAGTTCAAAGTCTTTTGCACGTCTCGGTGTGAGGCATGAGGTGGAGAAAATGTCTGTAAATTGCCCCTGTCTCTCTCTGTCAAACCGAAGCAATTTTAACGACGCAGAGCGAAGCTGCTCCGGCAGGAGACCTCACCGTGATACAAGTCGCCTCCTGTGAGACGACAAGCGCGAGAGACAAATGAGAGAAACTAAAGCGACCTGAAAAAGAGGAAAGGAGAGGGAGGCGTCTGACGGTGCAGCTGACGCCAGGCTGGAGCAACAGGAGCAAGAAGTGCCATCGGTCCCTGAAGCGTCTCAGCATCTTCAATCTGTCACAGCACATTCACACACACTCACATTTGCATGGACACAATGCAAAGACAGATGGATTTTATTTTTTTATCTTACATACTGTAAGAATGACATTGGATTCCCCTGAGGATAAACCTCCTTTACTGTTTATACTGTTTGTATATATATATATATATATATATATATATATATATATATATATATATATATATATATATATATATATATATATATATATATATATATATATATATATATATATATATATATATATATATATATATATATATATAATATTTAGATGTAGATTATTTTCGCATTGTCCAACTCTTATTCTTGCTGGCTTTAGTGATTCCAGAAGGAGAGCAAAAGAATAGTCATATAAGCTGGTGTTTTATTAATAGAGCACATGAATAAAACAGTAATAAAGAATAAATTGCCAAATAAAGCAGAATGAAACTAGGGCACAGGCATTAACTCATAAAATATATCTCCAAAATGTTTAAAAAATAATTAGCTCCGTGATGATTTTTGACAGATTTACTGTAGAGATTTGATGAGAGGATACTATTCTGCTCGTCACTGGTCCAGAAACGCTGGTCTCCAGGGTGTCGATGCGGAGCCAGCAGTCAGAACAAGGCTCTGGTCCTGCTTTTAGTCCCCCTCCGCCTTTTATAGCCAGGCTGCTGAACACATTGTAGTCAAGCAGAGGCCAGAGGAAGTGAGTGACCCCGGCGAGGGGTCGCGGGGACAATGAGCGCTCTGTGACAGAGGGGGGGGGGCACGCTTTTCATCCAACACCAAAGGAAATGCTGTAAAAAATATGAGAAAAAAAAAGCAACAGCGAAGAGGTTTCTTTTTCCTGTTTTGTTCTAACGTTGAATTACAGCCTGTCAGACGCGCCGAGAGGAACAAACAACCCCCCCCCCCCCCCCCCCCCCCCCCCCGGTCGATTGAAAGGTCTTCTGCGCGAGGGGAGGGATGTTTCGCCTGTCATAATGTTTTCTGCTCCTTCGGCGGCGGGCCTCCACCCAGCAGCCGGACGGAGGGGATGAGAAATAGTAACGAGGCAGAGCAGAAAGGAGTCGTGACAATAAGCGCAAGCCTTTAAAGCGAAATGCAACAAGACGATAACACGGGCTCATGTCCTCGCGTCACCTCCTTAGCTCTCCTCTTGTTCCCCTCTATCGCCCCCCCCCCCCCCCCCCCCCCCCCCCCCCCCCCATCCCCCGCCTCCCCCTCTGTGCACATCACCCCAAAGAATCCGGGAAACTCTCTGAAATGGAAATGTGTGACGCCGGGCCGCGCAACTGGGGCGCGAAGTCGGGTTCTCATCTCTCTCTTTTGTTGTTTTCCCTGCAAAGGTGCCCCTTGCTTGTGTTTTTCCCTTTCATCAGTGCAGTTCCATACAGTATGTGCTCTATAGGAGGAGGTCCATTAATCTCCTTGTCCCGGGAGAACGCGCTTGTTTGCATGAGTAATGAGCTCTGTACATCCTTGCTGTGTCTCTGTTGTCTTAAATTGGTGCAGCGTGACTCTATTAGGAGGAGCCAGTGTAATTAACGTCTCCTGCAGATTGAGGATCAAACTTTTACCTCTTCCTCGCAGCCTGAGCCGTTTTAGCTGATTGGAGGCCTCTCGACGCTCGCAGCTCGTTATGTCCCCGTTTTGTTGCTCTCTGTAACGTGTGAGTCGGCCTGCGGCGCCCAGGTGTTTTGAAAAAAAAAAAAATCCATAAGACTATGATAAATAACAACGACACCCCCTCCGTCTTGTCTCACCCTGCAGCTTTTTAATCAGTACCTGGCGCAGCCACCTCTTCATTTCTCTGAGTTCACACAGATGGGTCGAGTTCAGCAGTTCACAAGTGGATGTTTATATTTATTTCAGCAAACGGGGCCTGAATCAGTCTGCACTTGCACCTGAGTAAACGTATTTATTGCCTCGTCTGTGTGCATTCGATGGCTCGGCTTCATGCAGATGTCATCAGCTCCAGACGGAGACGCTGTTGTTTACTGCTGCTCATGGTCACTGGATGAAGACTCAGCTGGAACTGAGCTGATGAGTCACTCTTTGACACTTTCGGGATTGAATTAGATGCATGTGTGTGTATTTGTGTGCGCGTCGGTATCCAGGCCCGATATGTGATCTCGGGCCAGATCGAGATCAAGGTGACTTGGACGGGCCCGAATAAAGATGTCAGGCGACGCTGGCAGATTGGGGAACGCTGTGCTTCCTGTGATATGACTACATAACACACACCTTTGCTGAGCCACACACACACACACACACACACACACACACACACACACACACACACACACACACACACACACACACACACGCAGAGTTTGTGCTCGTGTGGATGATCTGTGTGTCACTGCCAGCATCACTTTCGCTCTCCGTGCGTCTGATGAGCTGAGGCACTGCGGGCTTGGAAGCAGCCTCCGTGTCACAGTCGTGCCAGCGTGACTGAAATCTGAACCTCCCTGCTGTCCGTAGCAGCCTGCGGATGGAGAGATGGGCAGACACAGGCCAGTGTGGAGAGCAACAGAGACATGAGAGAGGACTAGTGCTTCGCAGACCAGCTCCTTTCTCTCTGTGTCTCTGTGTCTCTGCTCCATTCAGGTAACGAGCGTCTCCGGAGAGGATGAATAGTGACAGATAATCCAAAAGCGCATAGATAATCAACGTGCACCCTCTGACTGCCTGTCGCCTCTCTCCCCGTGTCCCGCTCCGCTCGGGTTATTGATTCAAAAAGCTTTATTCTTGTTTATTCTACATGGGCTTCACCCAGCCTCATTATACGCGCTTCCTGCACACGCACATGTGGTCAGCACGCTGTGAGTCCGGCTTTCTCTCTGGGTGTCTTTTATGCTTGTGAGAAATCCATTAAGCGTATAATTGTGGTTTCATGTAAATAATAGCTTTGTGGATTCAGTGTGTGTGTGTGGTTGCTATGCCTTTCAAGCTCATCCCAAATGGGGTAATGAGGTGGGAAGTCTTCATCTATTTGTGGGTGTGCTCCACTCATCAGCTTGTCTTACTGCACTCCCTTTGTTTCACATACAGTACCGTGTCCAGACACAGACTGCAAACTCACAGGTAAAATCATGGACATTGGTCCCAGATAGGGACACCACAGGGAAGCACACAACCAGTATAGGGCTTAGTGGTTGTGATGGTGGCCCAGTCCAACAGCAGGGGAGGGGCAGCTTTGGTTGGTTAGTGTAGTTGTGTATGTCAGCGTGACATCTTGGACTGAGGTGGACATGGAGTGCGTATGTTGATGTGTCTCAGCTGATCCCAGCGTTTGTGATTCCGTCATCTGGAGATACATTTAAGACCAAACGCAAACAACAACAAGTCAGAAATAGATGATCGACACCTTATATGTCTTGTTCCTCGCCTGATGTGGGTCTGCGGTCCCACATCCCGGCCAAAGATCACACAACACGATACACTCACCCACGGCCACATTTCACTCCCACCTGTAAAACCTGTCACTCTGGTGGATGCTGCTCCCGCACAAATGCACACAGCGACAAAAGTTCTCCCTGTCAAGTACAGTGAGAGTCACACACAGTCTAACAGCGCCAAAACTACGGCTCATGTAACAACCGTGTCAGGATGTGTGTGTGTGTGTGTGTGTGTGTGTGTGTGTGTGTGTGTGTGTGTGTGTGTGTGTGTGTGTGTGTGTGTGTGTGTGTGTGTGTGGCCTTGTTGTGCAGCAGTGAAGTATCTATAAAGCAAAGATGGATAAACAACTCTCCTTTGTTTGGCCCCTAGTGTTGGCTGCACACAATCCATCCAGCCAAACACTCACCGCCTGAGTGAGCACACACACACACACACACACACACACACACACACACACACACACACACACACACACACACACACACACACACACACACACACACACACGTCTCTGTTTACTGTTATCATCTCTGTAATGATGGCCCCTCATCTCAGCGTGGCCTGCGCTTGGCTTCAAAAACATCCCATTCACGATGTGCCCCGCACACGGATGCAATATTAATAATGAGAAGTTATTGTATTGAGGTCCACGAGCAGTTTCTCGGATGTTCCTGTTCTCCTGTCAGTGTGGCGCGAAGACGCTGCTATTATCCCAGCACGAGCTCAGAGTCGGAGGGGGAAGTGGAAGCACTTCTCCAGAGCAACACACGTCACGGAAACGCTTGACTGGAATACAAATTCCTAAACGCTTTGATTGATGATTGCAATCAGGAGGACACGCGTGAAACAATAAAAGCAATGAACATCTGGATTAGAACCGGAACCACAACAAACAAAATCACTGCATCAGTGGAAGCGCTTAATTGTGTTTTAATCCCGACTGGGTGCGCGATGCCGATGAAGAGGGGTGAGAACGCGGCGTCTGGTTCGCGTGATGCGCTTGTTGCTCAAGCACATCTGGAACGCTGCAGACATAAAAATATCTGCTCACACGCTCCAACACTGTCGTTTCTGTGTCAACAACCACAGACATGCGGAACCGTGTACGAAAAGTCCCTGACGTGAAGTGAGTGTATCCTGAGCTAACAAATGTTTGAAAGCTGAACTCTGCGTCTTATCTGCTCTTACAGTTTATATGACTTTGTTTTCACATCCCTGATCCAAATGCTATTTTTTTTTAGTTTCTGTTATTTGAAGTTATTTTTGCCCTCCTGAGTCTGCGCTGCCAGGACGTGGACGTGCTGTGACCGGGTTCTGACGTGGCCGACTCCAACTGGAGGACAGATGGCAGCGTGACTCCCTCCACACGTCACACGTAGCTCCAGCGAAGGCTCACGCTGGCTTTAGCGTGTGTTTATGTGTGCAAATGTGTGTCTGCAATAATTCAACTCATCTTGGTGCTTGTTCTCGTGTCGGTCCTAAAATCAGCCCAAACATAAACACAGCGTGGACTCAGATTCCCGGTGTGACTGTCACGTATTCTTTGGAAAGGTTTGACATCATTATTATGCAAATACTCACTGAACAATGTATTTACAGTAGATATTACAGATTCTAAGTAAATAAGCAGACTGAGGGTCTGTGCCCTGGTACTTATGTGTATTTAAGTAAACACACACGGCTCAACGGAGAACAGACTGGAGCGGCTTATGGAGAAACACAGCCGCATTAACTCCAACTGCTGAAATCAGGCGCGCATATGCTCCAGAAGCACAAATTCCCAGAGGGTTGACTCATTTTTTTTCTTCATTATAATCAGTCAATCACTCGTTTGCTTTTCATCAGAAACATCACCTTTATGTGATTTTAAATGAGTATAAAATAAAACATCTGGAGGGAAGCGATTGAGATGCAAACTGGTTCTTCCTCTTGATTTTCTTGTGATGTTTTTATTTACTCTATGTATGTTTTTGCGATAGCTCATAGTGAGCATAGCCCCCCCCCCCAAATCTTATACAGTTAATCCACTGCTCTTTATTTATTGAGGTGGTGATCGCTCTACTTCGTTGTGTTCTCATGCTCAAACCACGCTGGCTTCTTCTCTGCCCTCTGCGGTTGTAGTTGCTGCCGTGAAGCCAGGCGGGTACAGTCGATTGTTGGTGTGATCAGAGCAGGTTTGCTGGATTGGGCCGCGCTGAGGGACGGAGCCGGGAAATTGAATTCTGCTTGTGCTTGTTAGCGTCGGCGGCCACTCGCCGTGGACAGCCGCGGCGTCAGGGTGCGATCGGCACAGATAAAATCAAAGAGCCGCAGTACAGTATGCTCCAGCATGCTTTGCCGGTTGTATCTACACAGCATCTCTTTATCTTTGATAACCCTTAAGCAATCTTTGATGCAATCTTTGCGAGCCTCCGTGGAAGCGCGCTTCCCTCGTCTGATGTGGAGCAGATAGTCTCAGCTCAGCGAGAAGCAAAGGAGGAATAATCACAACAACAGCACGCTACACGCTGCCTCACATCCTCGAGTGCTGAAGGGAAGGGGATGTGCACCTGACATGTGCTTGAGAGAGAGAGGGAGAGTGTGTGCAAGTGTGTGTGTGTGTGGGGGGGGGGGGGGGGGGGGGGCAGGGCAGACAAAGGGGCTGTGCAACATCTGGATGCTGGTGATAGCTCTGCTCACACGCGTTACGAGCCAAATTAATCAAACCTGGTGGGGAGACTGTCAAGTGCGTCTGCTCGCTCGCTCACCCACTCGCTCGCTCGCCCGCGCGCGTGTGTGTGTGTGCAGTGTGTGTGTATTAAGAGTCCATCCACGTCCTGGGCAACACGGCGCCGACGTATAGTCATCCAGGGAGGGCAGAGGCACGGAGGGAGGAGCGGAGACAGGGGAAGGAGTCAAAGTATAAATCAATGGGTTGATGTCGGCGGGTGACGGCGCTCGATACCGGAGTCGGTCCCGGTGAGAAGAGAAGCAGACGCGCTATGTTGCCGCATTCCAGAGCTCTTTTAATCCCGTTGCGGGGAAGCTGATAGCGCAGCTCAGCCCGAGACTGACTTCAGATAACTACTGTATCTGAAGTATACTGTACTGTATACTGTAGTTATGTGGACAGTCGCTGATTAGAAGTACTGGTATTTGAACAATACTTCCAGTATAGGTAAAGTACTTTACATGATTTCATGACTCTCAGTATAGGTATTTTCAATCCCAGCAGCATTAGGTTTAATTCGTCATTAGTGCTAATTGCGCAGCTAAGTGGTAACATAGCAAAGTAGCATGTTGCCATCACAGGCCACCCGCTGCATATTAGCTCGTACTGTGGTGATCAGCATCAACAGTTAACTTCATATTGCAGGTTTTGCGAGTCTCCGTCGTGGAGCTGCTTCTCTCTCTCCCTCGGCCTCCGTGTTGTGACGGCGGCGCACGCGGCCCGCTATCACTTATTCCCCGACTTGACTGGAGGGTCGATGGGAATTAGCATTCGCCTCTAAATAAAACCTGCGAGGGATTTGCGGTCCTGTGTTTTGGTGTTTTAGTCGCTTATCTCGCTCCACGGCCGCCTCCGGAACGGAGACACGGTGTTGCGGTATAAACATATTGTTGGTTAAATATTCATCCTCGCTCGGTGCTTCTCTGTTTGATGTGATAATGACTCGGACCCCGCAGCTCGCTTCACCCCCCCGCGGCTCCGTGGGTTTGTGGGAGGTGAACAGGAAGTGTCTCGGCGTTTGACCCGCGGCTGCAGACGGACGCTGGCTTCCCTCCGGCCCCTTTTTAATGCGAGTGCATTATATCAGCATCGACCCCCCCCCCTCCTCCCCCACCCGCGTGCTCTCTATCGACACACGAATAGATCACGTCGACTGTCGAAGCGTCAGGAGTTTATGCAGTGGTCAATGGAGCGACAGGCGACATGAAGAAACTCTACAGCCTGAATCTCATTCAAAGCGGAGCCATGTTTTGGTCACAGCCTCCTCCTCTCATTTTTATTTTTTACATATACTGTCATGCTGTTACCCGGAGGTCTGATAAGATTCATTGAAATCGACTTGCTGATGATGTCAGTGTTGTTTTTTCCGTCTCACTCCACACGAAATGCCACTTAAAGAGGTTTAACCCTTGAGATGCTCTGACAGCCGGCGCTCGTTGGGGCCGTTGATGAGAGCTTTGTCACGTTGGCACCTTCCATGAGATGAATGGTGTGTTTATTGCCATTATTTATTTCTCCCTCTTCCAACCATCCCTCCCTCGCATTCTCTGTGTCGATGAAATTAAATTAAGTGTGCCCCCCCACCCCCCACCCCCAGCCCCACTCAGCTGCCTCTGACATGCAAAGGTTTTAATGATCATGAAGCTGGGAAGCGTTCCAAATGGCAAACATTAATTGAGAAAAATGAAAGGTACACTGGTACGATTCATTCATCTAAACAGAGGAATGAGGAGAGCAGAGGGGTTGCATCGTCTTCAATCTCTCACAGACCCCCCCCACACACACACACGCCGCCCCTCCCTTCGGCCATTTGCTCAAAAGGGGAATGTGGGAAAATTTCATTAGGTGAGGTGCTAGATAAATCAACATGACAAATCTCCGCTCACCTTAATTGTGTTTCGCTCAGCAGAAAATCAGGCAGGGGCGCCGCCGCGCGCCGCGGACGCTTTTGGTCATTGGGAAGGTGATGTAGCAAGTGATGATAGATTGGATTTAATGTGCATGATTTGTTAAGTGCTCGCATACGGCACTCGGGGGTGAGAAAAAAAAAAAAACTTTTTCACCCTGCGGGAACACGGCTACCTGCAGAGGTAGTGTGATGTGATGCTGAGGGATTAGTTCCCTGTCAGCTGTAGTGAGGACGAGCATCTTATTTATGTCTATGCTGTGTTGTTATGGGTGGGTGGTACAGTAGCACATGACCCAGCACGATGTGTCCAGGGACCTTCGTGTTGAGTTTCATTAAAGTTCCTCTCCCTGTTGTGTCTCTGGGTCCGATCTCAGCGCTGACCCAGTAATGAACTTCTCATTAGTGACATCATTTGCCGCCACCTGCCAGTTTTAAATTACACCCCCCGAGTCCGGCGATCGTCTTAAATCACCCCCATCCACGCGCAGGGTTAATGTGCGCGACCTCCACCTGCCGGCCCCTCGGCCCCGCGCCTCCGCCTCGCCTCCACCCATCACTCCCGGCCGCCCCGGCCTAATCTGTGATTATGTGTCAAGCAGGAGGCCGTTTAGTCCAGATTAATTTATTCATCTAGCGAGCGAGGCTTCCGCTGCGGGGGATTGATGGCGCAATATATCTGAGGAAAAAGAGAGCGGCGGAGGAGGAGGGCGAGAGATCATCCGTATCCATCCTCGGGTCCGTGAAGGGTTGATGGCGTTCTCACTGCTTTCCTTAGAGGTAACCTGTCCGTCAGGCCACGAGTGACGGACACTTCATCACCCAAGTCAAGTTCATTAGTAGGGTTCACCATCTTACACCTTCATCCACCTTTAATTGTGCCTGGCGGATGGGTCGTAGTTTAATATTATAAATATGGGACGTGACCTCCAGCATCAATGATCATGTTGAAGTTCTGCAGTGAGGATGTTGGTACAGTATTATTACAGTATACAGTATTTTTCACATCTTATTGTGAAAGGTCTTCATCTTTATTCTTTCTTTAACACAGAGAACAGTGGCAGCAGAGCTCATCCACTGGTGTTCACTCAAAACACATTTACTGTATATTGTATGCGTGAATGAGGTTTTTCTTGTCCAGTGGCTCAGAGTCAAAGTATAATGAGAAGGATGACGGCCATCGGGCTGCGTGTTCTGTTTTGAAGGTCACCTAGAGAGCAGCTGCATTCATCCACAGCTTCCTGTCTCATTTCCCCGTGGCTGCTGTTCCGGGCCTTGGACCTGAAGCCGGTCTCCTCGGACGCGGTGGCTCGTTACAGGGCTGCTCCGATCCCCTGCCGGCGCCGGAGCTGGCATTTGCGCCAGCGCCCGCAGACAGCCCAGGCAGCTCTCAGCTCGTTCCTGCAGCCGGCGTGGCCGATGACGGCTGCCTGTGCTGCGCGGCTGCGCGTGTTCCTCTGAACCCCCGGGAGAATGGCGCAGGAGCACCTGAATGGAGCGTCGACTCCACGGTGAGCTTTAGTAGAGAGGACCTGCACTGTGAGTCTCTTACTGCCTGACCATGAGGTCAGAGAGCGTGTTTAAATAAGTGAACGTGAGCCAGTGTTCTTCTGTTAACCCACGAATACAAGCCAGGAATGTTTTAAACGGAGACTCAAGGACGAATATACTGTATTCCTTCCGTCACGTGCCAAAGTGAGGCTGCGGCGAGAGGTTTATTGAAAGTCGAGCTTCCTGCTTCCTTCCCTGCTCTCTCTGTCTGCTCCGTCTCAGAGCTGCTGTCTTCTCTCCGCTCCGTCCTCCCAGATGTGCCACATTAATTCCACAGATGCTGTCCCCATTAATGTTCACCGTCACAGCCTGCACACCCTCATTTTCAGTTTTTGCTGCCCCCTCGTTGTGTGTGTGTGCGTGTTTCTGTGTGTGTGTGTCTGTGTGTGTGCGTGTGTCTGTGTGTGTGTGTGTCTGTGTGTGTGTGTGTGTGTGTGTGTGCTGAGCAGAGAAGTGCACCAGCTGTTGGTCCTCCACTTCCTAGTAAAACTATAGTAGCAGTGGTGTGAGGAGGGGAAGGCAGCAGATTTACTCATTCATGGAGGTGTCATCAACTGCAGCGCTCAAGCTTGTCTGTGACGCACACACACACACACACACACACACACACACACACACACACACACACACACACACACACACACACACACACACACACGCTCCCATTGGAAACAGCCCCGTCTGAGAAGATTTCAATAATCCCGGCTCCACTGTGGGCTGTTTTTCCAAAACATTGCCCGGACCAGTCGAGCCCGATGGATGCTATCAGCCCCTCACCCCCCGGCTCCTCTAAGCCCCCGGTGCCAACTTTTTAAAGCAAAGTGGGGCTGTTTTGTGTGGCTGTAGTTAGTAGATGCTGAACATCCACCATTACAAGGGAAAAAGGCTTAAACTGCAGCTGATGGTGATACATTTTGGAAATTGTATGCACCAATTATTACTTATTTGTTTACTTAAGAGCTTCTCTCTCTGCTTATACTGGAACCTGTTGGTTAAAGCCGGAGCTGTTTCATCCTGCACTCATTAAAGCCCGAGAGCCTCGCTGCCTGTTTGTTTTCCTGCCTCCATCTCTCTCACCCTCCGCGTCTCCCGCTAAAGACCGCTAATGAATGTGGAGCGGAGTAATTGAAGGTCACACCTTTGTGTTGGCTGCCTGGGTTAATGAAGGCTGAAGCCGTGCAATTCAGAGGCGGTGAAATCCCATTTTCATGTGCCGGATTGCTGTTGGAGGCAGCCACCGGCGCCTCGTAGCCGGTCGTGATCTGTGTTCTCCGCCGCCGCGTTCAGTCAGTTTAAAGGGGAAGTCCAACGGCTTCATCCGTTAAAGGGAGCCTGTGATTTATGAGGAGCGTTAATGCAAAGCAGCCGTCTGCGGCGGCGGAGGAGCCAATCTCTCCAGTGACATCATTAGGATTATCTCAACTTTATAGAGGTGCACCATGAGATAACCACTTGGTTTTAAAGGTGCGGTCCTTCAGGTTTCAGCTTTGAGGTGGACTGTTGTGTAATATTTGTGTACCTCATGTGGTATTTTAACGTGTTCTTACAGGTTTTCCTCATCTAAACCAGCAGCCTGTTGCCTGCAGCTCGTCGTGTGGCAAGATTTAAAACCGCTCCAGTGTCAAAACATCCCCCAATGACCTTTGTCCTCGTTTGTAGATGCCATAATTGTGGTTAGTGCGTCACATTTCCTCAGCCCTTCTCGTAATGAAAGCCACTACATGTGGGCTGTTCGCTGGGATTACGCGCTTTGCTTCTTGGCAATCTAGATTAAAAATATCACAGCTTTTGAAAAATGCTGAAAACATTTACTGTGTATAGGAAGACGAGGACTGGATTTAAATGCATCACATGGCCACAAACAAAAGATCACTAATAACTGTATGAAACTGATATGAATGTGATCTTGTGAACTCAAACCTTTACACTGATTGCAAATTGTCTCATAAAACGTATGTCGGTGAGTTGCATACTTCTCCTTTATTGTTTAAAGCTGACAGCCCTGCTTCCTGCTGTCGCCACAGCTCTGAAGGATGACTGTGATAACGGAGGAATCTTCGCTGTGTGCGCACGCGAATCGGCCCGCATGAGTAAGCATGAGTCCACGCGCACACACACGTACACACCAGTAAATGGCAGCGAGCGGTGAGGGTGAGTGTTGGACATGAGGAATACAGGGCTGAGGGGACCTATTGTATCTGCAGCTGTGACCCAGCCCTGCCTGCCTCAGATAACAGAATTACTGCAAATTGAACTTTAGGGGTTTCTCTCTCGCTCGGCTCCTTCCTCTTCAAATCACTTTATCTCTTCCGCCGCCCGCGTCACCTCCTCTGCTGTTTTTCCCCGGGATTTAGGGCCGCGTGCTGCCGCCGCTCCGTTTGAGCGCGCGGGGGCCGGAGACGGAGTCGGAGTCGGAGTGGAAGAGGGGAGACGCATGCGGATGTAACAAAGACGGATGGCTGTTGGGCGGAGTGATAAAGAGCAGAAGAGAGACAAATAGAAACGCTAAGGAGAGAGGAAAGTGAGACTGATGCGAACGGGATGAAGCGACGAGGCAGCGAGGCAGCGGATGGAGATGAAATGATGCCGGAGGGGAGAAATGGAGTCGGTTAAAAACTCAAGGGAAGGCTTTGCCCTCCCCCACACCTTCCTTAATTAGGAAATATAATATTGAGAGAGGATTGGCTTGGATCAAATGTGGAAGATAATGGTTTTATCTGCAGCCACCACAGAATTAGACACACAAGCACCAAAGACCTCTCCAGGTCGGCCGCCCGTCGCGATCGGGGGGGGAGAAAAAGTGGGGAAGCGAAAGCCTCCGGCGATGATGAATTCAACAGAATTGTATAGAATGCCTTTGCATTATTAAAGCCTCCATTAAAGACAGAGAAGGAAGAGTGTCTATTAACGCCAAAGTGGATTCAGACCCTCTGGGGACGGGGAAATGCCAGGATTGAAATTCATCAACTCAAACGCTGATTTCAGGCGTTTATTGTTGAGTAAATGTGGCCGGCCTTGTGTGTGCCTGCAGTGAAGCACAAGGAGGCTGCAGCTGAAGCCTTTTGCTTCCTGGCAATTACAGAGCAAAGAGTGAGAGCTGAGTTTTAAACACCTGCTGGAGCGCGGCCGCCTGATGTCACTTGTTCTTTGCTCACATCCCCGTGCTCAGTCTCGCCCCCATGACCCTCATTCTCGTTCCAGGTGGAGGTCGTGGAGAGGTGTAATGTTTTCTCCAGAAGCTCCATCCAGGGAAATCTCTTTTACGAGCACTTTAAGTGTGTCTCGTGCCTCCATGATCTGTTCCAGAGCATCCTCTGCTCTGATTGAATCCTAAATGGATTTCCTGGCCTGGAAGGCCTTAACATTCAAAGTAACCTTTAGTTTTAACTATTGCGTGTGCACCATTTATAGGAGGAAGTGGCTGGAGTGTAAGTTCCACGTGGCGCTGTGATATTTTTTTTACACAGAAAAACACTTGTTTTTCCCCAGAACTGTGTGGAGGAGGAGGAGGTGACCGCAGTGCCGTATCGCCCAGATGGGTCCTCACCACCTTGGGTTCAGTCTGAGGCTTTAGCTGCTATTTTCATTCTTGTTCCTCATTGTTTCTCCGTCCTCTGCCAAGTGGGAAGCTGTTGTCATCGTAACAGGGGGCTTTGTCCGTCTTTTCGCTCTCCCTCCCGGCGATGTGATAAATATGTATTTCCGCGCCACTTGGGGGGGCATGGCGACGAGGACTTGAGTGTTTCTTGAGGGGGTTGGTGGCGCTCGCATGAGGACAGACAGACAGACAGACAGACAGACAGACACACACACACACACACACACACACACACACACACACACACACACACACACACACACACACTAAGGAGGCACTTGATTGGTGCAGCAGCCTCGTGTTGCATGTCTGGTCCACAGAGGGAGGCCTGGAGCAGCCTGGCCTCCCAGGGGGGTCTTCAATATCCGTTATGGGTGGGTGTGGAGTCCTGCATCATGTGACAGTCAATCTTAATCGTATAAAACTGCCCCGGCCCTTCACTGGAGGTATCTCGGCCTTAGATTGCGCTGCACCGGCAGTTTGAGTTATGTGTGTACATTTTATAAGAACAAAGCACAGTCAGAAATCGTTTTCGCGTGGAGAACTGCACAGTCAAATCGCAGTGACACAGATGGAAGTATTTAACTGTCACCAATCTTATTTATTGCACAAAAAAGAAACATACATTTACATTCCTCAAAATATATTCTCACAGTTTATTCCTAAACCGTGAGCTGATCTTTCTTATTCAACTGAGTCTCATGAACTTCTGGCTCTGTGTTGCAACCCTGTCTTTCCCACAATTCCAAACCTCCCTCCCACCATATGGGTTAAATCCTATAATAGCTCAGACTAACAGAGGTGTGTTTACTCACAGTCTCCGTAGCTCATTCGCCCACAAATTACACGCATTAGTAGCTGTGGGACAAAGCCTGGCTAAAAAGGAGCTTTGAGGCCGCGATGTGAGATGGTGCGGGATCGAGGGGAAGCGGCTGTTTTGCATGGCAATGGGCTGATGGTGTGTATGGGTGAAGCCATGGGCTGGCTGCTCATCAAAAAGAGGCTGAATGTGAAGGAGGCTGGGCTCCGTGGCTAATTGTGTTACCCAGAGAAAACTCAGGCCAGTCTGTTCTCAGCCATTGAGGAGCGGAGGCGCGGGTTTGGGGCCTTTCAGGATAAGGTAGAATGGCCGGCGATCCCTGAATGGACCCTTCCTGAAAGTGAGAATGGCTGAAAGACAAAACGAGAGGAGGAATGTGATTATTGGATCGGACGTCGTTCCCAGAGAGAGAAAGAGAGAGAGAGAGAGAGAGGGCCGTGTTGGCAAACGCGGAGCTGAATGAGTTCACTGGTGCTTTGGAGAAACTGATACTGTCGCAGCTGAATGTGGCGGAGCAACATTCTCACTAAAGACCTGGCAAAAGAATGAATCCATTCAAAGCTCCTCAGTCGGCCTCCAGCAGCTCCAACACTTCTCGGCCGTGGCCATGATTGACCTTTAGTGCTGCATCGATCCCTGATAGAAATCTGTGTTTACTGCTGCGCTTCCATAGCGACAGGATCCAAACTGCTCTGAAGATGCACAACAGCACTGAAGTCAGTGCTGTTTTTTCTCCTGCTTCTTCACATTGAAAACCAGCCTGTATCATCTCCTCCACCTTGACTTGGTCGACCTTGGGTGCCAGGATATTTAACCACCTATATCCTTGAGTCCTGCAATTTTTATGTCTTTCGTAACCTTTTTAAAATTGTCGCGCTCGTCCAGGGCCTTAGTTTATAATCTCCATCCATCTCTGTCGACTGTGGAATGCACCCCCGAAAGACATAATCGGATTTCGGCGGCATTAAACAGCGAATCGCTGCTGTCATTGGGTGACGCGCTGGTAACCGGGTTTGGACGGGAGCGCCGCATTTGTCAAGTGTCAGCGCCGAGGCGCAAATCCCAGGATGTGGACGCGCACAGTCCACTCGCTCTGTGGTCTCGCAGGGATGTCACAGCCGAGAGCAGCTCGTAGCGTGATGGGGCGCTGTCTCGTTTCGTTTACTGTCAAGCTGAATGTACACATTAATAGGGTTCCTATAAGCCGGAGTGAGGATTTGAAGAGTTAGGCGGTCGCAGAGGTCAAAAGGAGTTTGAGCCTTCAGCATGAGGTGGGTTAAGATTAAGACGCCCTGGAATCAGTTCAAAGTCACTTTAATTACTGTGACTTTAAATAGTCAGCAAGCCTGGGAGCTATTGTCTCAACCGCCGTACCTAATTAATCATTGACCATTATGTCAGCGTCTGTTGTATTAATCACACAAGTTTTGCCTACACGCTGTCAGAGTGTTGTGTTAGACCACACTCACACCCAGTGATGTAAAAAATAAAGAAAAGACTCCTCAACCAGTCAAGTTCAGGTTCAAGGTGTTTCTGAGATGCATTCATAAAAACAGTACAAACAAGCTCTTGGTGAAATTGACCTTTAAACTCTGACTAATCTTTGACCTATATGCTGTCAATGAGACCTTCAATGGCAAGTTTGCAACCATACATATTCACCCAAACTGTGCCCCAGTAATCTTAGAGGAAGTGTTTCATTATGTACAAATTGCCTTTTTCCTCCTGACTGCCAAAGTGAGATGTGTTTCCTGTGCTCCCTCACCTGGCAATATTCATTTCAGATGTCTGTATTATTTGTTCTGGTAATGAGAAATATGTATCAGACATGGGGCGATGTCTCATTCATCACTGGCCTTCGCCGTTTGAGTATCTCTCCACCAGAGACAGATGTGGCAGAGCATTGTCTGCGGCTGCCGGTCACTGTGGACGTGAGTGTAGGGCAGATAAAGCTCAGCTCTCACTCTTTGCTCTGTAATTGTATTCTGCCGCCACACACTGGAGATGTAAGTATTAGATATGAGTAATGAAAGGCCTGAAATGAGATGCCGTCCCCTTTCAAGTGTCATACACAAACTTGTTTAGAGCTGGTTGAGAGGAGAGGACAGAGTGTGTGTGTGTGTGTGTGTGTGTGTGTGTGTGTGTGTGTGTGTGTGTGTGTGTGTGTGTGTGTGTGTGTGTGTGTGTGTGTGTGTCAGAGGAGGAGCCGGTGATCAGTAATCATTTGAACGGGGGAAAATGAGGCGCCTCATCAATCACACGGCGTTCGTTAAAGGTTACATCGCCACATCTGAGGGAACGTATTTGGCCTCAGCGCGAGGAATAAAAAAGTAATTATCCTTTATCATCAGCCAGAGGAGACGTGACATAATTAGTTTTTTTGTTTGAAGTTGATTTGCCTTCCTGTCTGTGGGGATTAAATTTATCAGCCAATCCTTGCGCTGTTAAGCAGCCGTCATGTCGTGGAGCCACTGGCCTCCTGTAATTCAAACTGTTTGTGTGGTGTCTTTATAAGCTGGAGCGCCGCGCAGCGTTTCCACAGTCTACAGTTATATGGTGCGGGACAGAAATCGTTCTCCAGAGGCATCAATAGAGTAGGCTGTGTGTTATTAATAGGCCATAATACCCACTCCTCATTTTCATAACTCATCTTTGTAATCAAGTCCTTCACGTTCATTTTGAAAAGGGCATGTAATATTTTCTAATGTTCTTCAACACTAAGTCCTGAAACTCCATTCTCAACTCCAATTACATCCTAAAAATGAAGCTGTTTGTTAAAAATGACCTAATCATGGGTGACCTTCATATTACAGATAGTAGGTTTTACAAATGTTTAACAGGTGCAATAACTAACAGTAATGTCATGTATGTATATGTATGTAACAGTAATGGCATGTTTTTGTTTGTTTAATATTACCACTACTCAATATAAGTCAACTTAACCATTAGTACTAGTTTTAGTTTAATCAATAATAATTTACTATAATTAAACTTAAATCACCCACTGTAACTGGAGCATCTTGACAAAGACATGTGTCTTAGCCTGTGTTGGTGCAGATGATGTCTCACCGCAGACGCGATGACATCACTCGACCCTGACATGCTCTGGCATTAAAAAACCTTTTATTTGTTTACTCTGCCCTTTTCCTTGCCTTTATGTGTCCCTACTGCCCATAAAACCATTACCGTGACTTGTAGAATGTTTTGGTATTGGTTGATAATTATCACACAGCAAACAGAAATTATATATCGGAGATAAATCTCATCTCAACCGCAGGCTCTGGTCGTCAGGGCTGTAGAGAACACGAAGCCCCGTAATACCTACAATTATCTCTGAATCAATGTTCAGTCAATCAATCAAGCTGTTACCACGACACCTGAACCATAATTAAATACAGGCTCAGAGCTGCTTCTGGGGAGTGAGCGATAAAGCTCATGGCGCTGGGGACTGTGAGGATGAAACATTCAGTTTACTGCACTTTAGAAACATAAATGCGATAAATGATTCCACTGATGCATCATCTTCTTCTTAAGTGAGACATATGGTGATTTATTTGAAGCGTCTACTGTACTTTTGTTGATTTTTTTTTCCTCCTTTCATACTTTAAGGAGGAATTATAGGAATGTTTATCTGTCATCTGTCAGAATTCTCTGAACATCACATGGGCTGTATGTTTATGCATCAGTGTGTAAGTGCAGGGTAAAAGAGGAGCGAAGGCCTCGACGTGTCATAAAAAGCTGCTATTGTTTCCGCTTTGATCATTTTCCTGGGTGGAGACATCATCAGATGAAAGATCATCTGTCTCACCATCTGTTCACGTTTCTATTGGCCGCTTTTTCCTGCTGCGCGGTGAAAACGGACTGCGCCGCCGCCTCCTCAGACGTCCTGGACTTAGAGCAAACTGGAGGCGGACAAGGCCAAGGTGGCCTCGCTCCCCAGCGCCATAAAGCTCCTAATTACCTGCCATCTTCCTTTGTGTTTGCGGACATCGCGCCGGGCTGTAAAAACACAGAGGGAAAGACGAAGAGGGAGCAAGAGTTATGGAAAAGAGGAAGGAATGAAGGAAGGGGTTTGAGAGACTATAAGAGAAAAAGGGACTGAAAGCCAAGTGAAAATCCATATACATGATTTATACCAGCGCGACTGTGCGCGGTAGGCAGGAGTTATCTTTTATTTATGAGGGCCTCGGCGGCAAAGCGCCCAGATGTTAAGCTGTGCGGGGATCTCATCTAGCCAGAGTTGCTCTGTGGCAATAAAGCTAGAAGGTAGGCAGCAGTTGGGGGGGGGGGGGGGGGGGGGCGTGTAAGGGTACGCGTGGATGAGAGATGAGGCTTTGTCTTCTTTGACAGGAAGCTTTAGGCTGAATGGTTGTGTCTGTGTGGGGGCAACCTTCAGATGTCTGTTAAACGTGTTCAAATTGGTTAAAGGAGGAAAAAAAGCGCCGAGCGCCGATGGAGTCATTTGCCGGATGGACCCGTTTTCCCGGCTTCCATTAATTATCCATGTAAGAGAAGGCACTTGTTGTTTTCTCCTCTGTCGACGGCTCATCGCTGAGGTGCTGTGGATTCATTATGGAAATGAATCGCCCATTGTCAGCCCCAGAAAAATCAGAACGCAGGTTCTCGGCGTTCATCATCATCATCATCATCATCATCAATCTAACCTCGCATTAGCGTGGCCGGGGCGCGAAGAATGCCTCCTGCGCTAATAGCGCTAATAAGGACGGTTGTTAATGTCGCAGCCGAGAGCGGAGGCGGCCGACGGGGCACCGGCGCGTGTTTGCTCTAAAGCCCGATTTTTTTTTTTTTTTTTTTCATAACATCGCATCGCGTGTGACAAATGTCTAACGGCCCCAGGGCGAAACGCGCAGAGATTTGTGAACCATAATGGGAAGGGAAAGGTTACAGCGTGACCCGGTCACCCAGCGCCTGCAGCGCTCCAGCAGGTCCAACAGTTGTGTCTGGTAAACTGGGCGTTCTCTGCAGCACCAGCACTTGTGGTTGGCAGAATGAGAGCGTTCCGAGCGTCACAGAACCAGGGTGTGTTCGTTCACACCCTCATGCCTTTAAGCTTCAGCACATGGTTCTGGAGCCTGAAAAATCTCCAATCAGCTTCCTGCAAGGAAAATTAGCACCCCCCCCCCCACTGGCTGGATAATGTGAGGAATTATTCATTAAAGAGCTGCTGGGTTGTTAAAACAAAAGCCTAAAAACAGACTAGGTCTGCGTTTAGTGGTGACAGTGTTCACCTCCGCTTCTCCATCTGAATGGGAGCAGTCAGTTACAGTAAATGGACAGACTCAATGTGATGCCGCTTGGCTCCTGAAGCAGGTGCTTACGTTATAAAATGTTTAGTTTTAGTGCTGAGCTGCAACTCCTTAATAGCTCGTTCCCTGTTAGCAATTAGTGAGAATGGAAAAGGTTTTGCCAAAGTGTTCTAAAGTATCCTAATCTGCAGCCAAGCGACGGGCAGAGGGGGAGGAAGGGTCCCCACAACGTTTCCACTTTTCCACTCGGGCGAGCCGGAGCGTCGGAACCGTTTCATGTTTGATAAGAGAAATCCACACAGCCTTCGCGGCGGCTCCGCGCGGCTGCTGATGAATAGTATAATCCCAGCGTCTGACGGATGGCGCGCGTCCCCCGTGCAGCGCTGCACGCTGGATGCGGGCAGACAAAGAGCCACTCCCTGCTGGATGTGGGCTGCCGTGCAGAGGAACATCATGTTGCAGCGCACAGGAAACGCTCCGTCTACGCGAAGGAGCTAATATTCCACAGCGCCGGGGCTGCGGCGCAATATACGGCGCGTTATTGTTTTTTTGTCTTTCATGGGACACTTTTTAATATCTGAAAGTGTGATGCACAATTTTCCTATTTTAATTTTGCGAGGCTCTCGTGTTGTGTCCCACAACAACTCGAAATGAGCTTGTGAGACATATTATTAGCACCGAAAGCGGCATTTATATACAGTAGGACTGCTGTATCATACAATATTATATAATAACAACAACCATGCAACGTATCAGGTTTTAGGAAATCTGGAGAAGATCAAAATTCTAATTATTAAATTGTATGATCAACTTAATTGGATTTCTTTTAAGAACATTTAACATGTCACAAATTCATCTACATGGAATGCAAATACACACATTAGCTCCACTTCAGCATATGAGCAAACCTCCATTATGCTAATGTCTCTGGGCTGAGCCCCCTGTCCCCAAGGCTCCAACGGGGTCCCGGGGTCTCCATTTCACTGTCGCTAATAATGCTGAGTGCCTCGGAGAAGTGACGGACCCTCAGCTTTATGGGGCTCAGCATTAGGCCGCTAGGAGTGTTGTGAGGAGATGGGATGCGTGTACACATGTGCGTAGACTATGAAAGGGTGGGACACGTGCATTGTGCAAGTAACTCACTGACAGTTAATGGGATTTCAATAGGAGGCTGCGTTGCTGACAGTTTACCGTAGCCGCCTACTTCAGTGTGAATTATTAAACGGCTGTGAATTCCTATTAGTTGTTGTGACAATGGAGCCGGCCAGACAAAGAGGTGGATCCACAGGCAGCACCCACACGCAGAACACAGCGCAGGCAAGCTGCCGCATCACACTGGCGACGCACATTTTATTTTGTTGGGTCGAATTGGATTATTATTCACGCGGGTTCGGAGAATTACAGACGGAGGGGCGGAAAAAAAGGTCTTAACAAGATTAAAAGAAAGCTTCTCACGCGGCCAGAGACAAGGCATAGAACCAGGCAGAGTGCGGAAACAGCACTACCCGAGTCGCGCCACGCTCTAATTTAATTTCCCAGTGTTTGCTTCGCGATGAGACAAGGTCATTTGCATTTTTTAAGCGTCTCCTCCACCCGTCGGCGGCGCAGACACGCGCTCGGGAAGGGAGAGGAGCGAGGAAAAACGCCCCAGCTTCAATAAGAAGCATGTTCCCGGGGCCGCGTGCGTGTCGCGGCTGCTCGGGGTTGTTTGCGTCTGCGTCTTTGTCTTGCTCATTATGCAGACACACAAGGTCGCAGCGGCCGCCCGCCGGGCGCCGCCGTGTTTTACCAGCGCTTTTACCAGCGGCCGGCGCCGCCGGGGGCCGGGGCGCGCCCTCCGCCGAGCTGTCCGTCACAGGGATGGGTGGGCTGCGCGTGATCGATGGAGCCCGGCCCGCCTGAACCCACGCGGACGGCTGGGAAAGATGAGATGGCACGCGCTCGCTCTCTCTCTCTCCTTGTTTAAATGGTTCCCCACTGTTGAGGACCTCATCGATCAGTTAGCGAGCGCGTGGCATTTTGACTTAAACCGTGCACGGATAATGGGCTTGGCAGGCACCATACAGACACTGGGACAGGAGCCCAAGGAGCAGGCGGGGGGGGGAGAGGAGCATGCTCATTAATCCAGGGGTGTTCATTGCAACAGGCTGCAGCTGGATTAAAGAGCATCTGGACCCCCCTCCCCCCTCCACCACCACCACCTCGCAGACCCTCCCCTCTTTGGAGCAGCGGTCTGGCCCGATTGCCAGAGCAGATGGTACATTGGGTGGGCACGGGATGTACACGGGCAGTGATGTGGGTGATGGCGGCGCGCAGACACGCTCTGGTTGTGCATTTTGGGGCCGACAGAGGCAGCGACCAGTCCAACCAGCTGCTTTAATCCCGCGCTTTTGTGTGAAGGGCGTCTTATGACACCCACTAATACGGTGTATCAGCAATTATTAGCTTCAACCGCAGCGGACGACTCTTTTCCCAAGTCCACTGTCTCCAGCACCGCTTTCCAAAGCCCACGTCCGAGTGCAGGGGGTCGTCCTGGAGGACGCGCGTCACAGCTGGGCCGAGCTCGGCCGGGTAATTACGGGCCGGTCATTCACAGTGAGCTGCTTTACAGATGGTTCTATGGTGGTATTTAGTTTGCACATTCATCACAGAGTGCAGCATGGCTTTGTTTTTACTGCTCAGCGTAGCTCCAGTATGCTGAGGGGCTCGTTCACCCCCCGGGGATCAGGCCCGCGTCACCTTTGGTGGTTCTGGTTTCGGTTCTGCTCCGGCAGAGTCACACGGTCGCCCCCCCACCCACTCTTACAGAGTCAGACGTCAATAAATGAATCACGCACCAAGTGCATGTCCAAGTCCGACTCCGTGCACCAGTATCGCAAATGTCAACTCTAATCAATGCAAATGTATTCAGTGTAAAGCCACTCGCGCCGGTTGAATTGTGGGCGGCAGGAAGGTGGAGCAAGCAGAGACGCTCCAGACTCACGTTGACCATCACCTTCAGCCGTCCTGCGTCTGACCCTGACCTCCATCTTCCATCTACGGTCTGATTACGCGTCAGCAGCCGGTCTGCGTTGTCCCTTTCAATTATACGGCTTCGTTTGGGCATATGCACAGTCTCAGCACGTCACCTCCCATTAGCCAGGACTGGGGCAGAGCGGAGCCGCCTCGCTGTCCTAGACGACGGCCGGGAGAAAACCGCCAATGGCACCAACCACAACATTATGACAGCGCGTGCACGCCAGAACCTTGGTCCGAACGGCGAAGTGTCGATGAGCGTGAGCCGGACGACGCCCGCTGCATTCTGGGAAACGGCGGCCACCTTCGCTTCAATGAACCCGCAGAATTAGAAGATGAGGAGGCTGCAGCTGGACCACTGCCACGGAACGCGAACCCGACCGCGGTCTCGTTGCTGGGACCTGAGCTGTGGAAGGAGACATCTGATAGGCTGACGCGTCTCCCCACAGCGGAGGACCGCCGCGCCTGAGCTGTATTGTCTCCACTCAGTGGGGGATTGTGGAGAAGAGACAGTGATGGTCTCATAGCTGCCTTTAGTGCATGCTAATGGCTAATTAGGCATTTCATGACTAAAGCGGCATGGTTATTCTCATTACATGCTACTCAGTACTCCCGGAGTGCTGTGGCATTATGCTGAGTACGGGGAAAAGGCATTCTTTGTATTTTGTGTGTGTTTTTTTGAAACCAGAAGTCTGACCGGATAATAGCGAGTAGATGCTTTTGCTGCTCAAACTCCTTCTGCCTGACACGATGAAGGCCTTATATGCTTCTGTCAGCTTAAGTCCTCACCCCGGCTCTGGGTCATTAAAATGCTGTCTGTCAAACACGCACTAAATTAGACCCGGCACTGTTACATTTAAGGGACAGCGTGTGTGTGTGTGTGTGTGCGTGTGTGTGTGTGTGAGTGTGTGTGAGAGAGTTTTATTTTTTGCTGTTGCTCAGTGATAAAGTTGTTAATAGAGTAGCCTCTGAAGACGATAACCAGTCTTTGTGCTGTGTTATGACCGCCCCAGTTATCATGATAATTTGACTCCAAGGAAGCCGGCCTTCTGTTTATGCGTGTCAGGCATCATTGTCTGTGGATGTGGGAGAGTTTGAAGTGTCACTGGGGCCTTTTACCTGTTCATCCCTTAGAGATGGCGTGACCAGAAGGTTGAAACACTGTTACGCGGAGATAGGTACTAATAATAATCTACAACTGGTAATAACCGTACTTATAAGTCATTAGCCAGGAGAAATTTGTACTCAATCACAAAAATCCAAAGCACCTGCATGATATTTTTGTCCAGTTGAAGGCACATGAAGCGTTTAAAGAGCAGCAGGCTTCAGCTGTGACATATTGAGTGCTGGAGGTGCAGGGTTAAACGTGATATTCTCCCACCCACCCAGTTCACCTCCCTGACCTCGCATCCCAGGGTGATGATGATGACCCCCTCTCCTCCTCCTGATAAATTGCCCAGCAGGCCCGAGCCTGAACAAGAGGACGGGTGTGAGCCTCCCAAATTCAATTCCTCTCCATGGAACGCTTTCCTAAGGTGCGCGTAGTGGTGTGATGTGTGTGCTGTATGTTCATTCATCCACACACCAAAAACACACTGATGCGTATTTCCATCCGCGATACATTCATTATATTTAAGACTTTAAGGAGGACACATTGTGCTGCCCTGGCTTTCCAGCCATTACACTGGCCCGGCCTCCTGCCGTGAGCCCACTCCACCTGTCGCCGCGCTGCGATTGCTGTGATTTAAGGACAATCGCAGCGCGTGTGCGTGTCTGTGCCATGTTGCTGAGAGCCGCTGTTCAAATTGAACCTTGAAAGCCATGAATGGAAAACCAGAGGGATGGAACCAATGGGGCCGTGGTGTTTGCAATTATACTGGACCCACTTGTGTGTGTCTGTGTGTTTTACATACAATAAATGATTCATGATGCCATTATGGTCCAGGAGACACTGGAGAAGAATAAGCAAGATGTCAGCAAAACAGCAGCTCAGGAAACTGAAGCAGGTGTTTAAAGTTTTATGTTGAAAATATGGAGGCTATAAATAATAATAGTAATAATAGCGTCCTGTTTTTCTACCTTCACTTCCAAATAAGCATTTTCAGAGTTCACACCATCTCTGGAGAAGCTGTCATCTGTGTCATGATAGATGCTCAGAGGCTGAAACAATAAGTACGTGTGACTAAACACCACAGTTATGGCTGGATGAACAGAGGTCACGCTTTGACCCAGACCGCTGACACCCCTGTGCGTGTGTGTGTGTGTGTGTGTGTGTGTGTGTGTGTGTGTGTGTGTGTGTGTGTGTGTGTGTGTGTGTGTGTGTGTGTGTGTGTGGAATAAAGCCTGTCTGCGTTTATTCCTGCCAGGCCCATTTGGCTTCCCTTTACATGGCACACAGTCACAAACGCCTGTCAGCGCTGAGACCGATACCCTTAATATACAGTAGGAGTCCTGTGTGCTCCGTACGTCCAGCTGTGCCTCATCTGTACCTCAACTTGTTCTCGTTTCCATTCCTAACAACACGCACACACACACACACACACACACACACACACACACACACACACACACACACACACACACACACACACACACACACACACACACACACACACACACACACACACACACACACACACACACATACACTTGGTGGAGGCTGAAGGTAATGGTTCCCATTTTTCCTTAATGCCACTGGGTCAGGGAGCAGCGGCAGGGCAGAGCTTCATTACAGCAGCCCAGCGGGGCCCCCTGTCTCCTGTAGGGATTCATTATATTGCTGCTTCCCCTCCACACAACCCAGTTATGTCCTGGGCTCCTCATAAAGCTTTCTATATATTGTCAAACAAGGACTCTCCAGGTTCGGATTGGGCCGCGACGGGCGCTGTCCGTCTTCCTCGACTCATTTACGTGCAGCAAAGTAAAGGGAAAAATACGTTTTGACTTTTTAACAAGAAGACACTTAGCATTTAGCGGCTGCTATGCTAAGTGTTCGGGGCCTTTGAATTTGTCAGATCCCCCCCCCCACACACACACACACACACACATAGCAAAAAGAAAGGTTGTCTCTATTGCTTTGCTTAGGTGGCACCCACGAAGCGTTTCCAGCGCTGCAAAAGCCTCAAATTTCAAAAGACCACTAGTTCTGACATCATGTGTTCCAAACACATTAGGCACCACATCAGTTATTAAGCAAAGCCACAAAGGACTCCTCATATTTCATCACGAGCTGCAGGACAATGCCCACATACTGTAGCACACACAACACAGACAGAGATCAGGCTTCAACATACATTTATTACCTCAGACTGCATGAGCGGCACAAAGACCAGACTAATGGTGGCTCACGTGGACGCGCTGCAACCAGGTGCAGGGCTCCTGATCTCCTCTTTGTCTACAGCAGCTTTGTGCGCGCCGCATTCATACCGATCTGCTTTCAGTCCGGAAACAACACTCCATCAGGGCGACACTTTAAAAAAACAAAAAACAAAAACGCCTGTGGATGCAAAAAATCTATTTACACAACAAAGGTGAGTTTTTGCTGCAGAGCTTTTCACGTTTTCTTGAGCTGAGTTTCAGGGTCCCGGCACAAAGCGACGCCATTCAAATATATTCTGCGTTATGAAAAATGAGTGTCAGTCATTTGGAAAATAAGTGCCCCATCCCCAGCGCATTTCATGAATTCATGCATTTTGCACGCTTCATTGGGGCCACCGGGGTGTTCAGGGAGGTCGTGACTTGTATGGTGTATTCTACCTAATATCTGCTGTGGCTAATGTGTTGCTCAGTGATGAAAAACATCACATTAAAATAAAATAATAAAAAGGGGGAGTTGCAGGGTGCACGTTACCTCATGAACATCTTGCTGATGTACTGTAGGTCTTTGACCCGTTTTCATTCTTTGCACCGAGCTTGTTTGTGAATGTAAATATATCTATAAGACACTTCTGAACGGGGTGCTAGACTGTAGCAGAGGCCACGGGAGGAGGACACAGCCTTAAAGCCCTCACTTTCTGAGTGCACCTGCTGCCTGTGGTTTGTGTTGAATTGTCAGGCCGCCTAGGGTCCAGGTTTGCCCTCATGCCACCACTAGAAACACCAGCCCCAACCAAAAGCCAAACTAGTGAAAGAAAACCATCCTCTCTATCACACTCTATCTAATTATTTTGTTCTATTTTATTTCTTTCCGGAAACTGCATTTCCCCAGATGTTAAAAGAGGCTTGATACAGGGGTTCTGTAGCCTTTAGAACCTGTCAGGAATCCATCTGTTTATCCCGACCACCCCTTGACTCTGGTCCAGGGGTCACATCTGATATGGAGGGAGGGGTCTTCATCTAGCCTACTTTGCATAATACACACACACGCAGATGTGAACTCGGAGGCCACAGTGCAGCACAGCTGGGCCGGTTATTGAGGCTTTTACAGATGACGCTGCCTGTTGGACCCGAGGCAGCTACCAAACCCAGGAGAGGTCTGACTTAAGGGCTTAGCCTCAGGGCTGCTGTCAACACAATCACTGGGTTAATGTGGAGGACACACACACACACACACACACACACACACACACACACACACACACACACACACACACACACACACACGCACACACTGCTTCAGATTAATCATGGGCTCCATATTGACTGTTTCCTCGTCCAACACGCCGTCAGTGTAAGTGCGAGTTGATTGATGCCTTCAATCTAAACGCTGCTTTCTTTCTGGTATTATTGTTATTATTTATTGTCCCGTCCGAGCACGTGAGGCTAATTCAATCTGTGGGATGGTACGGCTGGATTGAGTGACGGATTAGGGTGCGTTTGGCTGCAGCGGCACTTTCCCATGTGTGCCGTCGGTGGCTCATGAGAGATAAAGAAGTCAAGGACAAGCGATTTGTCTGAAGCGTATATTAATTTGCAACATGGAAAAAAAAAGCCAAGTAGTGATATGGAAGTGGAAGTAATTAAAATGATAGATTGGATGCAGCGTGTGAGATTCATGTGTCATCGCTACAGTGCTCCCGGGATGGAGATTCACGTGGAGCTCCGACGGCTCAGCGTGCGCTGAGCCGAGAGGCTGTGAACCTTTTCATCCTTTCATTCTGTTCCCAGTTTAGTTTTGTCACCCATTGTCATTGTTGGCAACGTGTTTACATTATTATCAAGAAACAATCCAACCACTTCCTTTCCGTTTGTGCTAAGCTAAGCTGCTGCCATCAGCTCCAACAGACACCTACAGTCACACTGATCTACTGCTAATCTCCGTGAGTGAAAATTAAATTAATTCCCAATCTGTCTGCGTGTGTCTATTTGATATGGTTCTCATACTGAAGAGTCCTGCGAGTATCACCCTCAACACTCTATATCTGCTTTGCTCTTATCTGTGTCTGTCTCCGCACACAGACCCATTAAATCCGTCATTTAATCGTCTAATTGAATCTTCAAGATGCTCGTTGGAGTTAAAAACATAAAACAGAGGCAAACAAGCGGTGCATGTACTGTATGTGTGCAGGGCCTCTCTGCAGTCTGAACAGACCCATTACTGGGTCCTGATTGACCAGTCCACCTGCAGACCTGCTCGGTCCAAAGATAGCGCAGGCGATTTCACTGCCCCGCTAATCTCCCCCAACTCCCTGTACCTGATTTCCTCTTTTCTCTGCTCCCCCTCTCTCTTTTATCTCTTTATACCACTCTCAAGGTCAACAGGTTTTCTCCCTCCACTGACAGTAGTGGACAACTTCCACTGAAAATGATTAGATTTTCTTTTTAACCACTTATTTTAAAATGGACCCCCTGCGGTGATGCCTCCGTGGTCTGACACCAGACATTCTGGACATCTGATTTCTTTAAATGACTACGACTTTACTGCATGTTGTTGCTCAGGGGCTGCTGGTTGTCAAAAATCCTCACCCGAAATCTCATCACATTCATGTTTAACGGCTGCAGAGCCTTTCATTTTTTCTTGCTTTTGTTCTGTTATTTGTTCTCTAAATATAAAAAGCTCTTTCCAGTTGCACCACCACCCTTTCATTTCCTCCCTCGTCTCTGTTTTTATAGTTCTGTCACTTTCTTTGCACAGAGAAAGACGTAAGGTATTAAATATTAATAGTTAGAGATCTGTCTAGCAAAGTACTTCACTTAATCTCTGAAAACCTCTCCCCCCCTGCTCTCGTTCCCTTCTTCCTTAATCATACACATCATCATTTATTAGCGACCTGTTTTTGTGTGCACGCGAGCACCTTAAGCCGAATGTTTCGCAAAATGCAGATAGTCAAAGGAGTGTCATTAGCATAATTTCCCACAGGCACGCTGAGCCTAATTATCAGCATGTCTGTGAGCAGGCTGGAGCGCCGCTCATCACATTAGGATGGAGTCCCCGCTGTTTGTGCCCACGCTCCACCAGGTCCTGGCTGACTACCTCGAGATCCACCACCGGCTCAATTCAACTCGCAGCAGCTAAAGGAAGTCCAATGCTCACCTTGAGCAGCGCGAGAGTGGCGCAAACCCGGCTCGCGCGTTTGGATGCGCCGGACCATCTGTTGTGGCCCGCGTTCGGCGCCGTGTGTTATTTCAAGCGAGATGATTGGTTTCCAGACAGTCCAGTCTGTCGCTGTACCTGTGGCCTTTTCTTCTCCATGCACCGCTGCGTCTGTGTCTTACACCTCCCCGGCTTCCTTATCGCTGCTGCCTTTGACTGCAGGTCGGGGGAAAAGTGTGCGTGCACCAGCGTGTTGAGCGGAAGAGGAAATTATCCAGCACCATCTCAATTTGCGTGTACATAGAGGGGGAAAATGGAAACGCTGCCTGTGCGGGACCAATGAAAAGGCAATTTCCTAGAGAGACACCACACTTATGTACTGGCTCTCTGATGTTTTCATTATGAGACGCACACACATAGGAATTAAATTATAAAGTTTACACCTGATCTTTACTGTTGATGTACAGTAAACCAGGTCTGTGCTTCTGTGCCACTTATCAACAGGATGTCTATAGAGTGCAATGTAGTAATAAGCGTAAGTGGGTCACAGTCAGTGCCTGCTGCCTCAGGCTGTGGCTCTAACCCTGCGCCTCATTTGCATCGTCTGGGGTGATCACATCTGGGTTATTACTGTCTACATGGGCCTACACGGGCAGCAGCTCACCTGTTCTGTGGGCAAACACGCGCTTACGCTGTAGAAAAAGTCAAAGAGGAGACAATATGATGATGAATGCCTGACAGAGACACCTTAGCAGAGCAGCCGTGGTGATGTATAGCTGTGGGCCTGCGTCTGTAACTAAGCAATGCCTTTCAGCCTTTCCAAGCATATGTTTCCTGCCACGGCGTTCCATCAATAACCAACATGGGCCACAACATAAACAAGGGAGCGCCTCGTTGGCAAATCGAGATTTATTAGATGCGAGTGTTGGTTTGTGTTTGTCGTCAGCGTTACCCGGGAAACAAAGACACCGGTGCTTGAAAAAGAGGCGTTTCCTCTGCTCCGGCGCTTGTGGCCGTGTCACTGCTACTGTACGTGCGTCTGAAGCAGCGACAGAGGCGGTTGTCGTTGACGCGGGCGTCTTCTTTTAACGTGTGCGTGTTTGTGCTTACACATCCCTCCGCTCTCGTCCCGGTCGGAGCTGGTGGCTCGTACAGTAGGTCTGAGCACATAAGCAGGTCATTAATCTGCTCTAATACATTCTAGCTCCGTCGCGGCCGCTTGAGTGGACGACGCTTAGTGTAAACCTGTCCTGTCTCATTTCTCAGGGTCCCGCTGGCTGCTCTTATTATACTGACTACATGGACAGAGCCGGTTTTGTAGCGAGGGACCAGGCTCTGTCTTGGCCAACAATAATCAGTGCACTTAATACATTTTTCTGTTACTGTTAACAGACAGATGACGCCACAGCGAGACGGGAATTAAGTAGATCAGCGCCCACCGTGGGAGAGCCACCCTTTCCTTATTGGATCTGATTCAGCGCGTCTCATTGCTAACAGAGTTATAACAGTCAGCACGGGGCGACAATAAGGTTGGAACCACAGCAGAGGTCCCGGCAAAGCTGAAAGATGCTCAAAGCTCACACAATTGACTTTGTAATATCTTGGGAAGAATAAAATTGGAGAGTGGATACAAGGTGTACGGACGTGTGCGACTGCACTATATTGAATTTCTGACAGTAGATTTCAGACTTACCGTATTTCTACAGGCGTTCGCGCCGCGCTGTGACGCGCGAGCGGCCCCGTGATTTGTGTGTTTCGGTGTAAGACGTGTGTGATGAAATTGATTCGGTGTCACGCATGGACGCCAGGTTATCACACACCTTCCTGCCCCGCGAACCCATTCAGGCGCCTTCACTGCGGCTGCTGAGAGCCCCTTCCTCTAGAAGCAGCTTTCTGTTCCTCGTCACGGCGCCGAGGAAGAAATTCAAGGGCAATTTAGTTCATTTAGCTGTTAAAAGCTGCGTTGAATATTGGTATGTCATGGTAATATATTGTAGTAAAATGCTTTCTCCTCAGTTTTATTCTATTTTGCTTCCACACACCCTCACACGCAGACAAAGTTTAGATGAATTCTCTATTCATGGCTGAGCACAAAGGCCTCTGCAGCCTTGCAGCTACATACCTGTGGAAACTCTGCCTGTTTTGTTCTTGTTCTTGTTCTGCAAATCAATATTTCACTCCCTAAGTCTGAAGTCTGCGAGCACTTCAAGGCTTTTCAAGTGTTCATTCAAACACGATGTCAGCCATAATAAATAAACCGAGAAATCCAAGGACGTTTTTACAGGATTAGCAGACTGGAAGTATGTTAAAGGGCGAAACTGTGAATGAAAAATAAATTTAAGAAACTCACAGAGGAAGTGTTGGTGGGAGAGTTTCTCAGTTTGAGCAAAAGACAAAAAAATAAACAACTCTTTGGTGCTGGAGCTGTCGTAGCCACTGTCTTATTATCACTGAGATACTCACTGTGATAGGGTCACATTCAATGGATCCCATGTTCTTCCTTTCTGTAGAAAATAGTCTACACAACGTGTTTTTCATGATACTGTGATAAAAAGGTAGTAAAACTATATTGTTTTGAATAAATTGCAGTGAGGTGTGACTCACCAGAAGGACCAGGAGGTGAGTCTTCTTCTGCATCTCGGTGTCATGTCAGCCTCTTTCATCATTCTGTTCGGTCCTCACAGGATGAGACCACCATGTAGAGTAACACCGTGGAGACCAGACTCCCACTTCATGTTTCAATGTGTAAATTAAAGACATGGAGCAAACAGAAATTCATAATTGAATGAAACCCGTCATTTACCCGACCCGTGCCCAGTGACAGCTGGGTGACCCCTACCAGGATAAGCGGCCCACATAATGAAGGGATGGCGCTCTCATTAAGTGCTTGCAGAGATCCAGTCAGTCGGAGATGCGGCTTATCTGATCCAGATGACATCCTCCTGGTCCCACTCAGCTTTACCTGAGGCTCGCGCTGCGTTTCACTGCTGCATTCGTTACTCACGGTTCCTCCGTTCTACCGTAGGCTGCCGTTGGAGTTTGTTGTGCCGATGAAGGGGCAGAGTGGCCTCGGGCCGTGAGCGCGCGGCCGCGTCTTTGTGTTTCCTCCTCAAAAGCCGAGGATGGCTTGATAAAGAAGGTCATTAAAGACTCATTAGGCAGCGAGTTTAAATTAAACATGGGACTGCTTTGACAAGTGAGAGGACATGGATCAGGATAAAGCGAGAACCCGGCATAGACAGGCTCAACACTCTCCTTCATTCTGTCTTTGTTTCTATGCTTTTCACCTGACAAAGTGTCTCCAGAGTCTCTGGGACGTAAGTGAAAACTCCCGTCTGCTTTATCCCTGTTCCCCCACTGTCCAACAGCGCTTCCTGCTGCTCTTGAAGCTGCCCTTCAAAGTAGAAGTAACATTTCCTGTAAGTGTAATAAAACCTGTGTTTGTTGAGCCGATTACTGCGTAGCACAGGTTTGAGCCTCTCCTTTAGCCACCTGCGCTCCGGAGCTGAGGCGACGCCGACACCTGGCATTGTAACAGAAATCCAGAATGACTAAGAGCAGCGCCGATGGCCCGCAGCGCAGTCGATAACTGCTTGGCAGCACGATCTGGGAGACTCGAGTCAATTTGTAGAAATGAGCCGCTCTCTGGCTGCGTGGGTGCTGAGGAGAGCGCCGGAGAGAGCTGCTCGCCGGCGAAGTGCAGGAGCGGCCTGTTTGCACGAAGCCCGAGAAGCCGCGTGGATTCAAAGTGTCGCTGTGCATGTTGCGTTAATGCGGGTCACGCGGGTCCAGTGCATTAAGAGATTTGTTTTGCATCTGACTTCTTAAACTGTGTAGGTGATGAGTTATATTACACACACAGAAAGCTCAGGTCTCGCAAATGAATGTGCTTCATTGCTGAGATTGAGACTTCACTGTTACACCTCTACTGCCACCAAGTGGCCGCCGGGTGGCACTTCAGCACGTTCCAGCATGTGCAGACGGGTTCTGAATTATGATTCGCTGTCTAACACGGCCTGTTTCTTCTCTGTGTCTTGTCTGCAGTGTTCATCATGGCTGCCGGGCTGCTGGTCTACCCCTTCGGTCTAAACTCCTCCCTGGTCAGGTCCTTCTGTGGTGACTCTGACATCTACTGCGCCGGAGACTGCCAGATCGGCTGGGGCTACATGCTGGCTATCGTCGGGGTCATGCTCACCGTATTCTTGCCCTTTTTTGCCAAATACGCCCCAAAGGAGCAGCTGTCCCCGACCCCTCTGCCCACGCTCTTATAGTGCACTCGTTTCTGGCCACTTGCTCCTACTTCACGACTAAGAGCCTGCATCGTGCTTTTGGTGATGCTGTTAAAGCTCTACTCGTATAACTGAAGCCGACACTCTATAACAAACACCTGGTCTTCCTGGATCTGTTATGTGATTAGTTCAAAAGATACAAGGATACAAGTGATTCCACTTGTGATGATTTAAAACAATGACCACAACTATTTGCTACATCATCTAGTGCTTTCCTTCCATTTCCTTCCTTTTTTGTGAAAATAAGTAAAAATACAGATTATGACAAAACAGACGCAGAGAGAGTGGTGGAAGCCATTCGGACCCATGTTTCCACCAATCCAGTAACGGTTCAGTAAGAACATGAGACTCAAAGATGCACTTTGAAAGGTCAAACCTGCGTCTGGTGGCCACAAATTGTTTGTACAGTACATACAGTATGGTCTCGATTTAACAAACCTGATGTTTTAGGGGTTTGGACATGACAAGAGTTTCCGCTCGTCAGGCTTTTTTCTGTCTCCGAGCCTTGTGCCCCGGCGGCAAACCCATGGGAGCCAGGGTCACATTTGGACGTCTTCAACAGCAGCGGCTTTTCCGAACTGTCACAAAGGGAAAAAGGCAAGAAATGCACGACCAGACCTGCCAGGAGACCGCACGGAAAGCTCCGCTCACAAGGAACTGGAATGAAATACTCCGTAGCGGATGTCAGAACATTTATGCTGGGATACTGCATCCTTTGGTTAATCCTGTCCCTAGTTAGTGTAATGTAACTTCGCTTGTTAAACATACAATTCTTTTCAGTATACAACACAAACACACAAGTAAACACTGTAATTCAGGAAAAAAAACTGCAAAAGGCAGGGAGATGTAGACATCTTGTTAAAAAGGCATGCTAAGACGGCTTTCAGTGGATCTAGAGTGTAAAATGTGATCTGACCAACCTGTGCCTTTTGACATAACCAAGACAAGTGTTTAATACAGCTATCAGGTTATCATCTTTTTCTGCTGAAAGACTGTGTATTTGTTCCTGTTATTTTTCCTCCCGGTGGTGAAGGGTTTCTCCTGTATTTGCAGTATGATCTCATTAACGTGAGAAAATGTGCAGGAGGAATAAAAGATGATGTCTTCTAATCCTCAGAGCTAATGACAAAGAGGAGGAAAAAAAGAAGCGTGTTCAATTATGCCCTGAGACATCACTCGGAATTATCTGGGGGAGTTAAATCACTTCAATCGCTATATTAAAAGGTTGTGACATGCAGCTAACAGACTCCTTCCTGGCATCCCTGTCTCATGTGATTTAGAGGTAAAGTGGAGGGAGCTGTACAAATTAAACTTTTGTTATCTGTGCTGAGCTGACACATTATTCACATTATGTGTAAAACGTGGCTGAAAATAATTCGCTCCTCAAATAAGCTCATGTGTTGGTGTGTCTTCGTCAACCCACTTCTGCTTTCGAGTGCTGGCATGTTCCAAGGACATAATGTCTACTTCTCCACTTACTGTCCCTGTACACTGCCAATTTAGTCAAGATGGACTCCCCTTTTTCTAGTGGGTGTTTATGTGCGTATTAAGTGTTTAATAATGAGTTGGAGCCTACTGAAAGGTTAAACTGCTATTTTATAAAATTTAGGTTACCATAATAACATTCCTGACATGTAGAAATTTACTGTCATTATGTTGCCATATTTCAAAGAAGGAGAGGAGACAGATGTTGGTATTGTATTGGACCTCATACTGTGTTTGACTGTGGGAGTGACTGGCGTGACTGCACTGGACTTCTTCCCCTATTTGTTGAAACATTGTGTGTAAAGTCTCAGCACTGGTGAAAATGTTTTAGTAGAGCTATTGTTTCTTTTCATTGTGATGTTTGACTGTAAATAAAGTAACTGTACTTGTTCTCATCTAATTCTTAACTGATCCATTTTAAAAGATATATTTTGAGATATTTTCTCATGTTTGCTTTTCCTGCATTAACCTCTCAATGATGTTTGCTGTTCTGTGAAGCCTCTTTGTAATAAAAATATTTTAGAACAAAAAGAGAGATTTCCCAAGTTTTAATAAATAACTATTTATATTTGATTATCCAATAAATCCAAAACATCTATGCAAGAACACGCAAGTATGACTTAAATTCATGAAAAAACATTTTTGAAAATTGTAAACTAAAAGCAACATTACCTTTAACAAATCTACATTAAAAACACTTCAAGCCATGTATGTTAAGTTATCTATGAGTAAAGCACACTAAACATTCTTTCTCATGTACTTTTATAAAAACACTTGTGTACTTTCTTCAGTCTCATACAGTTGAAGAAACCTGCTGATGCTCAGTCTTCACTGAATGATTTGACCAGTGCCCTCATCTCAGCATCGCAGGCTCGGACTGCCTCCTGGGCATTCCTCAGCTCAGATGGAAGGCCAGGCCTGACAGATACACACACCAAGACATCTCTATTGCGATCATAGTTACCCACACAGCGATGCACTTGACCACGGATAAGACGGGGTAGCCCGTGTTCCTATTGGAGAGAGAAAGAGGTAAGTGTTAAAATATTATACATCCATTCAGTCAGTCGTCAGTTCAATAAGCACAACTAGAATAATTCAGTTAAAAGTGACAGTTGCAGTAGACTACATTAGTTTTGTTCTGGCACACATTTAAGAGCTACTGTACTACTAAATCATTGGATTTTTCTTCTCAAAAGGTGTTTTTTTTCTTACATTTTCATAGAAGACACACTGCACAACCTCCTTTCCGTCTCTCATGAGAAAGTTCTTTGCTCCATGTTGACCCAGTGTGACTGCAGAATCAAGGGTAGCTGAGGGATGTACAAAGCATGCCAGATTTACTATGTATAAAGATAATGAATACATAACAAAAGATGGAGCAGTTCTTTATCAACTGACCAAATATTTCAAATAAGAATGGGACTTTGTCTTTAAACTTGCTCCAGTGTTTCATGCCACCAATAACTGCAGTCAGGATTCTCAGCGAGGTGGAAATTGCTGGTTTCGATGAAAATGTTTCCTTCTGAGAAAAAGTAAATACTATGAAAAATGAAATACATTTTTAAATCTGAGTCATCAAATATTTTCCATATATATTTTACCTGACTTGAAGGTAATTGCACAGTCTCAGGTTGACATAAGATCATTTTTGCCTCTGGAGTATTTTGTGATTTAAAGCTCTTAGTAAATTTCCAACAGTTGTTTTGTGGCTGCACTGCATGAGCAGAGGGCCTGCTAGACATTGGGAGAGGTGAAGGCAGGGGTCTGGAATGCTGAGAACACTGATGTATGGGATTAGGCAGTCTGTAGGATGGCTGGCGGCTCATCTGAGAGCCTGAGAAGGGCACTGGCTTCCTTTGTGCACTCTCACTGCTGTTAGATGTTTGATATTTGCTTTGCATGGAATTAACACTTGTAGTGGAAACCTGTGGTTTGACATGGGTACTGGGCTGGATGATCTTAGAGCTGAAAGAAAAATAACCCAGCTGTTATGAACACGCAATACCCTCCATTGAAAACACTTTTATTACAAAAAGTCAATCCAATGTACCTTGTGCTTTCAGCCTTGTATGGATGAGGCATGGGTGAGTAGGCTCTCTTTGTAGGAGCAGGTCCAGGAGCAGGTCTGTTGCTGCCATATGGCTGAGGAGGGGCAGATTGTGACATACTCTGTCTATTCCACTGGTGACATTGAGGAGTACCAGAAGATTGACATGAGGCCTGGTAACCCCCATAAGTACCTGAGTAAATGAAAGTATTAAACCATCCTCCATTATCTAAAGCGGTGATTGATTATGTTAATTCAAGGAATAACAATTTACAGTACTGTCTAAAATGACTTAGAGGAATGAAGCATTAGACAAGTTTGGTTCTGATTAGGTTGTCTCTTTTTAAAACACATGCATGCCTTGAATAAATTAAACCTCAAGAAAACAATGTCTACAAGTTGTTTTCTTTGGTTGTGCTGCCACCTAGTGTGTAATACATAGCAGGGAGGAAACCAATGCCTCACCTGGTATGTTGTGAGATGTAGTTGAGCTGGTGCTCGCCATATATTCAGCATGGGAAAAGAATTCATTTTCAGAAGGAGCAGACGTTAAAGGAATTCTGTTTCTCTTCTTCTGGTTAAACAGTGGCACAGAGGGAAAGCCTGAAACAGCAAGAACAACATTACCCTATGTTTGTACACCACTTCCCACAGTACTTGATCTAATTAATCATGATCCCGTTCTTGCCTATATCTTGATTGACACATGCCTTTATATTTATGTTTAAACACATCAATTCTATTGCTATTTTTATGTCCTCACTTAATTTATTCCACAGTTTTACACCACTTATAGAAATACAAAATCTTTTTTGGTTGTGCATATAGCATGAATTTTAAAATTTAACTATCCCCTTAAATTATATCCCCCATCTCTTTCTTAGGTTTTAGGTTTTGAAATCCACAAGGTAATAATTTATTCCTGGCGTTATATATGAACACTGCAGTCTTGTAACCCACTAGATCAAAGAATTTTAACAGTTTAGACTGTATGAAAGCTTAATTGATCCCTATATCCCATCTTATGCACAAGTACTGTTAAAAAAAAGATTTACGGAAATTTATAAAATCCTACATAAAAGTACTAAAATGAGCTTTAGCCAAATCAGCTCAGTGTACACACTAAAGCAGATCTTTATTACAAACCTGCGGTTGTCTTGGGTGGTTGATTTTCATGTCTCTGCATTTTGGTTCAGAAAACAGCTCATCCAGCAGGAAGTGTGTAGAGGCTTAATAAAAAACATTAAACACATACCAGAGTTATAAAGCCAGCACTAGTAATAAATGTTAGTGTTTGGTTAAATTAATATGTAATAGTAGTATGTTGAGAAAAGCTGACCTGTCTAGTCAGTTAAGAGACTGCTTATTGTAGGTTTAGCTAGCTAGCTAGGTAGGCTTTTTAAGTAGACTAAATAATGCAGCTACTTAGTCTAGCTACCTTCTACCTAAAAGCTTAAGTATTGGTGTAGTTTACTTTTATAAACATTGTTTCACCAATTTATTGTTTTAAGCGACTGTATATCAGTTATTATGCAGTGACAACTGGCTAAAATAATAACAAACCAACCATGGAAGTGTCTCTTGGAAAGTGATGCGCGCCAAAACCGATTTCGCAATGGCGACAAGTGTTGCCTTCCCGGCCCGTGGTAAACGTGAATTTCACACACACATCAGGGATTCAAATTCAAAAGGTATGTTGTCAGTTTTACTGTGTTAGTATGTCACTTCCAGCCCAAAGAAGACAGAGAGAATCTGTATTTAATTTCATAAAATATAAGGAAATGTTAGTCCCTGCAAATTAAACATATCCTTATACTCCCTAGGTTGCCGAATTTTGTTTTAGACATAAAAAAAAAACATTTAATCAGCCAATTAATCAAAATTACCATAGTATTTGCTTAGTGTGAACAACAACCCCTAATACTCATCTGGATAATTAGAGTGTGCTAAAATCTATAAATGAGGCGATCAGCTGTTAAAAGCTGTCTGGTTCAATTGTCTGGTCAGATGTACTTCACTTGATGTGTGTGCTGTGATGTTTCAGAGGGTGAATAAATAAAAGTGAACCATTTGAATCTTTTTGAGCCTATATGAAAAGACAAGAGTAACATTTAATACTGTCTCTGCCCTTTGTTTGAACAAAGCCTAGGGCTAATCTCAACCTCAGCGGACCTGGAATCCTTGCTGAGTGGCCAAAGGCTATCTTTGATTTTGATACACAAGGTTCGTTCACTGGGCTTCGTGGGTCTTTGAATCCATGGCAACAGCAAAAAGAGGGGTCTGTCTGAGAACATCTTTGGTATCTGCAGAATGGTACTTGTATTCAAAGTCTAAAATATAATTGCTGAATATAGAGACACTCACAATTAAAGATTACTCTCAGCATTCATACACTCTACTATATTGTATATTTGGATATATTTGTATTTTAATGAATATTTACATTGTTAGCCCATAATATCTTTTACTTATAGAATTCTTGGTCATATGATAAATTTTATTAAAATATACTATTTTTTGATAAGTGTGTTAATAAGCGCTGGTTACATTTAATTTTATCATTAGTTATTAGATCGTAGAGTTTCATATTAATGGACTGTAAATCGTTAATTTCCAAAAGAAACGGCACAAAAAACTCCAGGTTGGAATTTAGCTCTCTTGAGCTAAAATCACCAGCTCCGCGTGGCTTGAAAAGCTCGGTACTCATCTTGAGTAAAACAAATTTGTTTTTTCTACTATGTTCTGGAAGTTTCAGCGGACTATATATTGGTCTTCACAGCGCACACACGGGTATAACGTAACTCTGTGGCAGTGGTTACGGATTTTGTACACCCTAACTGGCAACCTGCATGTTGTTCAGAGGGAGGCGCTAGTCCGCACGCAGTAGTTTCTGGAAGGAACCTCATGCTTGCACCATGGAGAAAGTGAGTATCCTACAACTAAGACACATGCGTTTAAAACCCAGTGTAACATATCTGTCTGCTTCGATGTGTTTTTGTTCTTCTCTTGTTGTCGTTGCGGTAATAATTACACACATTAGCACTGGAATAGTTAGCCACTTCTTTACAGTTTAGCTTCTGTCAGACAGCTAGCTGGCTTGTTAGCGGAGTGTCAATCCGGTAGTAGATTTAGCTAACGTATGGTAGCTGTGTGACTTACTGAAATTGATAATGGTACACAGCGCACAACAGCAGTCTACAGTATAGTTAGTCATCTAGCGCCAAACCGTTTAATACTAATAATTTCGCTATCTAGGTTAGGCTACGCTTAGTTGGTTATTAGTTTAGTCATTTGTAGTTATGAGTGAAGCTAATTATTGATTCTAGCTTAGCTCTTGCATGACAAGGTTAAGTTAGCTAAGCGTTAGTGTGGCTAACTTATCAGCAATATTAACACAAATCCTAATGTTCTTAACAGTTGCTTTGTGACTGACGGCATGATGGTAATAGATCACTGCAGTTGTTGGCGCATCGAAACAAAGCGATTTGCTAACTCCTAGCAAATCACCGGCAAAACACCCTGATAAGTAGCTAGAGTTAACTCTCCAAATCAGCGAATCGACGCCAACTTGGCCACTAACATTAACCCTTAATGTGGACGTTGTCATTGATAAAGTAGCTTAGGAGACCGGCGGCTTGAACTGCGGCAGTTGTCTAGTAGCACATGCTGGGATATTTTTGGCTCAGCGTTGTCCTCGCTAGCCTGCTCAGACCGGAGGATCATTCTAGATGCACACGCTTCCGTCATGACTACTGGTCGTAATTTGTTAAAAGTGCCGCGGATTCTCGAACGTTCTGCAGCGGTGCACTTTGTAAATAGTTTGGGTTGATTATACATTTTTAAACAGTTACTGGAAAAGTAGAGGAATATCTGTAATTCCTGACTTGACCAGTGTGTCAAACGTCACAGACAGATGTTCTGCTCCTTTGTTATTTATCGATACCTGCTTATTATTCATGAAACTTCTGTGACGTTGATCTTCTAATAGTCTTCCTGTCATGTGTGTTGATACACATACATTTACATTGTTGTCCATCTCAAATTCAGTGTTTACTAGTAGAATCCTGAATATGCAGTAACTAAAAAAACAACAACATATTTCTGCCTTACTGCTGAACTGTCTGACATCAACAGCTAAGTGGACAATTTCCTTTTTTAGTGGTCCCAAATAACAGCTGCAAAACATGTTTCTCCTTAGTCAGCTCTATATTGGAAATTTTCCTTGAACCTTTTTTGAAGAATGATGTCAAAAATGAGCAGTTGTGTTTTTACTTAATTGTATCATCCTTTTTTTTAATAGGTTTCAGGATTGAAAGATCAGGGCAACAAGGCTTTGAGTGCTGGAAATATTGACGAAGCTATTCGTTGCTACACCGAGGCTTTGGCTCTTGACCCTTCTAACCATGTCCTGTTCAGTAACCGCTCAGCAGCCTATGCCAAGAAAGGCAGTTATGAGAATGCTCTCCAGGATGCCTGCCAGACCATCAAGATCAAGCCTGACTGGGGCAAGGTAAGAGGTCATTTATTTTGCCAGCATTTAATTGATATAATAAATTGATATAATAAATAAGAGATGCTGAAAAGGCAATCTACTCTCTCTTGGACAACCAGGGATACTCTCGAAAAGCTGCAGCGCTGGAATTTTTAGGTCGACTGGAAGATGCTAAAGCAACTTACCAAGAGGGGATCCGGCAAGAGCCAAACAATCAACAGCTCAAAGAGGGTTTACAGAACATTGAAGCTCGACTAGCTGGTATGTTTAGGATATAGCTTCTCTATTGTCATAAACGCAAAATCCTAGTTATTGTGTTCAAGATGGGAATAGGATATTTACTTGTGTTTTGACAATTGTCTAGAATGGGTTGCAGATATCGTATGACTAGAATAGAGTGGGATGGGTGGAACTGTAATTACTGTCACCAAATAAATTATACATTGTTTTTTTTCTCTAAACCAGAGAATTTAATGATGAACCCCTTCGCCTTGCCCAACTTGTATCAGAAGCTGGAAAGTGATTCTCGGACCCGTGAGCTCTTGGCAGATCCCAGCTACAGAGAATTGCTGGAGCAGCTTAGAAAAAAACCATCAGAGCTTGGCACGTATGTGCATTGCCATACATTTTTCAATTATTTTTTTTGATACAAGCCTGGACGAAAAGCTAGAGCAAATGATTGTGTAAATCAGATGTAATGTTTTTGAAGGAAATGTTTTTTTGTGTGTACTCTAAGTTTAAAAATATTTATTTTAATGGCATTGCAGGAAATTGCAGGATCCCAGAGTGATGACCACACTATCTGTGCTGCTGGGACTGAACCTCTCTGAGATGGAGGAAGAAGAGGAGGTCACTCCTTCTCCTCCCCCCAAGCCCAAAGAGACTCAGCCACCACCTCCCAAAGAGGAAGACCTTCCGGAAAACAAGATAATGGTAAATCAATTATCATATTTTTTTTTCCAATTGAAACTTTTTTTTTAATTTTGCATCTGGATAAATTATAATGCAATATGAAAATGATAAGAAATCTTACTACAGTAATATTTTTACAGGCCTTGAAGGAAAAAGAACTTGGGAATGCCGCATATAAAAATAAGGACTTTGAAGCAGCACTGAAACACTATGAACAAGCAATAAAACATGACCCCACCAACATGACTTACATTTCCAATCAAGCAGGTAATTATTCTCAAAAGCAGTTAGCACCATCATATGTAAATAATCACAGACATTTCATAATATTCCACGTGAATAGGTTTAGCTTTGGCTGGTTTTACTGTGTAAAATGTTAGAATAGAAGAATTTTCCGGATCAACTTTTTAGTATATATAAAGAAAGGTTGTGCATTTCTTGGTATGTTTACTACAAATATAGTGAAATCTCATGCTTGTGTAACATGTGATCATATTATGCTTTCAGCTGTGTATTTTGAAAAAGGAGAATATGAAAAGTGCAGAGAGCTGTGCGAGAAGGCAATTGAAGTTGGGAGAGAGAATCGTGAAGACTACAGACAAATTGCAAAGTGAGTATTATGATTTCATGATTTCTAACATTTCCTTAATGTTTTTTTTTTTTAAACTACAGACATTTTTCTTTTTACTGTCTGGAAACAACTGTGAAGTATTTTTCTTCCCCCCCCCCCCCCCCCCCCCCCCCCCTTCGTGTCACATTTCTTCATGTTTGCTGTGAGACAATAGACACGTGGTATAGAAGAACCACCAGATGGCAGTGTCTTTCTGTTGCTACAAACGATGTCTATAAAGTGATGTGCTTTTATACAGACCTCTGTCAGTAGACAGGTTGTAAGCAACCTCTTCATATCGGTTATGTTCGTTACCAAAGCTAGTAAACGAAAGCTCCAAGATGCATAGTAAACATAGACATTTAAGATAAGCAAAAGTCTAAAGGCTTTTATAAAATGCTGTAGACTTGTATTTGAAAACTCACTTCACTAAATGCGTTTTCAGTTTTGCCCTGTGGAAAAGGCTCAGTATCAGATGTAATTTGTTTAATTTTCTACTGTTTCATAGAGCCTTGGCTAGGATTGGCAACTCATACTTCAAGCAGGAACAATACAAAGAAGCAATTCAGTATTTCAACAAGAGTTTGACGGAGCACCGTACTCCTGACGTCTTGAAGAAGTGCCAGCAGGTACTGTGATACTCACATCAGTATTTCAGTATGATAAACACACTTCCCTTCAATTAGGGATGCATGTGATAGATATTGACAATTGCATTTCTACTATGTTCATACAGGCTGAAAAGATACTGAAGGAGCAAGAGAAACTAGCCTACATTAACCCAGAATTAGCCCTGGAAGAGAAGACCAAGGGCAACGATGCCTTCCAGAAAGGTGTGTGTAATAGCGCCTGTACTTCCTTAAGTTTAGTGTCTTCTCTCTTGAACTTTTGGATAAAAATTATATTTTGCCTTTGCAGGAGACTACCCCTTAGCCATGAAACATTACACAGAGGCCATTAAGAGAAATCCCGGCGATGCCAAACTCTTCAGTAACAGAGCTGCCTGCTACACAAAACTGCTGGAGTTCCAACTTGCCCTGAAGGTACACTTCATCCTATTAGACACATCCATGAATCAGCTTCTACGATAAAGCTGGGGATTTACTTGTTGTTAATTAAGTGGTCGTTGGTGTGTGCTTTTAGAAATTAATGCTATGTAGGGATGTATAAAGAATTTACCCAGCCTACCTTTCCATTTTTTTGCATTATTACTTTTTTCTCCCCAGGACTGTGAAGAGTGCATCAAACTTGAGCCTACATTTAGTAAGTGGGAAATGTTTTCTGTCTTTTTGTAATTGTAATTAAATTGTGTTTACATCCAGGACAAATCATTGTTGTCCTACAAGTATTTTAACATATCTGTCCATAGTTAAGGGCTACACACGCAAAGGAGCTGCATTGGAGGCCATGAAAGATTATTCAAAAGCTATGGATGCGTATCAGAAGGCTCTGGAGCTGGACTCTTCCTCAAAGGTATTCATCAAGTTTTCAAAAGAAGAAGAAAAGAAAAATACTCCTTTACTGTAACTTTTTAAAGATGCCATACTTTAAGAAATATTTAAGTTCTAACCTAACTTGACATCACACACGAGTGAGCACAGACCAACATTGTGCACAGGTCCAACTGTGCTTTTATACCTAGAGGCTTTCCTAGAGACCTAGAGAGTTCATTTTATCAAGCTTAAATTTTATATATATATATATATATATATATATATATATATATATATATCACAAAGACTTTGCACAATTAATTTGTTATTATTATTATTAAATGTGTCTTAACCTTGTGGTTTTTTGTTTTTAACATTTTAAAGGAATCTTGTTGAAATCTGTACTCTCTACAGTTTTTAAGTATGTATTTATTAAAGTGAATCTGAACTACAAAAATGATGACACCATTTGTCCTCCAACTTTAGGAAGCCACAGAAGGCTTGCAGCGCTGTATGGTCAGTCAGGCCATGAGGAACGACAGCCCTGAAGAAGTAAAGAAAAGGGCCATGGCTGATCCTGAGGTGCAGCAGATCATGTCTGACCCAGCCATGCGCATGATCCTTGAGCAAATGCAAAAGGATCCTCAGGCACTTAGCGAGTAAGTTAGTTTATAACTTTTTTTATTTATTTATTTTTTTTGCATGTAGTAGAATCTTTGGCTAATAAGCCAACTGATTTTTTTTTCCTCTTAATTTACAGCCACTTAAAGAATCCAGTTATTGCTCAGAAGATACAGAAACTCATTGATGTCGGACTCATAGCCATTCGTTGATGAGACAAGACAGATGTGTAAAGAACATCCCAAGACCACAGTGGAACAACATGAAAATTTCACCAAAATATTACATCTTCTCTTCTTGCCTTTAGAGTATGTTTGTCCTAAGTCTCACTCAGATATTGTTTTTTTTCTTTGTTATTTTCACAACTTTTTACATTGTATCTAAGAACGTAACTTGTCTGGAGAAGTTAAGTGCTCCATAAATCTTTTTCTGCAAAAAAAGAGCAACAAAAACATGTGTACAAATAATTAAAAACATCCAAAAATGCCATGCAGCAGAATTAAGTGTTTTAAAGGATGAGTCCACCTTGGAGCAAGTCACATATTCTTTACATTATAGTTTTAAAAGGAAAGGAAACCAGTACACATCACTTAAAATGAAAATTGCAAATCACGTCACAAATTGTAATTGTCAACATTGATCACGGTTCATAATGCATCTTTAAGGCTTGACTAAAAACACTGCTTTAAAGTTGACGTGTCACGTTTTTTCCTCCTTTTTTTTCGATCTCCAACACCAGGTGCTACCCATGAGCCACTCGCATCACAATTTATATTTATTATTTGAAATCTAAAGTGTGTCCTTGTGTACAGGATGAATGTAGACCAGTAAGTAGTTCAGATCTTTTGCCTTAAAGACTTATTTTAGCTGGATCACCATCACTGTATCATTGAAGTTATAAGATATGTAAAAGTCAGGCTTTTGTTGGTATGCATTCCTTTTTCTAGTGAAAAGGAAAATAAGGAAAACATTAAAGCTTACAACATAAACAGTATCATCAAGGCCATCAGTTATGGTCCCACAAAGACCTTTTGAATGCTATGTAGAATTTAGCCAGTAAAACTGTTGACAGTTAGTGTAGAATAGATTATGTTGGCTGGCTTCAGGTGCAAAACATAAACATTTATTAAATATTTGAAGGAAATTTAATGTGATGTTTAAAGGGTGGGTTTATCCTTCCAAATTCACAAAGACTGGTAGAGTACATTAATTGGGGTCACGGTGATGTCACTAAAAATTGCGTGTGATTGTTCTATGTTTAAAACAACTGAAGCCATAGTTCTTCATGGTTACATACGATGTTTGAAGGAAGCACGGCTGTTGTTAAGATGCACTGTGCCAGCCTTTTCATGTTTTAATATGTCCTGTATTCTGTTGACTGTACACGTGGTGGACAGGTTCTGTTTTTTTTGTTTTTCAAAAGAAATACAGATGATGTAGTGACCGTTATGTCACACATAGTTTCTAATAACTTAGGGTTAGAAAACAGCTGTCTTTTTGTCCTATGTTTTTCAAGGGCCAGTCAAAAGCTGTTCCTTTTTATTACCTTTTGTTTTCATATTGCCATATTGAAATTATTGTATTAGGAATTAGGTAAATATACTTATAAGTAATCATAAACAAGACATGACTAACACTCCCAGGAAGTATAACATATTATTGAAACGCAGGTGTACTGTGAAATATACAGCATCCAAATATATTTTAAAGGTCAGCAATGTTTTTTGTCCAAGCAACAACAATGGATAGTAGCAGACTTGCATCTTATAGTAGATGGATTTTTAGTTTATTAGAATTTATTAGCTTTAATTACATACACTAATTAGTAGTTGTATTCACATCATTACTTATATTAGTTTAGCCAAAGGATTTGCTCTTGTTAAGAAATTAAAAGTTAGATTTAACTTTTCTACAATTTCATAAATGCGTATCTGTAGAAGGTGCTCTGCAGCTGTGATTATATTAATGTAAACGTAAACGCGTACTGTCAGACGAATAGTTGACAGGTTGCATATTATGCTGTAAAGACACGACGTTACTTCAAATATCGACAAACTCCGTTTTTTTTAAATCACTCCTCAAGCAGCGTCGCTCCGCCCTCATCCTGGAGTCATGTGACTGACCGTCGCCCAGGTTGTGTCGAAAGCATCCTGGCGTTAGCAGTTAGCTAGCTGTTGACTAAAATGCAAAGTGAGATGTAAATATTTTCATCATGGCTGAATCAATAAGTCGATTATAGAGGAGACAACGAAGATAAGGATGTACCTAAATTGCCCATTTTAACACGATCCGATAACTGGTATCTGTACAGGCCAATTAAAATAGCTAAGTAGACATTAGCACTAGCTTACGTTCAAACTTTGACGGGCAGCTGTAGTAATTCTCTTGCTAACGTTAGCTGTTTGCAAATGTACCACCACCGTAGCGGCTAGCTAGGTAACTTGTCTAGTTGTAGCAGCTACATTAAGCTCTTTACACACTGACTAATGACGCGGTGCTCTGAGCAGCCGTTTGTGTAAAACTAGCTTTACCGTCATTCATAAGTAACGTAGTAAGAGTCGGCTTGTGAATATAAATAATGGCTGATATTGTTTTTGTGTTAATGCTGACGATTGTCACCTAACTAGTTGGTTACTTAGTTGGTTACTAGTAAATCACTTTACTAGTTGGTTGAGCGACTAACGTTACTTAAAACGTTGCATCTTGACTCCAGCTAATGGTGAAGCACAGTTATCAGTGAAGTGAGAAGCTTCATCTTTCCCGATCTATTTCGTCCCGTCTCATGAGCTAAATAATGCAGAAAACAGGATGTCAAACGCCTCGGGATTAACGGCCACAGCAGCATTGTGTACAAAACACAGCTGTCCAGTCATTTCCATAATCCCTGCCTTCTTTACAATGCAGCCATGCTAGCGTTAGTTCGTTGCTGAGCGCGTAGTGTGGTATTTTGTTTGATCCAACACTTTCCTCACCACGTCAACGTAAAACCTTCGTATAGGTTTTAGTGTACCTTACTTTAAGTTATGTCTGGGGACGCATCTGATAGCAGCGATGACTCCGACGCAACAAATGAACGGGCCTGCACTGTTAAGCATCAAATCACCAATGGTAAGTAAAGTACAGTGTAATCAATGATGTTTGTGTCGCTCTGTCTAACCAGAAACCCTCTAAAACGGATTCATTACATTTTCATATAATAGATACATACAATATTGTAAAAACTTTATTTTGAAAAGTTTATTCTGAAAAGACATTTTCTAAATTTCTACCAATAGTCGTAGAAAATACACTGAAACTCACATAACGCATTAGCTGCTGCTTGTCTTCCTTAAAGAGACAAATGGTTGAAGATGGTTGTATAACTGGTTATAACACAACTAATAATAATCTCCCTGCATATTTAAGAGATTTCAATCCTATTGTAAGTGTTGTTTTTTTAAAACAGTGACACTTATGTTTGCTGGGTAGGAAAACTGGACATATACTGTTTTGACTGTAGTATTTTTTGTGTTTCACTAGCAAACTTCACAGGGCACACTGAAAGAGTTGGCATGGAGAACTTTGAGCTACTCAAAGTCCTGGGAACTGGAGGTAGGAAGCTACATGGAATGTGAAGTATAAGAAACATAGATACAGGTTTTGGAAATAAAGCAAATGTTTTTGTGTTTCTTCAGCTTATGGAAAAGTGTTTTTAGTCAGGAAGAACAGCGGCCATGATGTGGGCCAGCTATATGCTATGAAGGTGAGTATACAAATATATAGAAACTCAATCATGAAACATTTCTTTCACAAAACTTTTACTCTATGGTAATGTTATTTCAAATACTATCCATAGGTGTTGAAGAAAGCAGCTATAGTTCAAAAGGCAAAGACAACAGAACATACCCGCACCGAGAGGCAGGTGTTAGAGCACATCCGCCAGTCTCCGTTCCTGGTCACCCTGCACTATGCCTTTCAGACGCAAAGCAAGCTGCATCTAATTCTGGGTGAGTGGTGGGACACTAAACTGATGAAATGTTCTCTGGATTTCGCATTTGTGTGATTTTTGTATTTGGTCTCCACAATCTGCAGACTATGTGAGTGGCGGGGAGATGTTCACCCACCTGTACCAGCGAGATCACTTTTCTGAGGAGGCAGTACGGATTTATATTGGAGAAATCATCCTGGCACTGGAGCACCTGCACAAGGTGGTTCCCACTCTTTATAGTTGTATATACATGCAGTGTGGACACAAAGTTTATACAGAGTATGCAGCCACACAATGCAATGCGTTATAGGCGTTGCATTATCAAGGAGTTGGCAAATTTGCAGCATTTCATAATCATGGGGCAACATTATTTTAAGTTCAGAAGTCAGGCAAGTCTTACTTCTTTAGTCTTTTTATGTTGCTTTATGTTTCCACTTTTCCACGTGTTTCTACAGCTTGGGATTGTGTACAGAGACATCAAATTAGAAAACATTCTTCTAGACAGCGACGGCCATGTGGTGCTGACAGATTTTGGACTCAGTAAAGAGTTTCTGGAGGAAGAGGTATTTAAAATATACAAACACCTGATGTAATGTGTAATTATAAACAACATGCATCCACAATCACATGTCTTGTTCTACCCCTTTTACTATAGTACTTTATCTCCCTTTCCCCTGATTACAGAAAGAAAGAACCTACTCGTTTTGTGGCACTATTGAGTACATGGCCCCTGAAATCATCAGGGGGAAGACCGGCCATGGCAAGGTAAATGTAGGAGAGCAACCAAAGAACGAGATGTTGTTACACCTAAACACGTCACCGTATAGTCTTAATAATCAGATGTTTCAAAAAGGACATTATTTTTACTTAGTAAATAATCTGTTGCTATCACAGGAGACACTCTATAATAATGTTTTTTAACTTCCACCCCTTCAGTGTGTAGATTGGTGGAGCCTTGGCATCCTGATGTTTGAGCTACTGACAGGAGCATCTCCTTTTACCCTGGAGGGAGAGAGAAACTCCCAAAGTGAGGTGTCAAAGTGAGTGCAGTCTGTCTCCTAAATTCATATTTTTTTCTCCAAATTCAGCGATGTCTTGTAGATATTACTTAGCTTACAGTCAGATCATTATGCACGTAACCTGAGTTTCATTTTAAAGTTTGTCTGTTTCTTATTTGCTCTCCTTCACTCAGACGTATTCTGCGCTGTGATCCACCATTCCCCTCCATGATCGGATCCACTGCTCAGGACCTGCTGAAGAAGCTGTTAGTGAAAGATCCTCATAAGAGGCTGGGCTCTGGACCGCGAGGGGCTGAAGACATCAAAGCACATAACTTCTTCAAGGTTTTATTAGCCCCAACTACAGTTTGCTTAGCTGTATTAATTAATTATTACTGATCCATTCTTCCTTCTGTCTGCATTTGCTCACCAACAGGGACTGAACTGGTCTGACTTGGCACAGAAGAAGGTGCCAAGTCCATTCAAGCCAGAGTTGAAGAATGAACTTGACGTGGGCAACTTTGCTGAGGAGTTCACTGGGATGGAGCCTGTGTACTCTCCAGCGAGCACGCCTCCAAGCACAGACCGCCTGTTCCAGGTCAGTTCTCGCTGTCTCTTGACCCTGGACTTTAAAATTTAACATTTAACTTTAAAAACATTTTCCTCTGTGTAAAGTGAATCACGTTACTGTACTAATTGTTTGTGCTTTTGTTTAGGGTTACTCTTTCATTGCTCCCTCCATCCTCTTCAATAAGAACGCGGTCATGGGAGATTTTGTTGAAACCCAGATTGGCGCTGATCGACCAGGTTCAGCCTCTGTTCAGCGCAGTGCAATGTTAGAGGTATGGATGCTACACCAGGGTGTAAACCGCTTGTGGTTATGATTAAACATGCTATCCTTGTTCTTTAATTAACAGCAGAGGTTTAGTCCTGCTCTGGTTTCCATGACTGCTTTTCAAAAAAATTGACCTTTGTCTTTTCAACCCATAAGTAAACCTGTGTTTAAGACTGCTCCGTACTGTTTACCTGGACAGACATGAATGAAAAGAAACTTTTTTTAGCTCAGTTTATACATGTACAGTATATTCAAAACTAAACCAAAGTAGCCCAGTAGTTCAGATACTTTCCTGTCATATAAATTTATATTATTATAGTATTGATTTAAGATATTAAGAATATCTGATCAGATTGTCCAGCTGATGTTTCTTTACATCTAACTGTTTCATTGCATATTGTCATGTACAACCAGGTCTGGGTGAAGCACAGTTTGTGACTCTCACTTTCTATCTTTCCTTCTTTGTTCAGGAATCACAGTTCTTTCACCACTATGAGCTGTATCTGCATGGACCACCTCTAGGAGAGGGTAGTTTCTCTGTGTGCAGAAAATGCAAACACAAGCAAAATGGCCATGAGTATGCAGTCAAGATCGTGAGCCGCAGGTGATGCTACTGCAGTAAATTGCCCAATTAACAGCTCTGAGGCTTGACTGTACTTTAACAAATGAATCTGTATCACATCACATCATACCGTATGACAGCATCGTTAATGTTGGCCGGTGCTGTTATTTGTGTTAGAATGGAGGCAAACAGTCAGAGGGAGATTGCTGCTTTGAGGCAATGTGAGGGCCACCCCAACATCGTCAAGCTGCATGAAGTGTATACTGATCAGGTACAACAGAAGCAATCAGAGAATGAATATTTACTGTATATTAAGTTACTGTTAAATAATAAGAAACATGTTGTGTCAAAGATGTAATGCTACATGTCAGGAAATGAATGACCTCAAACTTTGTCTTTGCACTCAGTTTCACACATATCTTGTGATGGAGCTTCTGCGAGGTGGAGAGTTGCTGGAGAGGATCAAGAAGAAGAAACTCTTCGGTGAGGCAGAGGCCAGCCAGTTGTTACAGAGCCTGGTCTCCGCCGTCAGCTTCATGCACGAGGCTGGAGTCGTGCACAGAGACCTCAAACCAGAGGTGAGCTGTGACTTAATGGCGTATTAATGATTTATGAGTTCTTCTGAAATGATAAAGAACCTCTCACAAACTCATCAGTGGCTTGTACACACACACACACACACACACACACACACACACACACACACACACACACACACACTGCCGGTTTTATGAAGCCGTTCATCACCATGACATTCATAATTCTTCTGTAGCAAACATTTTAAATTAGCAATGCAATTCAAAAAATTTAAATTAAACTTGCTAGAGAAGTTAGATGTTGGGAAGAAAACCATGGTTGGTGACATTATTGGCTTCAGTAAAGAGAACAGAAGCCAACGAGAACAGAGTGAAGTTCTAATTGTCTAGTATTTTGCCACTTTGAACCGCATGTGTCCTGTACATCCCTGGGATGTCATACATATACAGGCTGAATACAGTGATGAGCAGCCGGTCTAATGTGTGTAGATGCCGGCGTTCTCATCTTACAGCATTGTTTTCACGCGACTTAATTGAGGTAAACACGGTGGACAACTGTGTGAAATGTGTCCGTGCTGCTGTGCGGCACTTTTCAGAATGAAAGCTGCAGATTTATCACACGTACCCTGCTGTCGTCCGATAGCTGTGGGATTTAATTAACTGAAGGAAAAGCCTTTCATATAGTATAAAGCGGCTGTGAATGACAGATACAGGTAGGAATCGGCCATTAACTTTGAATTCACACAGCGCGTAATGTTTCACTGTGGCGCCTGTCAGAATCACATAAACTTTTAATGTGATGCCTATGCAAATGAGTCTGTTTAGTGGAGAGTTTGATTAAAACTGTTTATCCGCATTACTTTATGAACATCTTGTTTGAAGAATCAGCACATGTTGAGTCATGGTCCTATTAGTGACAGAAAAATAGTTCTCCTCCAAGAATTACATGCACGAGCTAGTACATAATTTGATGTCAGAAACGTGCCAGCTCAGTGCTCAGTAACATTCATTGCTGAACATCAACAGCCTCAAATGGAACAAAGAAAACTAACAGTACTTTGTGCTTGTTTACTTTGCAGAACGTGCTGTTTGCAGATGAGGGCGAGGACTCGGTGCTGAAAGTAATAGATTTTGGGTTTGCCCGCCTGTGCCCCGCTGGCAGTGCCCCCCTGCAGACGCCTTGCTTCACTCTGCAGTACGCGGCGCCTGAGCTGTTTGAAAGCGCCGGATACGACAAAGCCTGTGATCTCTGGAGTCTTGGGGTCATCCTGGTGATTGAAACTTAAATTAAGCGATTCCGTGGCGTCGGTCTGCTTTGAATGAGTATTAATGACGTGTTTGTTTTCACCAGTACACCATGCTGTCCGGCCAAGTGCCGTTTCAGAGTGAGCAGCGTGGGGTGACGTCGTCATTCGCTTCTGATATCATGCAAAAAATAAAAGAAGGAGATTTCTCACTTGATGGAGATGCCTGGAAAGGTGTATCGGACGACGCCAAAGAGCTTGTTAAAGGTATAGGCTCACTAGTTGTTAGGTGTTGCAGTTGGCTCACTGCTGGCTTCGTCTTCATCATATTCTTTTCTTTTGTTTGTGCTCTTTTCACTTCGTCTCTCTATAATTTAAGGCCTGTTGACAGTGGACCCTGAGAGGCGTCTGAAACTCTCAGACCTGAAGGAGAACAGCTGGCTACAGGGTGGAGCATCCATGTCCACCACCCCTTTGTGCACCCCAGATGTGCTTGAGTCCAGTGGTCCTACTGTTCGCACCTATGTCAACGCCACTTACAAGGTACTGGCAATGTGTACCACTTTTTTTTACGTTCCCTTTTGAGGTAATTGTATTCAATTTGTACAAATCCCGTCTCTTAACAGGCTTTCAACCTTGGTAAGAGAGAAGGCTTCTTTCTGAAAAGTGTCGACAATGCTCCCCTTGCAAAACGACGGAAGCTGAAGATGACAAGTACAGGCGTAGAGACACGGTGGAGCTCGTCCTCTTCTTCCTCCTCTTCCTCCACTTCCTCCTCTGCCTCTGCAACAGCATCCAAAGCACAGCCAAAGCAAACTGTGGCCCCAAAGCAGAGCTAACCAAGACGGCAGCGGAGAGAACGTGGGAATGTGAAGTGGCATGTGCTTATACTGGCAACATGAAATCCTCCAGGGTTGATAGAGTTCCAAAACCTCCTCCTCCCAAACACAAAAAGACTGGTTTAACTTAGTAAGATTTCAATACACCATCCCCAAAACCAAACCTGTGTTTTCCTTGAACGGATGGAGGGAGAGATGATAGTGTTTAGTTTGGCATCTTTGCATCATACAGAAGTCAGTGGCCTTTAAAAGGATTACTTATTCAGTATTTACTGGTGATATCACACACTAAAAGTATTGGAAAATTGACACATTTACCTATTTTCACTGTGGGTAAGAACTAGTGCCTGGCTATTTAGGGAAAAAGGGAAAAAAGGAGCCATAAAGTACAAGCCATATATACAACAAAGCAGTGAATCTGAAATTTGAGCCGCTGTGAATACACACAAAGTTGCACATCGCAAAAAAACAGTCCTTCCAGCAATTTGAAGACCTAAGCTCTGATTTATATGTAGGTGCAGGCATATATCGATTGGCAACAAAACAAAAGCAAATGTGCGATTGGTTCAAGATGTTTTGGTTTTTTGATTCGGTTGGAAATCGATCCGTCTATTTGCACTATCTGCAGGGAATGCGACTCATCGCTCTGTCAAACGAGCAGATAAACGCTTGTGTGTTTTATCCCAGAGATTCCATAGGGAAAGCTACACTGTAGTGGGAATCTTCAGCATTTGACGCAGGTTTAACGAGGTGTAGATCTTAGGTCCAAACGGTGCTGCCTTTGCAGAGCGCCAGTACACTACCAACTTTAGATGGCTTTAAATACGTGTTCTCAGCATCGGTTTGACTTGACGTGGTCCCAGCACTAACTAATTGTCCAACTGTAACACCTGTAAAAAAAAAAAAAGAGTTAAAGGCACAGGAGCAGCCACGATAACACAATGCGATTCTTCTTGTTATACTTGCTGTAAATGACTCCCATTACTGTGGCGGTCTGAGGAAGTTTAGCATGCTCATCCATACAGATGAACTATAGGAATGTTTTTCTATATCTTGTTGTCTTGGGCTTATCGGGGAAATGTCAGCCAGAATGATTGTCACGCTACCGAGTGCCGCTCTAGTGTTTGCATGTTGATCGGAGTGAAATCCATTTAGATGATTTTGCGTCCCCGTCGCCTGGGGCCTGTGAATTTTTAAAGGGTATTACTGTTTTGTCGGCCCATCAGACCAGCACTATACGCGGCTGCCACGAATACAATCTGATTTGATACAGTAAAGTATTTTTGCTCAGGTTGCTGCCGCCTGAGCTGTAAAGATCACACACTTGTCTTTTTACAGAAGTAGTTTTGAAACGTTGTATAGCTTTGCAATTCAAGTTCTATTGCAGACACTTAATCATGACTTTAAAGCGACTCTTTCTAGAGCGTCCTGCGAGATCCGTGTAAATATTCATCTTTGATCAAGAGCAAAAAAAAACCCAGATGGTTGTAATGATTTAAATTTGGCAAATGTTTTATTGGTAATTAAGTCTTTTGATGTAATTCTGTTTTTCTGTGACTCTTTTTTACTTGTTGCACACTCAGTTGATCAGTTAAACGCATTTCAGCTTTAAAGGAGCTTTCACTGATATTTATTACATGGAATTGATTTTAATGCTGTCGTAATAGGATTCTGATCATTTGGCTCTTGTCTGTCGTGTGGCTGTGAGAGCACGTGTGGCCCTGGGAGATTGGTTATATTTGTATTTTCGTGCCAGATGAAGCATTATTGTTAGTTACTGTATTATTTTCTTTGCCGCCTTTGTCTGATTAATGGTTACTGGTTGTTTGTGTTTGAACATTTTTACTTAAACTGTGCTTTTATTTGGTGTTGATATTTTTGGATGTTGTAAATGATATTTTTCTTTACTGGTTTGCCGAGATGCACTGTCGTTGATGTTGTAACTGGCAATTTATCTTTGACACCAAGAATTTTTTGGTTGGTGCAAAATAAACATTACTTTTAATTAGACGGCTCACTGTTTTCTCTTCATGCTTCATTGTTGAAATGACTGTAGTCTCATTAGTTCGGGCACTGTTTGCAGCAATTACACAAAGAACCAGATTCATTAATACTGATGGTTATTATTCCTGGTCATACTTGGTACTCAATGCAAACGGCAAATTAGACTTAGTCATTTTGAAGGAAGGAAAGGGCAAAAGTTCTCATTAAAATTCATTAACATTTAAAGTTTTCTGTTGGTCAGACTGTCTGGCACAACAAAATGAAACCGAATGTTAATGAAGTTATTACACTATGCAGATTCAGACCCTTATAACTGTTAAACCTTTATTTGAAAAACCTTGGCACTGTTAGACTGGCAGCCCTCCACATTGCTTTGGCTTTTGTTCCCTCTGAGCCTCAAGTAAATCTGTGCTGCTTTACAATGGCATATCGAACATTATAATTACTCTGCTCTCCACATTTTTTTCCACTCTTTCAAGTTTCTTACTTTACACGTTATTAAACCAAAAATCATTTTCGCTCCTTTGCATTTCATTCAATAATTTGAACACACAGGTTTTCTTAGAGTCATGGTGTGTTGTTCATGTATTAGACCAGTAGGGGGCTGTTGTGTGCCGTTCTCTGAGAGTCATGTTTGATTTACTTTCTACTCTACTCAGACCAGGGCTGCTCTTTCTCTCCAATCACGCCCCTTCGCACGGACACGCCCCTTGCGTTAAGCCACACCCACTTCCAGCTCACCTGTGCCTTTTTTTCTGCCTCTATACATCTGCATATATACAGTTCTGTATAGAGTATATGCCTCATCTTAACCATTTTGCCCTTGCTGGTTTAACTGGCTTTACTTTATTCATATTTCAAAACCTAGAACAGAAGTCAAACTGCCGACTATGAATTCTGTATCATGTAAGTCTTTGTATTGAATTGTATGTTTTTGTATTCAAGCCATGTTCATGTTCATGCCTGACATGGTAAGTGTTCTCTAGTTTTCTAATCAAGTGCGTGACTTTCAATGTTCATGCTCAGGGAGCAGGAGGGATTTAAGAACAATTTTCTCATTCATGGATTAATTACTGATTTTGGTTCTGAACTGGCTGTGGAGAAGAGCTTCATAGATTTACTTCAGAACTCTGGAAATGTTTGTAACCATGATGCCTTGCGGCTGGCGGCCAGTTTAAGGAGCTGAGCTTTTCCATTTATTCAGTTTTTGGTGTTTTGTATTTTGGTTTGTGTATTTTTATTAAAATAATCCATTTGGTGTCTTCTTGGTTCCCCTTGGGTCCAAAAAAACATGCAAACAAAATAACACCCTTGACCTTGAGTAATGAAAGGCTAATAATATGGTATTGCATTGCAGTGCAGTTTGCACACCACTTATTTACTTGTAAAGAAGTTGTATAAGATATAAAGCTTTTAGCTCTCAAAAAATGTACTGTTGAGCAATTCCTCAAGTTGTTTCACTACAGTATTCTGCAACAGGTTACTGCACAATAGTTGTTCTTGTCACTAAGAAACAGTTAATACTTTCAGCTAGAGAAAAAGTTAATGCTGGCAGACTAACAGTGACAGTGCTGACATATGGAGGTTCAACAGAATGTTCGCTATCATTTTATTTTAAAAGTCTAAGATATTAGGACTATTGGTCACACTAGAGTGGCGTCAAGGGGTCATCATGGCTGTTGAATTCTTATTTGTTGAGGGCATAAATCTATGCAACAAACTTCATGTTAGTCTATCCAATAACTGTTGTTATGTTTCTGCCAAAGCGCTGGATTGACGGAGCCACACTGACGCCTCCAGAGGCACAATATGCGATATTACATCGGCGGTGGTGATGCATGTGATAACACAAAAGCAAGAAGAAACCAATAAAACTGATTGGCATGCTTTGTAGGCTGCTCATTGATTGCTGGCAGCAGATAAACCCCCTGCTGAGCCTGAGGGCTAATCAAACTCTTCGCTTCAGATATTCTACAGGCTGTGTGCTGCTGTTATTGGCGCCACATCGCTCACAAACAGCTGCACTTTCTGAAGGGCAGGACTTCAGTCACGCCGTGAGGATGCCAGTGTTTACTCCTAAAAATCACACTTTCAGAAGGGACAAGAAGTGAAGCCAACCAACCATTAGCACTATTACCAGCTGTATTTAGACTTTGTAAGATGTGAGTTATGAATTAAAATCTGAAGTCTTTTATTAGCTTCTCTGTGGCCGTCTGCATAGTTCTTGCTATGTTGTGTCTGTGATCCATTTCCATATTAATTATGGAAGAATGGCTGCTCTCGTACAGCTGTCTGGTCTAAGCTTTATGTCGAGAACTATAAAGAGTTTCAACTGATGAGAATACTTAATGAAATATTTAACAGGCATTGACATTAAATTATATGACTCGTTATGATATATATGCCACAATTAGCCAGCTGATTAGTTTGATGAACTCTGACGCTGTCTATGGTCCTGAACACTGCACCATAAATTCCACACCACCGGGGGTCAGTAGGGTGCTTGGCACCGAGCAACGCAAGCAAGAGCCACAAGAAGCAGCTGAAAAGGGATGGATAGCATGAATATAATGTGTCACTGAGTCATTAATCAAATGAGTCGTGGAGTGGATGATTTGCATAGAATAGATGTAATATATTGAGCATGACAAAGACGGATCTGGATGGAACAGTTGTTCAAAATCATCAATTATAATTTGGACAGATTGGAAGTGGCCCAAAAACAGATACAGAAACAGATTCATAGGTCATATGGTGGAGAAAGCGTGTGTGTATATGAGGTTGTTAAACATAATGCAAGTTAAAAATGGAGAGAAATGACGGCAAGTAGAATTGGCCCATTTTTGTTTTTGTTTGTGGTCAGGAGAGCAGCGCTGAAGGATATTGTGTATAGCTCAACAGGGCGGAGTGGAATCGTCCAGCAGATATATGCTGTAGTTGAAAAACGTCAGATTGAGCTGCTAACTTTTTCTCACTTGGGGGAATATCTCGACGGATCAGTTACGTTTTTGATCCAAGTTCATATGCAGACTTCCTAAATTACCACCACCAGCCTGGATGCTGGAAATATCAGCAGTGCTCTCTTTAGACTTCTCTTCATAAAGGTCCAGCACATGCCCCCTTTGCCAAACCACCCAACTTTGATCTGAAGTCCAAAGTCCGCTTCTCTGGAGTCCTACTGTATATATGCAGCCTCGTCATATGCATCCTTCTCTTTTTAGGAGAGGTGCATCCTGGGATAGATGTAGGACTGCATCACAGCTCCTCTTTTGGTTTTTGCTGTAGAAGAGAGTTCTAGGAATGTTTTTCACATTACAGTAAAGATTTTCTTTCGCACTTTCTTCCTGAACAGGTGCATTCTGGGATGTTTATTTCTTTTGTGTTTCTTTTGTGTCTAGGCCTCAAGTGAACCACTGAAGCTTTCTTCTCTTCAGACAGGATGCTTTGTCCATCTTCAAGAAGAAACCTGAATATTTCACGAAGTAAGAAAAAAACTGAAGGGAAGAACAAAACAAATAACCAGGCTGTAAAAAAATACTTGTCTGACTCAGATTTTACAGAGACGAACAAATTTACATCGTTTACAACTTCACTTGCTCCTTGATCGTCTATAACTTTTGTATTTGAGTTTGTTACTTGCTTGAGAAAGCTTCAGGTCAAACAGGACAAATACTCAGATCAAGGTGAGGACTCACCTGCAGCAGCAGCTTGTACAACACCATTAATATATAAATGATACTTTCCAGTGATCTGATCCTCTGTTGTGTACTCACACACTGCATGGAATCGCCTTTGACTGGCCCACGGCCTTGTGCTGGAGGACGAGGGAGATTGACGCTTTGTAGTACGAGTCTGCTTCCTCCCTCCCGCCTCTGTCCTGCTCTGACTCAGTGGCATTTACACAAGCAACTTTTAATTCTGCAGTAGCTGATGTTTGAGAATAGATCCGAGAAAACTGACTCACGCCGTGCCCACAGAGCTGCTTTTACCTAATCATGCGAGTCCACCCGGGGGGACGACCGAAGGCTGAAAAGGCGTATTTATACAGCTGCAGAATCCTTGGCTAAACCGAGTTGACGGCAAATAAGCGGACAGATGTTTAAAAGAGAGACGCGTGAACTGGAGATGTCTTACAGATACGCGGACACGGTGGGATTTCAGTGCACAAGAGCGTCTCTGTGCACTGCACCATCTCATTCTCTCCCCGAACAAAGCGACCGCGTATTGATTCAGCAACTCAAAAAGCGTTTTCAATTCACATCGCATTTAAACAGTCTCCTCTACACATTTTACTCCACCAAATCCATTAACCTCACCCTCTCCTCTGGCACACGTCACCCCTCCCACTGTCTGTTAACCCCATTCACTTTATTCTCATCCCATCATTTCTGGTTCAGCTCAGATGCTATCATTACCTTTCTGCACACGTCCCGTTTCGGGTGCGATGCTGCAGATACAAATACCACAGTGATTCTAAAGTGTGCTGTAAAAATGTAAAATGACCAGAGGTAGCGTCCTCAGGAGGGCTTTCCTGCCAGTGATCCACTTTAACAAGACTGTTATGGATTCACTTGGCTGCAGAGATGCCACCATCAAACAAATAATCCCAGTCTGTTAAAAAAAAAGGTAAACATTACTACAGCGTATAAAAAGTCACAGTTGGTGCAAACCTGAAAAGCTGAGCAGGCAGCCTTTAACCATCTCTCTTTATGCTGCACATGTTATGTAAAAAGTGCTTTCACAAAGAGGAGGAAGAGCAGAACAGGAATGAAAGGGGGGGAAATCACGGTGGGTAAAATGGTCGGATTCCTCTTGCTTTTGTGCGATATAAATTATGAGGCGTATCTATCTCTGCGGCATTGTTAAGTGCACCTCCCCTGTATCTGATCAGCAGGGCTGCGAGCAGTTTATTAAAAATGGAAGTCATTCTAAATGAGCCCCGTAATGCTCAACCCTTTCAGGAAATCTTAATGGATCCCAGCCTATCTCTGACAAGGTTAAATGCTCGAGGAGACAGTCAGAAATGTTAACAGACTAGATTATGGAGCGAGATGAATATAAACCAGCATGCAGTGCAGCTGGAACACGGGGATGGGTCACAGAGAAATTTGTTGTGTTTACAGGGACTTCAAGCATCTGAAGAATCTGTCCAAGGTCCACAGCTTTGTTTTTTTTCATTTTTGTTATCTAAGGCGATGGATTTATAATAGTGCAACGCACAATGCTTCATGCGTTGCACTATTATAACAGACAACAATACCCCCTTTGAAAGTGCTGTCATTTCCAGCTTCGCTTCGCCAGCACGCTCACGTCCCTCCCGAGAGTAATGAGGAAACCGCTGTTGACTAAAGATCATCAAAGCAGCCAATTTGTTCCCGGGCCTCGGCGAGGCCAAGCGGAGGGAAGCGCTCCGGCAGGACGCGCTGCCACCTCCTCGCCGCGCCGAACACGTGTCCTTCAGACGACACCACTCAGAGGATCCGTTCGGCCTCATTAACGCCGGGGAACTCGGAGCGGAGGAATTCGCCGTACACTTTGGTGACACGAGATTGTTTGAATAATACATTGTCTGTGTTTGTTTGCTGAGGAGTGCCTTTCAAGTCGTAGGGATAAGCTGCTCGTATGCATCTTTAATGTCATGCTCCCCATCTATAATGAATAAATACAATCTGAATATGCTCACAGATGCCATGGAAACCGTGCTTAAGTTGACATGCTGCGACCGGAGCTCGTACTGGGAGTATATTTAGTGCCTCTCGTGTGTGGATTGAAGTCATGGCTGCGCTTTTAGTCAAGATTATGGCTACGTGGTCCAAAGTCAAAGTCACACTCCTCATGCATTAATGTCACTGCTTAATGTGAAGACATTTACCTATAGGACCAGCTTGAGCTGTGCCATAAAAACTCATGGTGTGCATCCAGGCCTAATGTAGGCTTAATTCATTTACAACAAAGGACCTCGCTGCTGCAAAATATAAATATAAAATGATGCGCTACTCTTGTGCATTGCAGATTTCCTACAGGTAATAAAGATTGTAAATTAAAGGGATGCTGAGGGTTTTACAGCAGAGTTCCTTTGGTCGCCAGGGTATCGGACATGGATGCTGTGAAAGGCCAGCCAGCCTTTTAGGACAGAGGGCTTTCAAAAGGACAACCTGTCATGCATTATTACGTCTATCTGTGATCTGGGTCAAGCCCTTGTAATGCATGAGTGCTTTTATGGGCACGCACAAGACGGGCGCGCGGCACACAGGCACTGCCGCGGACCAAGCACAATCAGGTCTATTGTGGAACGAGATGCGCTTATTAACGATCTCCAAATAACCATTAGCTGGCGTGCTATCGGCGCCTGCAGCCACGTGGCTCACGCCGAGCAGATTTACTGCACTGTGCGTGTGTGTGTGTGTGTGTGTGTGTGTGTGTGTGTGTGTGTGTGTGTGTGTGTGTGTGTGTGAGACTTACATCCCTGCCCTCGTGCACCAACAGCGAGGTCTAATACCCACCGCTGAGATTCCTCATCTGCTGGATGCACAGGGAGTGGTGCTGCTCAGGGGGGGGGGGTTGCCTGTACGTGTGGTGAGGGAGCAGGTTGAAGGCAAGGACGCGGGGGCCGAGGTGGGAACGTGAAATAAGTCGTTATTAATTCAGGTGCTGCTCCGGGTCTGACTCGCGCAGTCAATACGAGCGGATGCAGACTCCTCATGTGGTGAGTGATGCCAAATCAGGGCGGAGGATCAGTTTGGAATTATGAATAATGAAGCAGTCAGTATGTTCAATAGCTAAATATTTGCCCACAAAAATAGCTTTCTCTGGGTCTTGTATAAATAATTTACCAGTAACTGCTGTTAAATTGTAGATTAGATATTATATTTCTTTTATAATTAACCCAACAATGAATTGATTGTGATTACTGCTGGTCTCATACAGTTTATGCCAATTCTGTCCTGTTCTATTATTGTTTAAGACCAACAAGAACACATCAGTGAGCTGCACCGCTGCATTATAATTATCATCGTCATCAACCTCACCTACTTCAACACAAATATGCTGTATTTGCACAGAGTGAGACGCTTCCGTGTTGGTTTTCCTCTTGTCCACGTCCAACTTGTTTAACTCAGTTTAGTTTAGTTTAGTTAGTGGAGCCAACATCGGCGAAAGGTCATTTACTGTAAATGCTCAGGTAGAAAGGGGGAAACATCTGTCCCCGATGACCTTTCTGATGCTGTTGAGCTTCTGGCAGATGTTGCACTGCGCAGGCCAGATGAGGAAAGCTTGACAGAAAATCAACAACAACAGCAACATTCAAAGCTGCTCTCGCGGCTTGGCATGAAGCCACTTACTGCACCAGGGAACTGGATGCAGCTCTGACCTCCTTGCAAACTCCGAAGCTCCTCTGCCTCCTTCTGCCATAAAATCATTTTATGTAGGTTAGTAGAAATAAAGGACTATATTGCTCTCTTGACTCCCGGCCCACATGCAGAGCGGTTCACCGGATCGATAGCAACCATCGCTTTTACTTCCCCGTGGCTCGAGCTGGGAGAGTGAGGTCCATCAGTGGAACTGCTCCCGAATGAAGCACTTGTAGGCTCTTTAGCATTTCTGTCCCCCCCGATGACCGACTCACACGTGCTCATCACTGCCACACGCGTAACTTTGAATCAAAGCTGAACCCACTAAACGTCTTACTTGTTGTAAAAGTGCATTGACAAACACTTTCCTGAAGATTGATTTTTTTTGGCCAAACATCCCTTCAGAGTTCGTGCACAAACAGCTTGAATAAAGTTTTCTGCTTTTCATTATTCGGTGGTTTACTCCTACTCTTTCTATCTTGGAGTGAAACAGGCCTGCAGAATATAAACGGAGCAAAAAGAAAGAAAAGTTTTTATGTGTGTCTGGATTTATGTAGTTCCTACATGTATTTCATGAACAGGTAAATTTTGTTATTGATTAAAACAAAGTATTAATTTATTTAGGAATGAAAAATTTATAGGACTAAACAATAATTTGCACACAGACGCAAGAAATACAGTGGAACAAATGCTGTGTTGCATGTTGTGCAGTGTTTTGAAGGGAAGTGGGAGTGGGTGGAGAGGATGCAGAGCCTCCTCCTACATGCGCAGCTTCAACATATGGATGTGTGGTGATCTGGCCTCTGCTCTGCTGCTCCTAATGTTTCTGTCCCGTATGCTGTGGGACGGAGTGAGTCAGTCCAGTGGTGTGGAAAATGAGATCATTAATTGGGACTCATCAACAAGGTATCTTTGATAAATGGTTTAATAAGTCTTGGGTGGTTGTAGGGGAGGAACCTCGTAGGCCAGAAGCATAGAGCTGGTACACTAATAATCCGCATTTGTTCCGTCTTCCTCTTGTTTTGTGCTCCTGCCAGCGCCGCGTTACTGCCTCTGATGCCATCTGACGTCTTCATCCTGTCTGTGGCAGCCAGCCCACTCATTCCTTAAGAACCGCGCTCAAATACATATTTTCACTTTTCAAAAAGGAGAAATAATTTCCCCGAAGCAGCAGGACGCTGTCGTTTTTTTAGCAAACGCCACTCAAACGTGATTTCTTGCGGACTGCTCTCGGCATTTGATTATCCAGCGCTATTAGAAGAGCGGTTACTCGCACCCGGGCCTGATTTAAAACAATCAAACAGCGCACGGTGCTTTCCCCGAGTGCAACCAGGTGACTCACAGATGGGGGTTTATTTGTTCTGGACAACAGTGAATGTCTACACACGATTGAGACTCATATAATAGTGGTTCGTTTGATGGTTTGCTGTTTTCAAGGTATTTGCTGTAAATTAGGAATCAGTCGACCTATTGCTGCCTGTGACGCGCTGTTGTCCGAACACCTTCACCTTGAGTCTCTCTCTCTCTCTCTCTCTCTCTCTCTTTCTCTCGCCCTTCTCTCACTTCCTCTCTAACTCGCTCGCCCCGCTGAGCCAACGCGCTCTGTGCCAAGAATGCTTCACATCTGCCTCCCTGGGGCACAGATGATGGCGGCGATGTGGATTTAAGAATGTGTGTCTGTGTAAATATTTGGCTGCACCTCGGGCGCGTCCTGGTGGGAAAATGCCACTTTGTGGCAAAATAAGTGCAGCGCTGAGGTCGGGCAGCGATGTCCTGCATCGCCATCATCAGGCCTCCTGACAACACAGGGGAGAATGGGTATTTACTGAAGTAGGGGAAATAAGGGCAGACGTAATAGATGAGAGCAGCATCGCTTTTACAGTGTAATGAAATTACCCAGAAGGACACATAAACTGTAGAGAGCAGTTGGGATTTATTAGTTAGCAGGCTGAGCCACACGAGTTGGATCTGACAGCTGCTTTGAGTTTAGCCGAGCGCTGAGTTCATCAAAATGACGGTTATCGTGCTGTAATGGATCACTAGCCTTCGCCGTGCGGTTAGATGCTTTGTTGATTCCGTGCGTCAAGAGGGGGATATTTAAGTCTGAAAGCAACGTTTTACCTCTTTAACCCCTCTAGCACCAGTTGGAGCGTCGATGGACGCGTTATATGCAAGCTATTGCTCGGCTGATGTGTCTATTAGGAGAGCGTTTTGCCAGATGAATGGACTAAAGGGTGGAGGAACAATGAAACGTCTGCGTCAACGACTGAGGGAGAAATGTGATTGAGTTTATCGTTCCCGAGTTGGAAAGCTGCAACAGTTATGGTCCTCACAAAAGAACCATTTATTCTCACCTGAATGAGAATTTTCCAGCAGTTATTATGAAAAATCCCTTGAATGTTACGCGCTTTCCTGGGTTTTAATTCACTGGCTGATATTAGACGATGTGACAGATAAGAACACTGCAACTTCACCGCTTTAATCCTCACACTGTTTATGTGTTTAAGCTGGAGAAGGTAGCTACAGTAAAGCTGGCTGGGACTCCAGACTGTATGTTAAATATATTACCCACAAATTATTCTGGGATTGTGTTTTATGAGGTACTTCGCTGGGTCTTCAGGGGGTTTTGATAATTACGGCTGTGATTTATATGTGTTTTCAAATCAATTCCTGAGGTCTTCCAAAAAGCTGAGGAAACACGGCATCAAAAACGTGTCACCCTCCTTCTACATATTGGAGCCAACATGACTGATCTCAGTCCATCTCCAGTATTTTACAATGCGTCAGGCAGAAGAGATGTCCAAACCTTGGACTGGTAGTTATTTATGAGATATAGGTTTGTTTATATCTTACTGATGTACAGTACACGCAGGTGTCAGATATTGAAATATGTTCATATCAGAAGCTTGTTTGAGTTCCTACAGAGCGTTCACCTCCACGTCTCCCACTTACGTACATAATAAATCACTTTTTCCCTGCTGCTTTCAAAATTCCTTTTTCCCTTTAATTAATGTTTTCCTATTAGAAATGATTATTCTAGCTACATGGGATAACTTGTTATTTCCATTGTCAGGCCCCTGTGGCTGTGACTCTCACTCCTCCTAATGGCCTTATTAATACTTAGCTCTAACGTTGGCTGACTGGGAGTTTTTTTTAGTTGCACTGAATGCAGTGAATTCATTCATTCATTCTGCATGACGTAAAGAAGAGTCGTTACATATAGTGTCTCTGTCACTGTGAGCCTGCGCTTATGCATTTTCTTGAATTCGCTGTATCTTAATGGTTTTAATACCAGCACTTTGAGCTATTCCTGTTTCAAATTGCTGTCAACTATTGTATCAATGCGGCACCTTCATGCCTCAGACAGAGACATTGGTTTCTTTCCTTCGTGACACCTTCGTTGTTTGATGTGGACATTGAGATTTTGAACCTTGCTTCACATGGTTTCCAAAAAGTCAATAAGAACCATTGTAAGCTATTGTTGGGCCCCGGTATAAATGTAATCAATGGCAGTTTTCTCACCAGTGTTCGCAGCTATGACGACTTATAAGTCAAGCGAACACAGGAGTAAAGGCCCCTTTGTCTCCCTGCTGTGGTAAATCACAGCCAAAAGAGGCTGGAAGCCCATTTACAAGAAAGGAATTGTAACCCAATAGTAGGAGGGAAATAAGAGCCGATTAAACGACAGTAAGGACAAACTAAATACGTCTGGCTCGTCAGCATTATGTGGTTTAACAGCTCAACCTAACATCATCATCCTCTTTCTGCTGAAGGTTGAAATACCAATAACTCAGCCTTAGATATATTTGCATTCATTCCACTATAGAAAAATGTAAAGCCTGCGTGAAACATCCCAGATTAATCTTGAATATGTGTTGATGGCTTTTGTCTGTCATCTGTTTGCTATATAACGTCCATAGGCTCCTGCACATCCACCCCCCCCCCCCCCCCCCCCCCCCCCCCCCCCCCCCCCCCACCCAGTTCTCACTATCTGCTGCACTCGTTTTCCCACTGGGTGGAGGAGCTATAAATTAAAGTGGGGAATTACTGCTAACTGTTGGAATAAATTAAGGCGCTTTTGCGTCTGTAAACACTGTCTGACTGCGTAATTACACTCCCACTCCCACTGAGACGCCATGGAAAGGGAGGATAAGGGGAGAAATGCGGCGTAGACGGAGCGAGGTGGCAGTGGGAGACGGAGAAGAAGGGGAAAATGTCACAAGGGGCGTGAGATGCCGGGTTCGCGGCGTTCGAGGCTGACGACTCCTCCAGACTGGGTGGGGAAGGTGACATTGGACGTTACGATCTCCATCACCATAATGGTCATCGCTTCTGCTGGAAACGGTTGCAAACTGCAACGGTGCTGTGTGGAGCTGCAGGTCACTGTCTCAGTTTAGTTTTATGGATGCTTTATGGAGAATTGAGGTATAGTTGTTGGTCCTCAGGGGTGGAGCCTGAAGGAAGCCGTACCCCCCTGTGCCCCCCCCAGTGCCCCCCCCCCAGTGCCCCCAGTGCCCCCCAGTGCCCCCTGCCAGAGTTAGAAGGTGATAGGTGCTTTTACTTATGAATATGAATGTGAATTCAAAAGTGAATGAATATGTGTAGCATTGAGACTGGCAGATGTTTGTTGCAGGTCATGGCTCTTACCTCTGTTTTGAAAGGAAGATGGAAATTCATACATATACAGACTTCAAACGTGCCCCTACTGTTCCCTGAGCTGCTCCCACTCGACCCTGGTTTTCATGTGAACACGTGCATATGTACAAACGTTAATTACTCCCGTGTCTACACAAGTAAATGTTCTGTTTAATTTCCAGAATCACTGGATTCTTGTGATATTTGTTTAGCGATATCATTTAATATCAGAACATATTAAGTTGTGTTTTTGGCCTTTGGTGCATGGAATAAAAGAACTTATTAATACTATGTCCAGAAATCAGGAAGAGAATTTGACTGACTAATTATTCATCCTGTTGTCTGGTCCTCTAATAAATTATAAATATGTCCTTGTTGAATTTTATCTATTCATCTAAAGAAAAATGTGGTGAATCACATTCAAATGCTTGTCAATCTACACTAATTACAAAATGGTCACATTAATGGAATTGCATTTAGCAGGACAATAGTTGGTTGAATGGTCTGAGAGCAGCCTTATCACAAAAGGATCTTAACAGCTGTCTATGAGAGGAGCCGTCGATGGACGACGTCGCGTCATCTGCCTGAGCGCAAAAAAAAAACCCTCTTTGGCTCGTCGTACGAGAGCCGAGCAAATTTAATTAACACATCTGAAAATGTACACGCTCCTGTGCACACACAAACACACATCTGTTGACAGTGAGTCACGCAGTCAAACAGGGCTGTTGACATTATCCAGTTCGGCTCAGTGTTTCGGTGCACGGCCCCGGCAGCTAAATAAATGAAGGCTCCATAACGCTGGGCTCTTCTCACCGTTTGATTGTCCGGCTGCCGTGAAGAAATCAACACCCGGCCCGTCTGCCGGGTCCAGACCCTCCGACGTCTGGACCCGGCTGCAGTGATTAGAGCCTATTGTCGTCTGCAGTGACTCCTCTGATGGTGTTGTTTGCAGCTGCACATGGAGGCACATCAGGCTGATGGAGCGTGCGTCAAGCACAGTGTGGGGAGTCGGATGCTGAGTGTAGGGTTGGGAACGATGCTACCGGGTCGGGTTGGGTCACAGGCCATCATGCTGGTTCCTCACTCAGCACCACTTGTTGGTTACATGCTCCAAACCCAGTTCCATCAGCTCGCCGTGTCCCGGCTGCTATGGTTACCATTTTTACAGCATTACAACACCCTCAGATGTTGCAGTAATTGCTGGAATGAGAAACACTGCCATAAAGTGCACACAATCACATACATTTGCTGTGAGTTCTTTTGAATCTTTAATGTTACAAGCTGATGCTCTGCATTTTGATTGTGGGAATTACTGAGTGTTGCCGTTTTTTTTTTCCCATTGGCTCTGTTGGTGTTTCTCTTCGGTGGAAGACGTGGACGATAATGGTAAAAGTGGCACGTTCTGCTGATGGAACGTGAGGCTGACATCAGCTGATTCACGGAGAAGCTCGCGAGCTGACGAGTATTGGTTTTTAATGCGCAACTGAAATGTAAGCAGCTGGTCTGTTGTGGATCCCACCGGTGGGATTTGCAACACTAGGTCCCCACAAGGCTCGGTTCCTCCCACGGCGAGCCGTGGAACCACATCACTCTGGGGACCGGAGCAGATGTCCAACCAATTTGAAAAGCGCTTTGAAAACACTCTCTGTCAAGACTCGGACCAACAGCGCCGTGATTGGACAGAAACACAACCTGCCCAACATGTTGAGTCTAATTAGTAAAAACCTGAGCCTGAAATGTGATAGAGAGTAGATAGATAGAAAATAGTAGATAGATAGATAGATAGATAGATAGATAGATAGATAGATAGATAGATAGATAGATAGATAGATAGATAGATAGATAGATAGATAGATAGATAGATAGATAGAAACCTTTATATTATGCAAAATACATACAAATGAAAAAAATCACAATTGTGTTCCAGCCTCTTAATCCTTCCCATCCTTTCCGCCTCAGTCTTTCTGTCCTCTGTTTCTCTTCTCCAGCCTAAGCCAGTTGACTGGGGGGTGATTTTCCCTCTCTCTCTCTCTCTCTCTCTCTCTCCCTCTCTTTCAGAAATAAAACACGTTTCAGCGTCCGAGGGGCAATTTATGCAGCGCGAATAGCAGATATAGCCGAGAGCCAGCACGTTTCTGCAAAGGCGCACGATGAGCAAGCGGGGACCGGTCCGGACACTAATTAACATAATAAGGCGCACAAGTTCGCCAGCGAGTCGGGCACGTTTTATTCCCCCGTATTACCATGTAGCCAGTGCCGCAGCGGGGAGATAATCGGGCGGAGGGAGCAGTTACAGAGAGGAGACAGAGGGAGAGAGAGAGCGAGCGAGAGAGAGAGAGAGAGAGAGAGAGGAGCTGGCAGCACATGATCGCACAGGCTATCCAGTCACTGGTCAACTGGAGCATTCATAATTGCGCTGGCGACAACATATGGGAATACAACAAAGCGAGATTGTGGTCACACCTGGTTCTGGAGGACGTCGGAGGAGCCATGCGGGAAAAGGGCGGCCAGATCTAATGGACTTTGCATCGAATAGAGCGGAGAGAGAGCGGGAGAGCGGCGTCTGAAGCGCCATCCGGTAGGTGAGCCTTGATTGATGTGCGCGGACTGCCAATATGCCTTTCATCATCGGATGTGGCACGGATTTCACCTTATCGCGGTTTCATTGCGCGTTAAAGCCCGGCAACTATTTGACACGTTGAATGTTGTCTTCTGTTTGTGGCACGTTTAAAGGAGAAATAAAAAAAACCCGGCTCTGTCTGTGAAACAATACAGTCGAGTCTTCGCAAATGCCACTGGGTTGAGGATGCGGGTTTCAGTGACTAGCTGGTAGTCAGACGTATATAAGCTGAGCAGGGGGTTCTGGTTCTGAGGCCCAGCATGGGTAGAAATTCAAACAAAAGCAGAGGACAACATTAAAGCAAATGGCCGGAATGCAAAAGAAAAAGGCAGCACAATGGAAATGCATAATTAAAATATATCCTAAATATTTCTATTAGTGATCCACGTTTAATGCAGCAGGAGTCTGACTCTTTGTTTTAATGAAGTGCTGTCTGGCGTCACTGCACGTATTAAATCAGCACGGTGGCCTGATCAGTGACGACTGTAAAGTTTATCAGGTGAGTCCTGGATAACCTGCACCTGCTCCCAACCTTCCCACTGCCAAAGGCACGGGGACGGAGTCACTGCATGTATTAGCCCTGCAGCACTGCCTCCCACCACACAGCAACCACTAAATTAATGTGAGACGAGAGCAAGTGAACAAACATATACAGCAAACACGTAACAAGGCATCGCCGAGACCAGTGGATCCAGTGGCACGTTAGCAGAGACGCTGCTCATATAGCTATGGATTACTGCATATTCCATCATTGATAAAAACTAAAGATTAAAATATATATTTATGAAGTGCAAACACACAAGAAAATGAGTGAGGAGTTGTAGTGACCACTAAATGGCCTCATAGATGACCACATTTTCTCAGAACACTGAACTAAGATTTGGAGCAAGTGACCTTTTTTTATTGGCCAAAGTCCACAGAGGGGACACTTTGCAGAGG